>NC_141902.1:14935555-15244027 GCF_057802395.1 Ceratotherium simum simum | reverse complement strand
TCAACACTGGCTGCACAGATGAAATCAAATTTCGAGATCTACCATATAGAAAACAAGACCTTGAATTGTAGTGACCCTAGCAAAGCATTTGCCACCAAATAAGGCTCTCCCCAGGCCTTCTGTCTTTCTTTGACGTCTCTCTCAAACTGCAATGGAAGGGATGTTTGTGATTATCTCTAAATAACCTGCTCTTTTTACAAATGGGAATTTTTCAAATTGCAAAACATGGAGGCCTATTCATTTACCTCAAGGTAAGAGTTTCCATTGTAGGGAATCCTTGGAAGTGTTGAGGAAACAAAGTAAACGTTTCCAGAGCTACATGCCAGATCTCATGGAGAACTGAAACATCGTTCAGAATAAAACAGCAGTTTCTCCAGCAGCCTGCCATTCTTGAGGCATCTCCTGCATTCTATTCCTTTCTTTACTTGCTCCCTCTTGTTAATCTACTAACTGATGGCTTTCTATGCCTTCTTTCATCGCCTCTGTTTACCCAACAGCTCTATTTCCTCATAGTTTCTGCTTATTACACTCTTTCCACATCTCTAGTTTTCTGCGTTGACAGTGAACTGCTTTGTTTGTCAGTCACTCTTTTCTCTCTTTTCCTTCTGGATCTTTCTCTCCCTTTGTCTGAAGTTCAAACTTCCCCAAGAGACAGGCTTTGCCGGTTCAGACAGTAACAATCCAGTACCGCTCCAGGCCACCTCACAGGGGGCAGAAGAGCCTAAAGCAGGCTGTCTTCGGGTCAGGTCTTAGTTCTGGGCTCAACCAGCTGTGGCCAAGGTGGTGGGGGAGATGAGCACTAAGCCTAGAGAATTCCCTGGGTTCCTTTTTCCTAAAAGGAGGCAGTGGGCCTGGAAGCTACTTTGAGTCTTAACGACCTTTTGAGTACAAATCCCCCAATGAGTTAACGGTAGAAATTCAAAATTTCCTCTTCTGAGTATGGATTTGTTCCAAACAGGTTTTTATCTTCAACATTGGTTCAATGTAGCAGCGACTATCTGTGGTGCTAAACCTCAAAGCAGCACATGCTGGCTGCTTGCACATTAGAAACCCAAGGTAGAGAGAGAAAATACAAGCAAGGCAGCCTCTGCTAAACTGAAAAGGCCTAAATTATTTCAGTGAATTCTGTCTAACCCTGGCCATTAGTTCCTGCTCTTCATTCTTACTCATTTTCAGCACCACTACTCAGTAGGCATTTTCCTAGGCTGGTAAGTTTATAAAGTTGGTTAAGATAGAAACCCTACCCTCAAGGAGCTGACTCTCCAGAAGGGCAAGAAGGAGCGGCATCTTTCTCTCATCTCTTTGGTCTGGTTCCACTCTCTCTCCTCCCTTCCCCTTTCCTTTGTGCATCTTTTGGAAACAGCCTTGTGGATATTAAGTTCATTCTTTCTCCATGTTTCTTTGCTATACTTGTCAAGGATTCGGAGAAACCCTTACCGACTCTATGAACAGGTAAAAAGTGAATGTGGCTGGAAGAAATGGGACTGGGGGAGGGAGTGTGTTTCTAAATTTATATGCTTTCATATTGTTCAAATTTTTATAATCTTTTATTTAGAAATTACTTTTTATAATAGAAAAAATACATCAAATAAGTTTAAAAAAAGTTTTTATATATAAAGAAGGAAAAGAAATGAGAAGGGATGGGCCACTGTGAACAAACGGAGTTGGTAAAATTTTCCATGACTCTACTGGCAAGATTATTTTATTTTCATTAAAAAAAAAGTCATCTCAAAGGAAGCATTGTCGTATGAAGAAAGAACATACTATAATCTGCAAGTGACTGGGAAAAAAAATCTCTTTTGTCCTTTAGATTTGGTTGATTCATGTAGATTGCTTTGTTTTTCTTGAAATTCAAATGATCTTATTCCTACTTCACTATGGAAAAGCAACTGACATGATAAAATAGCAAGCATTTGGGAAGCTGAGGTTTGAGAGGGAGACAATGGAAAATTTGGTGGTGAGGGACCAATAGGGCATGGTTTCTTTGACATGTGAGCTTCCTGTAATGTGGAATGCGTACGTGTGAAATCGCCAGTCACTACACTTGCAATAACTTAATAACATGACCGTTCCTCCACCCGTCTGTCTTCTTTCCCCACACTGAGTTCCAGTTTCACATCACCAGGTTACTTACTGTGAAGCTTTACAAAGAAAGAAGGAAGCAAATCTACCAAGGAGGCAGCAACATGTTTCAAACACCACATTCTTAACCAGATGAAAGTTTCTTTTATCATATTTATTAGTAATGCCACATCGTTCAAAGTGGATGGTCCAACCTTGTATTTAATTGTCTCCCTGTGCACTGGACCTTCCAAAGGTATTAATACTGATTTAAAATCTCACTGGGGCAGAGTTAGCAGACAAAACCATTCTAGCCAGGGTCAGCTTCATTCTGCCCCAAGATTGCACATGCTCCTTCATCTGAACTAAAAAGGAAATAAAAAATGTAACATGTAAGTGGCCAGGTTCTTTTGTCTGATGCTAGGAAAGCAGTGAGAGCTCCAGTTTCTACACTGTTGTTCATGCTAAAGGGTCTCCAAGTGTGTAACACTTAGCAGAATTAGTTCCCTGCTCCCTAAAGCAAATAGCTCTGCAGGGGAGAGGTGGCAGCTGGCAGGCGAGGCCCAGTAATCCCCAGCAGCACACCAGGGGCTAACAGAGGAGATTACTTTGTTTGAGGAGACTGATAGGATCTAGAGAGAAACTAAAGCTTAATACCTTGTCTATCATTCCTCTTAAAAATTAGGAAACAGTAAAAGTAGGCAAATTGCTGCTTGAGGAGTGGCTAAGGAGGATAGGGAATTTGGGGCCTACCGCTTTGTACTAAGACAGCCCTTGGATCCCAAGCTGGGCTTGGTACCAAGGCAGATAGAGGCAGACAGGTCTGTGGAAATGGCTAATTTAGTAATAATGCTATACCCTTAGACAGATTCAAAATTGGTATTTTAAATGGCTATTCAATCAGCAGAGCCCGCCAGCTGACAAAACATAGGTGGTATTGGACTCCCTAAGAGACGGCAAACCATGAGCATGTAAATATTTTAATTAAAGTTGAATATGGAACTCACTGTGCTTAATACTGAACTGGGGACTGCTATCACCACTGCTTTAATCTTAGCTCTGACACTGTTCCACATAAGCAGCTAGTGAGAATGTGATGGTTTGCTTTTAAAAAAAAGCATTTTTGAAAAAACCCGAGGCTAAGATGAACAATTCTAAAAGCAGTCACAAAAGTTATGAATGTTGATTCTACCGTTTACAATTTTAGAATAATATTGTTCGTCTGTCCTTTGATTTTATGAGGCAATTTTGAAAAACATCAATCAAAGACCTGCTCTGAATCTCCAGGTGTGAAAACAGGGTATGACAGGAAATCCAGATGGTCAGACTATTGGCAGAGTTTTTATGTTTGTGATCGGGAGAGAGAAGGAGCCCTGTGTTTGAAGTACGACAGATGGGAAATGCCCACTTCATCACAGAAAGTATTATCCTCACTCCCACCCTACAATCTGGAAACAAGCAGTGATGTTGCTCTATTTAAAGACAGCATTTCTTTTCTAGATGAGGGGCAACTCAACAGAACCGTTTAATTACCCTGACACACCTCTTCGGGTTAAGATGTAGACATCACTATGTCCACTATCTCCACTAGTTAAGAAGAGGAGTTACTGCCAGTCATTAAAACATAGCAATCTTATTAGAAATTTTAAAAATTATACATACATTCTACAGTTCTGAAAGGCCAACAGAAAACAAATATTTTTAATGATGAGTGATGAGGCAACAAAATGTGTGTGCAAACTAATACACACGTGCATGAGTGCATGCACACCTGAGCACATTAACATTTTTAAGTAGTAGGAAAAAAGTATATTTTGAAATAATTAAGCACCTTTCTTCGGAAAATACTGCATGCTTTAGAGGTCTCATTGGCAGCTTAACCATCTCCCCCCATCCCCTTGCCTCAGGCAGGTAGAGGCACTATGGTTCCTTCTGGATGGAAGCAAAAGGATGACTGACTTAAGATCACGCAGCCAATTAGAGAGAGAGAGAGAGGAACATGGTATCGTCATCTACTTAAGCATCCAGTCCAGCAGATCATCCAATCTTAGGAGTTCCTTTTGTCCATCTTGGAGTTCTGACCCATGTTTGTCCCAATTTAGATCACTGACAAAATAAAGAAAAAACTACCCCACTCGTGAAGCAGCTGAATTAAAAGAAAACATAAATTGACCTTTAAAAATATTTTGAATTAAAATTCTTTGGAAATGGAGACTATAAATATAAGACTGGCTAATGCTCAAAACTGTTTGTAATTTTCCTTTATTTAACTTAAAGGAACAATTTATTTATCTCAAAATGAAACCACAACTACTTGTAAAGATGATGTTTTCTGGCTTTTGATTTGGGAGTCTTTGCCAGAAAACGACTGAGGTATACACCAGGTTAACACACTCGTCCACAAACCAAGTGAACATAGTCAGGAGCAAACTTTCTGTAACTGGTTTCAACTGGACTGCTCTTCTTTCTAAGGAAAAATCTGTATCACCTTCAATTCAGTAGAGTTGTGTTTTTTTAACTCAAATAAAAAGCATGACAAAGAATTAACAGATTTAGATTAGATTTTTATTATTAGATTTTTTAAATCTTACAAATTACAAAAAAAGGATATACAACACACAAGAAAAATAAAGGACATAATTTTTAAATGGCCAACAATTATTTGAAAGGATGTTTAACTTTATTAAGAATCTAGGGTGTCAAAATTACAACAACTATGAGATACCATTTTTCACTTGTCAAGTTGGAAACAAATTATTATTTTTTTGTGTGTGAGGAGATCAGCCCTGTGCTAACATCTGCCAATCCTCCTTTTTTTTTTGCAGAGGAAGACTGGCCCTAGGCTAATATCCCTGCCCATCTTCCTCCACTTTATATGGGATGCCG
Organism: Ceratotherium simum simum; assembly: GCF_057802395.1. Lineage (NCBI taxonomy): Eukaryota > Metazoa > Chordata > Mammalia > Perissodactyla > Rhinocerotidae > Ceratotherium > Ceratotherium simum. The sequence goes on along the minus strand of NC_141902.1, from coordinate 15,239,080 downwards.
CCACAGCATGGCTTGCCAAGCAGTGCGTGGGTGCGCGCCCTGGATCCCAACCGGCGAACCCTGGGCCACGCAGCGGAGCACACGCACTTAACCGCTTGAGCCACCGGGCTCGCCCCTGGAAAAAAATTTTTAAATAATAACATTTAGTATTGGGGAATGTATATAAAAATAAGTACAATTGTATACACTGCCGGTATAAATTGATTCAATCTTGCTGCAAGAATTTATGTGTGCGCATGTGTTTTTAAGACTTAAAAGAGTGTGTATTCTTTGCTTTAGCAACTAGATATCTAGAAATTTATCTAAGAAATCATCATAGATGTGCTCAAAATATAGCTACAAGGATATTCATTAGAGAGCTACATACATTGTCAAAAACTTGGAGACAGCCTAGATGTACAATAGAGAATTGTTTAAATTCTTTATAAAATGTTCATATGACAGCACACCACACAGAAGCAGAAGAATATTTGATGTTCACAATACATTAAGTAAGAAAGATTTCAGCGCTACTTACTGCGCTATTTCACCAAAAACAATAGAAAAGAAATCATGCTATCAGGGGTTATGTTTGGGAATTGGGATTATTCGTGATTTTTAATTTATTCTCATTGTTAACTTGTCTTCTATAATGTTCTTATTACTACTTCCATTAAACAGCTGGTATTGAGATATAATTTGCATATCATACAACTATGTTATTACTTTTATAATTAGGACAAAATCAATAAAATTATTCTTACCAATTGAGGTAAAGCTTTTGGGGACAAACATTTCATTAATAGTTCATCTCAATTATTTTAACATCAAGTTCATAGCCAACATCTGTACAGCACTTTGCAGTTTACAACGCACCTGTAACAAGGTTACAGGTTTGCACGAGGGTCTTCTAGCCAAGTGGACCTCACTACAGACGAACAACTGGTGACCTATACCTGTTACAGCGCAAGTAATTAAATCTTGTTGGGCTCTCTGCTCCCTCCTAATGGAAACTACCCTGTGACTAAGACAGCAGACACAGCCTTATTTTATGTCATGTCCTCTTTCTGATACACTGTGGGTCTTCATAGAAATCCCACCATGACTCATACCAACGAGAGATGGAATACAACATCCATCTTTAGCCATTATTGTTCTCTTTACATCGAAGATTCACAACCACGCAGGAGGTGCAAAACTCTGGCAGCCATCGACACATCTGAATACGTGACTTCTATGTTCATTTCATTTTCCATTAACACACATAACTACCTTATTAAATGTGAATAAATTCTGCATTCAGACACACCTAAAATGTTGGCCAATTCCTCACTGGAAGGATCTCAGTGATGCTGGGAACCTTGAAGTGGGGGGTTGGGGCGGTTTGCACGCTTTTGGTTGCCAGGGGACACTTACTGTCTGCAGGTTAAGCTCTCAGAAAGAGCCCAAGTGTGGAAAAACAAGGGTTAGTACAAGGGTTAAATGAAAGTGAAATCACGCCGACCCAGAAATGCAAATCAACGTGCCTCAGCCCTCTGAAGAACTCGCGGAGCCGGAGCACTCCGTTCTTCCTTCAGATTACCTCGTGTCCCCAGAGAGGCTCCGGCGATTTAGAGAAAAGAGATGAAATGTGGAGGGAAGCAACAGACAGCAGCAGCAGAATCTAATTTTATTTGAGAAGCATCTCCACAATTTATAGTGGACTTCTCACAGGGAAAAAAAAAAGCAGTTTTGAAGTTTATTTCCCTTTCTTTACATTGCTTTTACTACCTTTACCAGTCCAAATTCAAAGCTCAAAATTAGAGGTGATTTTAAAACTATATCTTAACTTCCAATCATAAAAGTAAGAGCAAGCAAGCTTAGAGATTTATCATTCTCATCTGCATTTTGTTCTACAAAGTTGCAAAGTGTGCAGGAAGCTCTTGGCTGCTGATAGAAGGCTCCCTAAATATAAATTTCAGGTAAATAATGTCATGGTTCTCATCACTAATGGAATTAGGAGGGAGAGAGGAAGGGAGGATGCAGGAGGGAGAAAAGAGGTGGGGGAAGAGAAGAGAGACGACAAGTTAAAGAAGAAGAAGAAACGAGTGCAGATTTAAAAGAAAAAGAACAGAGACAAAGGTTAGCCAGGGTCTCATAATTAGGGGGGAAAAACATCAAACCAGGTAAGCCAAGGAGAGATGGCAGAGGGCTTCAAATGCGGATGGAGGGCCAAACAGCCTGGGCTTGAACGAAGGCTCCATACTTCATTTCTGGTGACTTGAGGTGAATTACTTAACCTCCTGAAGGCTTGTGTTGAGAGACATTACTTGTGAGAATCTACGCAAAGTGCCCAGAATGGTGCTGGGCCAGAGCGAGTGTTCCATGACCACAAGCTCAATCGACAACCCCTTCCTGTACATCCCAGGCCCAGAAGGAGGCATGAGCCAGACTCTCAACCTCTACCTTCCTCTGTCTCCACACCTGAGGTCATTTGATAATAATGACCATCTGGGGGCTGGTAACACACTGAAGACAGGGAACGCTGAACTTTTGAGTTCAAATCTCTGTTCTGTCACTTGCCAGCTGTTAGTGCATTATTCATGCAACAAACACTAAACAACTGTTCACTACCTTCAGGTTCTGGGCCAGGGTCTGGTGAATGAAAACTGACATGGTTCGTGCCCTCCTGCAGCTTACAGGCTCATGGGAGAGCCAGAGAGTAATCAAATAATTAAGCAAGTAAATATAAAATTAAATCTATGAAAGAGAGCACACAATGCCACAGAAGTACATAAAGTCCCTTGAGGAGGACACTATTGAGCTGAGCTCTGTCAGCTCAGAAGGCATCAATGTAGACTGTGAAAGGGAAGGGAGGAACGTTCTAGGCTGAGGGAATAGTCGGTCTAGAGGAAGCCCAGAAAATGAAAAGAGACTGGAGCAGTCATCGGGGCCAGACCAGGCAGGGCGTGGTAGGCAGGGTTAAGGACTTTGGTCCTTACTCTGAGAGTGAATAAAAAAATCAATGGAGGATTTTTAATCAGGAAAATGACATGATCATGTGTGACTTTGGAGAAGACCACTCAAGCTGTGGTGTGGGGAACAGATTTAAGGAGGGCAAGGCGGACAATTGAGGAAGCCCCTGAGCTGTCCACGGAGAGCACAGGGTGGCTGGGGCTGGAATGGAAGCTGTGCAGGGCATCTACAGATGGGTGGACATGACATCAGCAGGACTTGGAAGTTGGACATAGAGGAGGATTTCTCGCTGGAGGAACTGGATGCTAAAATTTTCATTCACAAAGATAGGGAGCTCTGGGAGAAGGCCATTTGCGGGAGGCTTGCTCATAGGTTTAGTTTGAGGCATGTTTACTTATGTGGCCTTGGGGAAGCCATTTAGCCTCTCTAAGCCTTGAAATCCTGTGAGGATTAAATGAGATCATATGCATGAATGTCTGGCTACTGAGAGTAGATGCTCCGTACATGGTAGCTAGTGTGTGTATTGGGATCTTAGACAAACACTGAAGCAACTTTGCCTCGGCCTTCCAGAGAGGGTCAAGGTCTTTCACTTTACAGTTCAGATTTCATCTTTCTTGATGCAGTATGTGATCCCCAAATACAAGATCCTAAAGTAGAATGCCTCACCCGAGCACAAAGTAAATCAGGATCCTTGGATCCACTGGAGAGGAATTCACATTTGTTTAAGAGGAGATTCCTTGATCTGCCCTTTTTACATAAATTATTATAAGTCAAGTTCTGAGACTTGTACACATGGTACTCTCTCTCTTGGTCCTCTTGCATAGAGAAACCTGCATTTGATAGTCCAATTTATGAACTTTTAAGATAAATATATAATATATACTTAAGAAATATTTCTTAAGCACCTCCTTTATATAATGAACTATGGAAGACAAAGACATGAGACACATTCCTTGTTCTTAAGGAGTCTGAGGTCTGGTGGGAGTCACCCACGCCTACTGAAATGCCATGAGGAAGTGTGCAATAACAGAGAGCGGGGACCAGAACTCTCAAGTCTGGAAACACCAGATCATAAGTGTCAATTGGAAACTGAAACATAAGGGCTGCTTTCAAATGCTATGCCAGCCCCATGGTTTTGGTAGTGAAGTGTCCTACTTAAGTTTGGGGTCTGGAAAACCAGCTGGATGGGTACTGTCTCAAACCCATGACAGAACAAAAGATAAAGGAACTATCATGTCTGGATGTAATATACATAGACAGCCAAAAATCATTATTAAATTGAATTTTTTTGGGGGGAGGAGAGATCTGAAGTGCTAAGTCTAAAGAAAAAGAGTATTTGCGAAAGAGAAAGAATTTCTATTAAATCTAATTAGAGAACTACTTGTACAGCCAGGGAAGTCATGGATATTATGTCACATGGTTGACACCACAGTTTTGTCTCGTAAAAGTAACTTGAAAAAAATCCACAAAATTCTGCTGGGCACTAGGTCTGCTAACCACCTTCCAGTGTCAGCTCTCTAAGGAACAGCAAACTCAAGGAGCCAGCTTAACTCACATGTTCTTGCACTTTGTAAAATTTCTTCTGAAATTTAAATTAAAACCAATTCTTCAGTAATGATCTTTATTTTCATCTATATAGCAATTTACACATGCCATTTATTTTCTGTCTGCCATGAGATTGGGAAACTAGGCATTATTAAACATAAAGCAAATTAATTCTAGGAATTTCCAAAATCAAAGACTATTCCTGGAACATCTTTACGTCAGGGAAACTTGAGAGTAAGTCCTAGAGGGTCCACTTTCCAGACGGTCTTGTCTTCCAATAACTGAAATGATTAACGCCTGAATATTCACTGAATTGCTTGAAATAAGAGTTTAGCCTTTAGCTAATAGGTTTTGTCAGTTAGTCTCCTGAGTTAATCCAAAACAAGTTATTGGTTTAAACTTCCCCTTCTAGCAGTCTGGTTGCCATTAAGCAGAAAAAGTAATTCTATTAACGGAAAAATGCATGTCCAACACATTCTCTAAGACCCAACTCAAACGTCAGCTCCATTACCGCCTCCCAGGTCTTTGTACACAGCTCTTTCAGATTCTTTGTGACATTGAATGGAAATTGTTTCCAGTACCCATCTGTTCTTCTACACTGTGAGCTCCTCAAGGGCAATGACAGGGGCATAGGCATTTTTGTGACTTAATGCCTGACACATAGTAGGCATCCAATCTGAATTAAAAATGAACAAAAGTCAAACAGGGAGAAAACACGAAAATACAATAGAGAGACAAGTGGCCCAGAGAAGTAACAAAATTGCACCCCTTACAAGGTCATACATAAAGAGAAGGGCAATGAAAACCACTGGAGTTACGGTGACACGTCCAGGAGGCTGCTGAAGAAGCTGGCTGTCAACCAAGGACCTGGGCGTGAGAGCCTGTCATTTCTCCCCGTAGCCTGTTGCCTCCTTTGAAGGTGATCTTGCCTTGCTACTTCCCCTTGGGCCTGGCTCACTGGTCAAGGGGCTGGAACAACTCCAGAAGCTGGGTGTGTTGTCTGAGGCGAGTCCCAGGCTCCCGCCCAAGTAATACGTGTGTGGCTGTGGATGAGGTCCTTGCTGTTGTCTTTTGTTTGTTGAGTTTTAATGGTGAATGGAAGGGAAGAGGTCTTAAAGGCAAAGGTGCCTACAAATGAACAATGCAGTCTCTGAACAAGCCAGGTGCTTGAGGAATAAATCCAGTTGCACAACTCCCTCAAGATACACCATAAATTTGTATCACCCCCATTATGCAAGCCTTTATCAAAGCAGGATGGGAGGGGGGTAGAAATTCTATACCCAAACAGGAGTTAAGATGAAATGCTTACATCTTTTGACTTTGATGCTTTTTAAAGGAAATTTGGATCTTTGTAAACACTCCTGGGGGTTGTTTTTATAAACATGATTTTTAAAGCAATCTTTTAGATTAGACATGGATAAATAGCACCAGAAAAGTTATACAATGTTTTAATGTCCAAATTTAGTCTTCATCTTAGCAAGCTTAAACTCTTAATTCTATGAACAGACACTCTTGAAAAAATTTTCTTCATTTTTTTAATCAGGAATCATCAAATTTTAGAGCTGGAAGGGACATCGTCAGTCATCTGGTCCAATACACACACCTGGACTCTCCCTGCTATGCAGAAGTAGAAAGAATCAAGTTTTTCACTGTCAAGAATAAACTTTTGTGCTGACATGAATCTAATCAACAGGATTTGATTACTGATTACTGAAAGGTAGTATTTCCCAAACGTATTTCATATAAAACTAGAGACTTCTGAGATAATTTTTTTAGAAAGATTCTGGGATCAAATAAGTTTTACAAGTACAGGGCTAAACAAAGTTTAACAAGCTCTTTTTGTTTTTACTTTAAACTGTCAGACTTCTCAGAACTTGTAATATACCAATATGTACATCACGATTATCCAAGAAGGAGGTAAAGTATACAATGTAAAGGAGCCTGAAACTCCTTTTCCCCCAGGACCTATCCATTGTGTCATAAGATGCTAGTGTTCAGTAGAACACAGTTTAGAAAACCAGCTACAAAGTTTTCAGCTATAATGAACATCTGTAATTTATAGTAGCTATTGGCTTTTATTCACAGAGATAGAATATAAATTTGTCCTTGAGCTTCCTAGTAGCCAATGCAAAAAGCATTCATGATATATCAATGATCATATAAAAATTCCATGGCATTCATCAGATGAAAACAAACCGGTTGTTCCAGAAGCACCAGCTATTCCTGGTACTTAGAACTGAAAGACATGGCCCTCAAGGGTCTTCATATAGAGGATCAGGATGACATCCTCATTAACACCCCCTTCAGTGCATAAAATAGAGTTTCATAGGCAATCTTATAACATGCTTTTCTGGAGACAGATAGCATATTGCCACAGTGCAGTTTAGCAGAAACGCTTTACAAGGGGTCACATCATGTTTCTCATAGGCATAGCTCCTAATTATCTAACTTAACCCAGGACTCTAGTCCCACTCTGCCCCTAACTAACTATGCCTGTCTCCAAGGGTGAATCATTTGCCTGCTCTGGGGTTGAACCAGATGAACCCTGAAGTCCAGCTTCAGAATGCTAAAAGTCCATAGGATTTATAACTTTGTTTTTCAGAAAAATATCAAGCTTCCAGTCTCCTTTGCAAGTGTGAATTGATCCTCGTAGGTATCTGTACCTTTAGCTTACTTACACTCATAAGGGATACGTTTAACACATCACGACAGCCTTAAGCCATGGTAATGTGTCAGAAATTTGGAAGAACAAAAAGAAAAAGGGAGAAACTAAGAAAAGAAGTGGGAGAGTGCCAAAAATAATTTTATCTACTTGAAGATTTTTCTTTAAATCATCCTTAGTTTCTTTAGGAGACTTTAATAATAATGATGGCAATAATAATCATAATAATTTGCTCTAAATCAGCCTATAGTTTCTTAGGAAATAATATAGTGGTAGTGGTAATAGGAACAGAAGCCGCAGCAGCTAACATTATCTGGTGCTTCCTACATACCGGGCCCATGGTGAGTGTTAGACGTAATCACTCTTCTAATGCTCACAGTAACACAAAGAGGTAGATACAATTCCCATCCTATTTCACAAATGAGGGAACTGTGACTCTAAGGGGTGGATTAACTTGCCTAAAGCCTGTGAGGAGGAGCAGCAGATCCAGAACTCGAGCTGGCTCTCAAGTCCGCGGCTCACCCAGAACACACTGCAGCCTCCAGTAGACTACTGACCGGCTGCAAGGCAGCCTCTCTCCAGCCATATACTAGATATTAGAGAGAGCACCCCTCCTCTCGAAGTAAGACTTTGTCGAAGAGGAGATGTGGGGCTTTCTAAGAAAAGCGGCTCCATAAACACAGAGAACAATGAAGATTTTAATAATCAATGATTATTACCCAAATATTAATACAACAGAAAACAATTCTGCAGTTGCCTGAAAAATTGTAGGAGGTTTCCACTGTAATAATACAGCTGTCAGGAGTCATCTCCTTTGGTAAAACTTGAACAAACACACTGTCCTAAAATTCCCCGGAGTTCAGATCGCAAAGGGGTGGAGGGCAAACTGTCCTGGGGACAAAGGGAGGCCGTCTCAGATGTGCAGCTTCTGTACAGGCCCACGGTCCCCAGGCTGTCTTCCTCCCAGTCAACATGAAATACTACAGTCTGCTCCAACACCTCTTCTTCCTTCCAGCCCTCTTCCCCTCCCCACCAGCACATATTTTCCTGTTTGGAGATGTAGGAGAGGAGGGTATTTGAAATCGTCTAGCACCACCCTAACATATAATCCATGTTGTAATCACACATCAAGGAATCCCATCTCATACTTCTAATTACTTTTCATCAGAGGATCTCAAAGCACTTTTCAAACAGTAATTAATCTTCTCTTCTTATGTATTTTCCTCCTAAGAGCTGAAAGGAGAAACACAACAATTATATGTCTTACTCACTAAATACTACGAACATTTCTCTTGAAACCCTTAAGCCAAACACACACATACATATGCACACACAGAAAGAGAATTTTTTTAAATGGTGACAAGGCAGTGGAATTCTTCATGTCCTATCCTGTGCTCACAGCAGGGGTGGAGCCCATGTCATCTGTACACCATAAGTGTTAACGATGACATAAAATTTTCCAGTATATCAGCAATAAAATGAGAATCCCTTTCCATTTGTGAAGTTGCCTGCCTCATTTTATTAATCTATCTTCTCTGAGCCACACATGCCCTGACTAGTACAGGTGGTTTTAGCAAAGCCACCCTTTTCTCATCTCCCAGCCCGTTTTGTAGTCCTGAAGTGCAGAACTTCCTCCAACAAGAACTGTGCATTTCAGAATGGGTGAATTGGTTCTTAAAATTTGGCTACTTTCGAAATTTTAATGAGACTTGCTTGGTTCTCTCAAGTGAACTGCAAACCCACGGTAATTTTCTTAATGAACACAGACCATCTAAGAGGATAAGTTTTAAGTTAACTTTTGCTTGGTTTGTGCTGCCCCTCTTTGGTTTCTCTTCTACTTCGAGCTTTGAGTCAAAACAGCAAGACCTTGGAGAAATCGGAGAGCTGCTGTTGTCTCAACATTCTCCATGGCTTCCTTCTAGAAGCCCCACCGCCAAACCTGACATCCAGCCCCAGTGGCTCAGCCTGGCCTGAGGGGCAGCTCTGGGCCATTTCAGGGTGGTCTCTAGAAAAGGAGCTGTGTTCCCTGCAGGGCAGACTACGAGAGCCAGGAGAGCCCCTTGAGGCCCACAACTTTGCATCACCCTTAGAAGTCTCAAAAAGCCACTGCGTAGCTTGTTGTCCTACATGGTGAGCAGAATATTCTGGAAAGCAGATTTTGACTCCCTCAGCTGTGATCTGTAAGATTTAAAGGTATAAAGATATACAGGTACCTGCATATCACAATTACCACTCTAGGAAAATCATGATTTAATGTTATTCCTACCCTGCTTTTGGCATCACATAAGAATCCTGCCCTCAACTTTTCAGGGAAGGGAAGTGGGGCTTTGAGACCTGCCCAGCCCTGACTTTTGGTCTTCTTGGTGTCCCTCCACCCATCCGGAGATGCATTCTGTCTCATTGTTTTTCTTTCATTCCTCCATCCTACTAACACCCTACTCACCTAGTGTGTGCCAGGCTTTGTGCCAGAGCCAAAGCAATGAACAAAATAAACACGGGCCCTGCCCTCTTGAAGCTACAGTGTGGAGAGTGGACAGATGGTAAACAACCAGGCAAATAGCTACTTTATTCCAGAGTTGTGATACGTGCTTTCTGGAAAAGTACGGGATGCCGTGAAGGAGCACAACAGGCAGATCTACTGGAGGACACTTTTGCAAGAGCATTTGTCAGAGCATCCATCCAGAATGGTGGACCCCATGGGTGTGTGCCACAGCCAGAGCGTGCTTCTCATAGCTGCCCTCCAGCTCTGGTGAGGATTCCTTAAAAGAAAAGCAGTTGCCATTCAGGGTTTGGCTCAGAGAGAAATCTGGATTGGCATCCTGGTTTGTTTTGAATTGTAAAGAGCGTGAAGAGACTTCAAGAAGCAGCATCCTGTCACACAACTCCAGGGCACCATTCACATTACATTCTACGAATGGAGCCTCCAGAGTTGCACACACAGCTAGTTAATGACAAAGTCCGAATTTTCTAAGTAAGATTTCCAATTTGGTGGAAGAATATTCGAGCAACTGTGGATCTTCCGGAGCACTTGTCACCATTTCTCTCCCATTTCCCCTTTAAAACAACACTGGCAGACAGAGATTTCATCTCTTCTCAATAACTCTCTTCAGGAAGCATAAATTCCCCCTAATTAATTTCAGACTTTGCAGCTCTGCCGTGTGATGGTGGGCACCAGCCTGACAGGGAGCCCTACGTCTGGGTGCTGGGCCTGGCATGGCTCACAGGAGTTCACCACTGGTTCCTAGAGACCTTCACGGTGGCATGTGCCCTAAAGCAGACACATCGCACTGCCCGTGAGGAAGTGGTACATGGGCTTAGCTCCCAAAATATGTGCAACATGAGGTTTGAGAGGGCAGGCTCTGGAATCACACAGACTCGAGTATGCATCTCAGCCCTACCACTGGCTAGCTGTGTAACTTTGGGCATCATATTCAACCTCTTTGAGCCTCAGTTTCCTCATCCATAAACCTCACGTTGTGTGTGTGTGTGCATGTATGTAGATTAAATGACAAAATTCATATAAAAGATTAGTAAAGTGCCCAATACAAAGTAAACACTCTATATTTGTTAGCATAGATATATGCTATATATACATATATTAGCAAAAAAAACTATATACATATATAAAATAGCAAGTACCTATATGTCAGGCACGTGCTCAGAGTCATATGGTTATTAAGTGATAGAGTTATTTGCCAGTTTGAACCTATTTGGTCGGACTCTGGTGGCTTAACCATTCCACTGTAAATAGCACAACAAAAAGTGGGGAGGTGGGGGAGGAAAAAGAGAAGGAGGAGAATAAAAAGAAGGAGAGGAAATAAAGATAAAATAAGTAATATTTAATGGAATATTTTAAAAAATCAAAATTATGCAAAAATTCCATGATGAACAAAATTTCAAAATTTTAAATGAAGACAAGATTAGCATTACCGATTGTGTCTTTTGCCCTTAGGCTCCATTGTGACTTGGCATGACACTGAAAGCCACCATCATTTGTGGGGAAGTGTGCTGGTTTGCTTGTTCTTCCTGAGATTTGAGAATTGAAGGGCCCCGAGTGAGTGTCTGGGGCTGGCTTATAGTGGCTGGTGAGAGCCGATTCCACGAAACTCTTCCCAACTCCACATTAAGGACATCACCTTGGTAGCTTGATATCAAATATGGTGACAGTTTTTAGCAGGGAAATTGACAAAGCCCCTTTTTTTTGTCCCTGGAGATGCTGGTTTACCTACTGCAAGGCTCGTCAACTCTCTGTTTGGGAACAAATGTCATTGGCAAGGGTACAGTTTTAGAGTTGGCTGTCCTGCAGGGTACAAGTGACATTTGGGGCCAGATAAGTCTTTTTTGTGGGGGGCTGTCATGTGCATTGTGGGATGTTTAGCAGCATCATTGACCTCTACCCATTAGATGCCAGTAGCACCCCTCCATCCCCTCAGTGATGACAACCAAAACATTGCCACATGTCCCTGGTGGTGGTAGTAGGAACACGTTGCTCTTTTGAGAACCAACAGTGACCAAAGGGGACAGCCCCAGGCTGAAGAAGCCCAGATGCTCTGGAGCAGTTACTTCCAGCCCTTTCCCAGCAGGAAGAGGCAGTAGTTGGAAAGAGCCCCCCAGCCAGGAGTTTCCTGGCTCTCCGTGGAGGTTTGTCATGCCTCCCTGGGGCCTGAGGATTGGCCTCCTCAGACAAACAAACATTTGGTTAATGTGGGGGGTAATCCAAATCATGATTAGAAACAGATTACCCAGCTCGAGACTTATGTTTGGCCGGGAACAAAACCACACACACAAATCCCTACTCACTTTCCAGGAAGAGGCCTCTCTTCAACTGGGACTGGGGACAACGGCCTCTTCTTGAACTTTTAATCTTTTCACGTATTTCTCCATCCCTGTGCCTCTCCTTGAGCCACCGGCCAGGAGGCAGCTTCCAGCCAAGCCCGGAGTCTTTGAACACTCCACTGCCAGTGTGGCCAGGGTGTGTGTGCAAAGGGTAGTCACCTGCAATCAGAGGAGCCTGAAAAGTAGATTTCTGATTTTCTAATCAGCAGGACTTGGAATAAAATATGAAGCAAAATCATGTTTGGGACAGAATTAAAACTCTATAAAGAATAATTTACCACTCTTAAAAAAAAGTTGGCCAGCAATTTTTACCCACACCCTGCTGTGAGTCTCTCTCTCTCTGTCACACACACACACACACACACACACACTCATCTTGGCAGCAGCTGTACCCAGATAGTATCTTCATCCTGAACGCCTTCTTGATTCCCAACACACAGCTGTTGAGTTGGCCCTCACTCACCCTCTCCAGCTGTTGTTGCAGAATTAGAAGCTAGACAACTGAGGGAGAAGAGGCTATGCTAAGTAAAGGAGGAGAGGGTTAATGTACACTTTTCTTGGAATCTCAAGGATCCAAGGACTGTGTTGGGTAGATCAGGACTCGCCATCCAGGCACCAGAAAACACCCGTCCACCTGCCCTCACCCATGCAACTGGAAACCCAAGCCCTTCTTTAGGTGATGGAGGAAGCTAAATAATGTGCCATTTCAAGTACTACCCCTGTGATGACAACTCCCAAATCTTTATCTTCAGCCCTGACTACATTCTTCAACTCCAAATCTGAATTTCCAGTGTCATGAACTTCCAGTGGCTGAATTTCTATGTCCACATGCACATCCTCCCAGCCCCTCAAAGGCAATGTGATCTATATGAAGATCCCCATTCCCAGCCTAGCAGACCCTCATCCGGGGTTCCCCCTCTCAGTGACATCTTCCCCCCACCCGCTGCCCCCAGTATGTGCAGGCTTAAAACCTTTGGTCACCTTCAAAGCCCTCTTCTTCTCCATTCCTACATCCATTCTCTCTCTCAGATCTGCCCCTTACATTCATTTCTACAGAAACGACTCTCTCATCTAAATTACTGCACTACTCTGGCTCCTAGTCACTCTGCCTCATTTCTATCCTTAGCCTAGACACTGTTTTCTAGATAGCTCAAACTTCGTCCCCTGCTTATAAAACAGTAATGGCTCTCCTTGACCTATGACACTCCTGAACAAGTTTTTCAAGGACTGCCACGGTTTAGCCACCACTCCACTTTTCCCTCCTCATCTGACCTTGGAGCCCTCCCTATCTACCAGCCATCACACACCGCTTGTCCCTAGAGCCTGGTGAATACACCCTGCTGCTGCTCCCTCAGTAAGGACTCTCTTTCATCCTTTCTCTGACCATCAACATTGAGTCCGGGATCAAACGCTGCCTCCTCACCTGAAAAACCTGCTACCTCTACATTCCCATGATTCTCTGAGATATTATATATATACACTTAAAGAGTAGTTTACATTTCATACATTTTATATACCCTGTGCCTTAGCCAGCCCCCTCCCCTCATCCTATATATTAGCATACTGAGATACAATATCTGCATTTACTTGTTAGTTGCTCAGGAAATAGTTCAGGAATTAAAACCAATTCCCAGAAAGAACAGGCCAACTCAACAGGTGAAACCAGGGTAAGATTCACTTCAGGGGCAGCACTGAAGGGGGCAAATGTATTGCAAGAGTAATATATAAGAAGAAGAGTGTTGGGATCAGGGAGGGCAAGGGCCGACCACCCCCTTACTTTGGCAGTGAGGAAATGGAGGAGGTCCACCCCACCCCAATCTCCAGTTCTGTCGGGATCCACCACTTTCATCTGTGGAAAGAACCCTGACTCAGCAACATCCCTATGCCTGTGCTGCACCGGAGAACAAACTCAACACTGCCCTGGGGTTAAGAGTTAAGAAACCAACCTCACAGTGAGCTCACTGCGCCAAGCACACACCACAGAGCCTTTCCCCAGAGATTTCCTTAAATGTGGTAACTCGATACTAAATCTTCGCTTAGCACTGATCACATATTTAAACTGCGGTTCTCTAACTCGAAATATTATTTAAAAATAAAAGCCTCAGGGGAAAGTTGATGGGAGTAATTACAGGGAAAGCACATATCCCAAGCCAAAAGTTTCTTCGAAAACTAAAAAAAATATATCAGCCATGTTGAAGTAACTTTAGAAAAGCTGAAAAAGTGGGGAAGACAACAAATCGTTATTTTTAAAACTCATATTCAAATCTTATTCATCAAGCCTATTCACGGAACCCTCTGGATCGAATTGTCACACGACACACAGGTGGGTGGAGTTATCTTCATCTTAGAAATGAGAAGACTGAGGTTCGGGAGCATGCATAGGAGTTTACTTTGTCTCTGAACTGGCTGGTAAGCTTTTTGAGGAGAGCCCAGTACAGTTAATCTTGTAGTGTCTTCCATGGTGTCAAAGAATAGTATGTGCTCAGTAGATATTTGATGAGCTTCAAATTAAGATTTCCCGCCCTTTTGTGGAAGACATATCTTTAGTAATTTTTCTCCTCCCTATAAGCCAGAAGTCATCCCCTCTCGCCTCTGAAGACCCACATGGCAACCAGACAACGAGCACCCCAGACTTCCACCTCCAAGGAGAGTAATTGATGAGCGCCGGGTTGCACACCCTGCCACTGCCAGACCCCGCCTCCCATGGCGCTCCCAACCGATGAGGGAGTGCGGCAAGGACACCCAAGCGCGGGGTTCCTGGGAGACCCGGCACTCCTCTGACCCTCCCCTTTGGCTGGTGATCTCCTCGATGGCCTCGCTGAACTTCTCCCAAACTGCACCAGAATGTATAGGGAAATGCGGAGCAATGAGACTGAAGAGGAGGCAGGGCCCATTGCAGAGGGCCTGGTGCACCATCTCAGGAATTTGGGAGGATTATTTTTCTAGAGTGTAAGATCTTTGAAAGCAAGTGGCCCTCTTTGCTCACGCCTGGCACAAAGTAAATGCTCGCTAAATATTTGTTGAATCAATGTAGTAGAAATTAACGAGCAAATAACTCAATTTTGTTTTATTATGCCTAACATCAAGACTGTAGCAAATTAGCCAAAAGTGTCAACCAGGTAGAATCTTCTGTGCCCTGCTGGCTGACAAGACTGATGATAACAATGAAGATGCTCATTCTCAGGCATTGGTCTAATCCTTAGACATAAGCAGAGAGACACCATAGCAGTGGGCACTGTGGTGGGTAGGAGGGGGCCCTGGATCAGACTGCCTGGTTCAAATACTGGCGTTACCACCTCCTACCTGGGTGGCCTTGAGCAAGTTACCAAATGGCACCTCGTCCCAGTGTCCTCGTGTAAAACAGAGCTGATCACACTGCCCGCATTGGATGCTGGTCGGGGACTGCCAGAAGGCACTGTGTAAAGCACCCTTAGCAGGCCGCTGGGGGCAGAGCATGTTTTCAATATTGGTACCAATTGTTAGTATTCAAACGAGGTTCTCTCTGCCGAGATAAGAGAACAGTAGCAGGGAGATTTCCCAAACCAGGGTGAGTTATCACAAACCATCTGTCATCAGAACTGCGTGGGATCGCTTCTGATGCAAGAGGCCAGCTTTGGGGACCAGCTGGGTGGGCTACAAACCCTTGGGGCCCAGCCAAGAGACCATGCCCAGACACGCACTTTACACACTCGGACTCTGACTCACACACTAGTGTTTAAATATAGATCTGAACATCAGACCAGACAGTGCACCACTAATGTGTACGTATATGCAATACGCTCACAGGGCAGGCAGTGACTGGGGAAAGAAGGACATGCTGCTTCTAGATTTTCTGTCCTGGAGGGCGGAGGCTGTGCCTTTTGGCTTCATTTCAGAACAGCAAAAGGCAACAATATGAGCAGATGCAGCTTAGTTAATGCCTTCCGGGTTTGTTTTCCCATGTTGGACAATGCAGTTAGAGCCCAAGCTTAGAAGAAAATGCCTATGGAATCAAAAAGGATGAAAGGAGGAAAAATACCTGGCTCCCTCCCCAAGCCCCCATGGGACCTACCATGTTAGGTCCCAGCTGGCTCCGGCTGCCTTGGAATGGGGCAGGCTGGTTGGGATGTAATTGTCCGGGCAGAGATATGAGGTATGCGGGCCTACGTGCGCTGCAGCACGCACTACCAGACCGGGAGGGACTCTGTTTAGTGAGTGTCCATGTGATAACAACCTGGATCCTTAAGATGCCAGCTGCCTGCCAAGCTGGACGTGTTCGTGCAGTGGCATCCAGAGGTCCAGGAGACAGAATAAAGGGCCTGTTATCGACTCAGTCCTGTGTTAGCATGTCATCCTCACCAAAATAAGTATTGGACCAGGCTGGCAGAGAGGCTATATCCAGGCATCCCAGAGTCTAGAACAGAGACTGTCAAATTCCAAGGGGCTCTCTGATGGCAATTTCAATGTCAATGGTTGAACCTGGGCCATCTCATTAGGATTTGGCACTTGGGCTCATACCTTCTTAAGAATATTCTTTTTCATGCCTCCCATTGCCACCAGGCCCCACGAATGCTGGCTCTCTTGGTGCCTTCTTCTTTAGTGCACAGCATCCCTCAAGGCCTGAAACCTTCCCTCTCCCCATTTCATTAAGACATAATAATATTAATTGTGGTCAACACATATTTACTACTTACACCAGCCGCTTACCGCTCTAAATGCTTTACATATATTTTAACTCATTTACTCATTGCAGCAACCCAATGAGATGTGTACAATTATTTTACCATTTAACAAATGAGTAAACTGAAGCATCAAGAGGTTAAATAATTTACCCAAAGTCACGTAGAGCCAGGAAGCAAGTCCAGGTAGTTTGGCTCCAGAGTTCATGTTCTTATCTATTTTGCTATAACTTCCTCTCTATCCATGACCCATTTCTTACTGATAAAAATTTTAAAAAGGCATCATATTCCTAAGTCTGTTTTTCCAGAATAAACTGTACTCCAGTGCAGAGCTAGGATTTTATAACTTCCTATTTTGTGTATAGTAAAAAATTGGGAAACGTTTACAAATTAGGAGAGGCTAGGAAGGGAAGCTGAACTGGCCAAGAACTTGATATCAGCATTAATACTGAAAAGTCTGGTGTTTTTAGCCAAGTGAGTCCTTGGGTAATGTATCTCTCTTGGTACAAACTATGCCTCAGAGTTTCTGGTTTAAGAGAGACATACCTTAGCCCAGTTGGGGGAACTGGGTGCATAGTTAGGAAAAAGCTACCAACTCACGGTTTGTTTATAGCACTGCCTCCCCACGGGGAGAAAAAGCAGCCTTGCAAATCTAAGCTCTGTGTCCAAATTGGTGAGCCGTTCCCGGGGATTTATCCCAGAAGGACCTATGGAAATGAAGGAAGGGATCGAACATTACTGGGCACTTACTCAGCTAGGATGCAACGCTCACAGAAAGCCTGGGAGTTAGTTGTAATTTTCCCCATCTTGTAGATGAGAAGACTGAGGCCCAGAGATCCTATATACTTGCCCAGGGTAAGTCTTGGTAAATCAGGACTCAAACCTCATCCAATTCCAAAAGAGGGAAAGACTCAGTCCAAGGCTAACTTTTCCAGGAGCCTTCCCTGATTCCTTGGACCCACATCAGTCCCTTTTTCTTGAAACACCTATGTTATATGTAATCTTTGCCCAATCTAGTGCTTACTAACATTGTTTCATGCTGGGCCAGTCTTATTAGCCAATCAGATTAATGTTAGGGGGCAGTGACTGTGGGTTGAATTTTATTTCAGGCTGTCCCTGGGTATTTCAGGGCAGGAAAACTGGGGGAGGAAAAGACCTAGAACCACAGCCTGGTCTCCCTGGTCAGGGTAGGCCAGTCGCTTCTTCCCCAGAAGGGGCCAGCTTGGCTTTCCAAGTTTCTAAAGTGTTAGCTGGGAATGGCTTTCATGTTACTCTTGCCCTCCTTTGTCAGTCTCTTTAAAACTCCTTGCAGCTGAGTCCAGACATTGCAAACCATCCCTCAAAGTAAGTAACTCTTGCTGCATTGCTGCTGTGTCATTGGCTTTGGCACAGGAGGAAAGGTAGCTGAGTTTTCAGTCCTGCTCCTGCTCTGCTACAGCCCGCCATGCTGCAGGCCCCTCCTCCTGGTGTGGCACCAACCAACGTGAGACCCAAGATCTAATCTCGACCCTTCCTGGACCCCAAACACTTCAGACTAGAAATAATGGCACATGGCAGGCACACTCAGACATGCTTGTGTCACCACCAATCAAAGCCAAGATATATTTCAGGAGAATTTACAAGGCAAAAGGCACCCTCTAATTTAACAAAAAAACCAAGAGGGCTGGGTGTTTCCTTTCTTTCCCAAAGCAAAGACACAAAAGCTTTTCTCATATTAAAAGAATCTGAACCCACCCAACCTGCTTCTCTCCTCTCAGTCAACACGTACATCAAAAACAGGGACCAGGACACACTGAGTCATGTATGAAAGGCAACACGAGGAGGGTATCATCTCTGTCCCATCACCTCTCCAGGATATGGGACAGCGAGGGGGTTGTCAGCTGTCTGCTTCAAAAGCGAGTAGGGCGGCAGGCTGCTCCATGTCCCCTAGGAACCTCACACCATGATTTACTACAAACACAGAGCAGGGGCCAGCAGAGACAGCTCTAGGATAAGATGGTGAAGACTTCAGTTCTAGGCCCTTCCTGATGCCTCTCAGCTACTTGGATCTCCCTACTTTAAGACAGATAAGAGGCCATCTTATGCTCAGCCGTTTTCTGATCCCACCTTTTTTCATTAAAACTTCTCTGTCCAGTGTGCTGTTCCCTCTCTGCTTTCTAAAGGACAACCCCTCTGGTCAGTGACTCCACAGGAATATGTCAGTGTATTCTCCTGTATTACCAGGCAGTGATTGCCAGCCTCTCTCTTCGCCTCCTAGGTTATATGAGCATCTAAAATGCAGGTAACTTTCTTAAGTGAGACTCACAATTCTAGCCTCATTCCAGACTAGTGAGGTGTGAGCTGTGGTTCCCCTCATATCCTCATTTCTCAGCTGCTTCCTCCTCATGCTCTACGGTCTGTTGGGCGGGACGTTCGCTAGGGCAGGAGTTCTAGGTGATAACTACCACTTCTCCTGCTACCCCCTGCCCCTCCTGTAATTGCAGTCCCCTCCAATTTCATCTCGACTCTGGCTACTCTTGGGGCAGTGCTTCTCCAGGGATGTGTGTGCTCTTTGGTCAAAACGGAAAAGGAACTGGAGACAGTTGCCTTGCCCTCCTCCTCCCTGGCACTGTCCCCATCTCTCCACAGGTCACCCACCATCTCTGTGGGAAGGAAGGTGCCAGAACTGCCCTTCAGAGGCCACAGAACTAGCTCAGAGCTTCTTGAATGATCTGTGATAAAGGGCCAGTTTATTTTTTTTTAATTTCCAATCTGTTATGAACTGAAACTTTTGTAAAATAAAAATGAATTACTAAAAAAGAATTTAAAATAAAAGCCATAACAAATATAAGCCCAACTTTTTTGTTATTAGATTCAATAGTCATAAAATTATTCTAGCATATTGTTACAAAAGTTTCTCAACACTTGCTCTCAGCTCCAGAGCTCGTCCCCAGACCAGCACAGTTTCAGTAGCTCTGCTCTAACTCGAGGCCTTTGCTGTTGACTTGACCACTTGGAGCCTGGACCTCTCGTCTCTTACAGATGGGAGAAAAGGCCACACCTCAGTGGCTCAGTGATGTCCCACATCTGTATATTGCAGGGACTCCTTCCTGATTCTTCCTTAGATTCTAGAAATTTCCACATTAGAATAATGCTGACTTCCTGAGGAGGAGATTGTCTGTACCTCTGACTGCTGACCTAGAGTCACCTAATCTAAAGCACCTCAGAGAGCAATGAAGGAAATGTAGGCGTGAGGAACAGGCAAACACTGGTGGGTCACTGTCTCAGGCCTTCCGGTTGGAACCAATGAGTATTTTGAAAAGCATCTTGAAAACGTGTCAAAGGTCTGAGAATTGTTATCATTGGGGCTGGTGAGTCACGGCCCAGGCTAGCAGTAATGCAAGTGCCAGCTGCCCAATCGGCTGCTATCTATTCAGCAACCTGCTCCTGGGACCATAAGGGGGGCATTCCCTAAATGGCTACGGGTAGGAAAAGAGGGCAAGCTGGTCTACAGTACTCAGGAGGGTCTGGGAAGTAACTGGGAGGGAACAGTGGCCCAGTTAAAATACTTTCTTTACTTCCCGAGGAAGCAAAGCAATCTCAGTGTCCACCATAACAAAGCACTAATTGCACTTGAGGTACAAAATTGGGTGTAATCATCCTTTAGCAGAGGAAGTTGGAAAATGAGGTAGGACATATCAGGTGGGGGATAGGACTTCATTTCCTAGTAACAATTTTAAAAACAGCTTTATTGATATATAATTGACATCCAATACACTTTACATATTTACAATGTACGATCTGACAAGCTTTGACATACGTATGAACCAGGAAAACCATTCCCACAATCACAGTGATGAGCGCACCCATCACAACCCAAAGTTTCCTGGGGCCCTTTTGTAATCCCTGCTTCCCACGCCACACACCAGGCCACCGATTTCTATCACTGTAGATTAGTTTGCATTTTCTAGAATTTTATATAAATGGAATCATACAGTATATACTCATGTTTGGTGTGACTTTTCTCACTTAGCAAAATTATTTTGAGATTCATTCATGTTGTTGTGTCTATTGTGTTGTTCATCTTTTTTACTGCTGAGTGGTCTTCCACCTCGAAGCAATTTTACATCTCATGCAAGGTTATCTTGGGACTAAGATTTTGAGGTGTTAAGGGAAGCTTATGAAGATTTGGGTTTTCCCTTAGAGTAGAGCTTGCTGCCCCTATCTTGGAAAACAAACCTTTTTTGCCTCAAAATTGAGGAAAGAACAAAGCAAAACCAGCCATTTAAGATTCTTAAATGAGAAAAGAAATTTTGCAATACGCAAGGTCTGTGGCCTAGGGGAGTAAGGAGGAAGAGACCTGAGAAGCCAGGGACCATCATTCCTGTGCAAGACACTTCTCAGGCTTCCTGACTCCCAATTTCCTGTTTGGTTTGTTTCTCCCCTGTGATAGGAAATGCTCTGAAGAGAATGTTTCCATCACAATTGTGATTTTGCTTTTGCAGTCGCTAAAAAGGAAGACTACCCTGCAACTCCATAATTAGAGTTACTCATTCATTTGTTCATTCATTCATTCATTCACTCACCAGACATGTATGAGGTGACGTCTGTCTGCTGGGCACCATGGTGGGGATACAGAGACACCCCAGAGACTTATAGGAAGTCTTGGTTCCTGCTTTCACAGAGTTATAGGGTGTGCACGCTCCATGGCTGGTTATTTTTACATCAGACTCCTTCACAATAAATGAGGGATCAGAGATGGCAGACATGCACATTGTTGGTTGCCGTACCAAAAAGTAGAGGAAACTATTTTTCTAAATAGGTGATGGTGGTGTTCCAACAGAAGAAATTTTCTTTAAAAAGCAGACCAGTATTTGTTCCCAATCCTTCTAGCAGGATTATACTAAAAGAGCACAGTGGAAAATATCAGGATATAAAATTGAGTGAGTAAGATGATTATAATAAACAAAACAATCTATTCCTTAGAAGGGAGAGGTCTAGTGGGGAAACGTCCAAAGAAAACACACTCCAAAAGTTGAAAACCACTTGTTTGGGTCTTCTTCAAATTTTCTTTAGTGAGGATTGTGCTATTAAATTTTTGAAGAATTACTTTGAAACACACTCTTCATGGGAAGTTATAGATTCTCAGCCAAAGGAAACCACAGTCAACGGTCTCAATTTGCCTGCAGTCTGGAGAGAAGCCTGGAACTATGGAGGGACTTCAGGGAAACCGGTGACAGAGGAAGAGTGAGACCCTGCAAAGGGGCTTTTGCCAGCCTGAGGGCTCCACCCTGAGGTGCAGGGAGTGAAGAAGACGTGCACATGGAAGTGGGGACCGGAGTCCCACTGGAGAGCAGGGCAGAGGCAGGCGTGAGCATATAGACAGCTTTCGAAGGCTCAGGGCCAGTGAGGCCAGGACCTGGCTGAGCAATCATGGGAAAGTAATTTCTTTGGGCCTCAGGATCCTTGTCAGTAAATGGAAAAGCAAGACTAGGTGATGTTTAAGGTCACTTCTAACTCTACACATGTAGGAATCCGAATTGTATGAATCATGTCAACATCCCTCCATTGAAGACCTTCAATGTCTGAGGCACTGTGGGTCAACAACCACAAACATCTCTTCAGCTGAGCTCACACCAATCAAAACCAATTGAACACCTGTTACTAAATGTACAGTGATGTATATTTTCTAGAAAAAGAGTTGTGCAAAAGCAGTCCCTGATTACAGCAAGGGCTAAGGGAGCAAATCTACCTCTTCTATAATGTGACAATCCATTCAGGAGGGGGACATCAGAAAAAGAATTCTCCAGAAGTCATGGAGTGGAAATTGACCTCCCCCGCCCCCCAGTGGGGAGATGCCAAGGCACTGAGAAAAGGCCTGCTGCCCTCATGGGCATCGCTGTCAGAAGAGGTATTCCATTCTTACTCCCAGAACCGTCTCCAGTTACCACTGTTGACTAAAGTTTGAGGTAAGCTGCTGTCTGTGGGTGAGAAATGTGAAAACTCACGCACAGCTGGGTGGAGCAGGAAGCTGAGGGAAGGTCAGAGAAAAATAAAAGGGGTTTCCTGTGATGAGTCACTGCCTTCTGGGAAACAATTTCAGAAGCCACCACAAAGTCCCAGCACCTGTCCAAGGCTTGTACTTTGCGCTAAAACAAAATATGGCAAACGAAGTACCGAGCCACATCTGACAGCCCACAGGCCACGCACAGGGCAAAGGTCTGAGAAAGAGCCAGGCCAGGCCAGGCACATGTGACAATTTGCACATCGCCTGCCAGAGTCTCCAGGGCACATGTGTGGGTGGGCTGAAGACTCTCAGTTCAAGTTCCCCTTTTTTTTAAATGGAGCAAACTTTATGCTGTTGTTTCCTTCAGTGGTCATAGCTTGGATTTTCAGATCAAGTTTTCTTCTTTTTTTTTCTATTGCCCTGTGATTAAGGTCAATGAATATCAGATGAAGTTTTTAAGTGTAAAAAGCTTACTGAATCTAGAAAGAAAATAATTGGACCATAATTCTGGGTCTACAAAGCAAAATGGGAATTGTTGGACCCCCCATGGGATGACATCCTTTTCTTGGTTTACATTGATCTGAAAACAAAACCAACATTTATTTCCTCACCCATTAAAGGAGTGTGGTTTATAAGTAGTAGGGTAAAAAGCACAGAGGTAGTCTTGGGCCTCTACTAGATGACACAAACAGCAAACTGAGAGAGGAAACCAAGACATAAGAAGACGTAGGAGCCAGAACCCAAGGGATCCAACTCAAGAGAGAGGTGGAGGGAAATTCCAGGATGATGCTGAGGAAAACACGTAGCAGCCCTGGAGAGCCACCAGTCCTGACAGGGGAAGGGGGACAGGAGCGTCTAGGAGGCCTCTCTCTCTCTAGGGAAAAAATAATGATAATGTGTGCACATAGATCAAGATGTGACATACAGCTCTGTCAGAGAGCTCTGTATAGAAAACTAAGCAACTGCGCAAAAAGAGAGTAGAGCTGCCTCTGCCTCCTCAGCTCTCGGACTTCAAGGCTCTCCTCTTCCCCCAGGGCATCCTGCCTCACCCAGCTGTCCTCCAAGGGCAAGGTCCTGGGAAGTAGGGGCCGCTGAATGCATGCAGGAACAAGACATCCAGGAGCTACCGTGGGGTCCTTGATAGAGTAACGAGACTCTATCAAGAGAATCATCTCAAGGACCCTCTCTTTGCACAGAAAAGATTATAGAGAGCTTACTTTGGTTTTTCATCCTCAATCTGTTAAAGTTACAAATTTAAAAATCTAGGTCTTCCTTAAGCTTTTAAGTTTAATTTAGAGATATTATTATATCATCTAAAAACCTCTTATAGCTTTCATAAATTAAACTTTAAATTGTGACAAATCTTAAGTCTCTCCAATATTGCAATACTGATAGTAATGTTAGAATGTCTTCTAATTTAAAATCACAAAACTAAATCAATTTCTTAATTACATATTTTAAATTGGTATCCAAAGGATGATCGTCACTCTAACAGGCCAACTTCCCTTGTATATTGCAAATACTTAAAATACCAAATGTGTACAAATTAACAAAAATATTATGAGTTTGATGATTCTCTTAAACATTTCTACATTTATTTATAAATCTTTGTGGCATTAAAATTGCTTACTCAAAGTTCATAGTTTACATTACAGTTCACTCTTAGTGGTGTACATTCTATGGGTTTGGACATATGTATGATGACGTTGTAATGTAAACTATGGACTTTGGGTGATTATGATGTGTCAGTGGAGGTTCACCAGTTATAACAAATGTGCCCCTCTGAGGGGGGATGTTGATAATGGGGGAGGCTATTTATGTGTGGGGATGGGAGTAAATGGGAAATCTCTGTACATAGACCTCAGTTTTATTGCTCTAAAACTGAACATGAAACTGCTTTAAAAAATAGTCTTAATTTTTAAAAAACTGCTTACCCTCTAAGGAAACAATGCCACCTTAAATAGTCCTAGGTTATCCACCCAGGCAATTTGGGGGGTGCTGTCTCAGCTAGATTAGGTGTGTTAACAACCAGAGAGGCCCCTGGTGGTGACACCACAGACCCTTGCCTCCATTCCACTGTTGTGTTGAGGATGTTTCTGAGTTGCCTTGCCTCACAGCCTACCTCCCAAAGATTTCGGTAACTCCTTATCTGATTCTGTTCTCTCCCAGTTCATCATTTGGTTAGTTTCAACCAATCTATTTTCTGCTCCATTTTATTCTTAATTTTTTTCTTATTTATCCTTTTAGCACCACAGCTCTTACAGATATTTCAGTGCCTCCCCATGGAATTCCTCACAGTGTTGTCCAACTCTATTTTCCCAGTTCAACTTCATGCCACTGATGGGTGGAAGACAGAGTAGGTAAGGCATATCTGAATTTCTGGATGGCTTTCACCACAGCACCCTCCTCTCTATAAGGATCAGGGAACAAGCAGAGAATGTACCTTTGCCCCTGAACTCTTAATCCATAGTGGGGTCATCCCGGGCACTTCTCATCTGCCTGACCTCAGGATTCTCCCTGTAGAGTCCTGAAGCCCTAGGCATCCAGGCATCCCCGGATCAGTTCACAGAACCAAAGGGGGTTGGCAATTGATTTTGCTTCTCTCTCTCTCTCTCTCTCTCTCTCTCTCTCTCTCTCTCACACACACACACACACACACACACACTCCTCTATATAACTGATCCTCTGTGGCCCTGAATATAAGCTCATAAGCATTCCCATCAACTATCATGAGGCCAGACACTTCCAAATTGAAATCCCTAAGCAGGTTACGCTAACTCTGTCATATCCTTCAGCTATTGACAGTGGAGCTGTCTAACCTATTTCCTTTTTGGTTTTCTTTTACAGCACTCTTACTTAGATACCAAATAGGTTTTTGTACCAAAGCAGACAAGTTGAATGACTAGTTTAGAACAGACTGGGGAACTGGGGGGGTAATTTAACAAAATAGATGTGGCAAGTCTCCCTCCTCCGACCAAGAGGGAGCAGTGGTACAGTGAGTTGCGGTGAGTGAAAGAGCACTGGATACGGAGTTCGGGGCCTTGGTCTCCAATCCAGTTTCTGCTACAAATAGTGCATGTTGGACCCAACCCCTGTGAGCTTTAGTTCCTTCATCTGTGACATCACTGACATGGACATAGGAGCAACTGACAATAGTGTTCCCAAGATTAAATTTGAAAGCATATAAAACACTTGACATCTTTTCTTCAGTTGGCTGCCAAGATCTGACACTCTCCTGGTTTTCCTCCTGCCTCACTGGCTGGTCCACCTCAGTCTCTTTGCTGGTTCCTCCTCCTCTCCCCAACCTCTAAAGATTGGGTTCATTCCTTGGACTTCCGCTTTCCAACCCTACTTACCTGATGAATTTATCCAGTCTCATAGCTTTAATATCATCTGCAGGCCAATGACTCCCACATTCCTATCTCCAGCCCAGAACTCTCCTCTGAACTCCAGACTCATATTTCCACCCACCTACTCATCATCTCGGCTTGGGTGACAAATAGGCATCTCAAACTGTATATTCCATCCCTAGTATTTGCAGTCTTTCCTTGTTCAGTCAGTGGCAATTCCATCCTTCCAGTTGATTGGATCCAAAATTGTGGAGTCATCCCTGACTCATCTCTTTTACATCTCCCATCCGTTCCATCAGCAAATCCTTTGAGTTCTATCTTCAAAAGATATCCTGAATCAGACTATTGATCACCACCTCCACTGCCACCACCCTGACTCAAGCCAACATCATATCTCATCTGGAGTCTTGCTACAGTTTCCTAAGTGGTCTCTTTAGTTTTAGCCTTGCCCCCTTCCACCCTCCTCAGCAGACACAGTGATACTGTTAAAATATAAATTAGATCATGTCATTCCTCCACAAAACCTTCTAATTTCTACCCATCATATTCAGAGAAGTTACTGTTATACATCACTTACTACAAAATGAAGATCATAACAGTGCTTTATGTCATAGGGTTGTTGTGAAGATTCAGTCAATATATGTAAAGCACCTAGAACTAATACTGATTGAGTGTTTGCTACGTATCAAGCACTGCCCTCCGTACTTAATATATCTTAACTCATCATGTCTTAACTCGTTAATTCTCAGAAGAATTCTAAGGTATGTAGTATTATTATACCCATTTTGTAGTTGAGGAAACTGCATTACAGAGAGGGTAAGTAACTCCCCCAAGGTCACACAGCTAGTGAGTGGCAGAACTAGGCTTCCACTCCAGGCAGCTGGCCTCCAAAGCCTGTGTTTTTCACTACCCTGCCTGGTCAGCAAGCCTTCTTCTATGATATACTCTTTAGGTGCTGAATAGTATCCCATCATATGGAGGGACCATTAATTTGCTTAACCAGTTCCTCACTAAGTCCTCTGATCATCCCGGAGGTTCTCACTTAAGCTAATAAATTAATTTATTCAACAAATATTATTGAATGACAATATACTAGGCAGTGGGGCCACAGCAGTGAACAACCAAAAAATGGACACAGAACTCTGTCCTCATGGAGCTTACATTCTTCTAGAAGTACTTTCTATAATGGAAGTGTTTCTAGAGACCTCACTTGCTTGTTGACTACTTGATCTGCAATCTTGAGGCAACCAGGCCCAGCTTCATTCATTTGGCATCTCTCTTGGGCAAGGCACTTGGCTGACTTCTGTGGGAGGAACAACAATGATTCAGATGTGGACCTTGCTCTCGGGAGGTTGTACATTAACGTGTGCCTGGGTATCTCTAGGAAGCAGTTCTTGTCGAACTTGTTTCTGGGTCTGTCCAGTGCCTTTTTCATTTACATACCTCTCATTAAACATCTCAGCTCCCTAAGGGGGAAGAACATTCTTGTGGTTTTCTTCTTCTCTTCCCACAAAGCCTAGAAGAGTGCATTGAATATGGTGGCTTCACAGTTTTATGTTCTTTATTGAGCACCAAGTTCCAGAAAGGGTCCTCAAAAAACTCTTTGGCCACAAATTTTATTCCCCATCTTTCTGCCTTTCTGAAGGCCACAGGAATTTAGTCCATCAGCAGACAGAAGAAGAAAAGAACTAGGCTGTGAGCTACCTTTTATAAAGTTGAATATTTTCATCATCCTCTCCATGGCTAGTTTTAATGGGTCAATCACTAGGATGGAGGAGCCCTGAAGACCTAACTGGAAGCTCACTTCAAAATACGAAAGATTAATTGTGTCACACACATACATGCACACACAGCCTGGTTAACATCCTTCAACAATTTCCCATCATTGATGAAGAAAAAAGAGCCAAATCCTCAGCAAGGCCTGCAACGTATAAGGCCCTGAGTGGCCTGGCTGTGCCTACCTCTCCAGCCTGGCCTCACAGTGGACCATGAGTTCCCTTGCTTTCTGCACTCCAACCATAGGGCCTGCTTGTGATTCTCCAAACAAACCTGCTTCATTCTGCCACAGGGCTTTTGCACATCCAGTTCCCTCTTCCGAGAAAGCATTTCTTCTCCAATCTTCAGATTCAACTCAATCATTCCTTCCTTGGGAAAGCTTTCACTGGTCCCTGGGCCCTAGGCTCTAGGCAGCACCAGATCTGCTCAAAGAGTCATTACCTCTCCTTTAGAGGTACTGTTTATCTGTTCAAGCATCCCAGTTGTAATTTTACTCGTATATATGAAAATACGTCATTAGTGTCTCTCCTCCACTAAACTCTATGCTTCATGAGGGCAAGGACCATTTCTGTTCTGCTCACCCTTGTACATCCCGAGCTGAGCACAGTGCTAGAAACTAAAAAATGTGCTCATTCATTCAACACATATTTAATGAGCACCTGTTGTGTGCCTGCCCTGTTCTGTGTGCTGGGACTACACGAGTGAACAAGCCACAGTCCCTGCCTTCCTGGAGCTTACATTCTGGTTTTGGAGAAGAGACAATAAACAGACAAGCAAGGTGATTTCAGGGAATGATAAGTGCTATCAGGATGAGGGGGTAGGATGTGACCACTGGGGATGGGTTAGATGCTGTTTCAGATTATAGTCAGGGAAGGCGTTCTCAGGAGGTGACGTGTGAGCAGAGTCCTGAGTACTCTGACAGGGGCTGGATTTTCAGTGCAAAAATTGAGACAGTTCCAGGCAAACCGGGACAGTTGATCACCCCAGCACAGAATGCTGCTGGGTGCCGGCCCACCTGCCTTCAGCCACTTACTTAGGAAAATGGTGCTCCCACACCTTCTAAATCTCTTTTCCAGAAGCATTCACTTTTTGAGAAATTAATACAGCTTAGAACTTAATAAACACTTTGTAATGATGAGGATGCTTCCCAGGAATCCTTACCTACTCCGTTTAGGAATGATCCTGGCTTTGGGGTTGATCCTGGCTTTGGGATTCCCAGTCACACCAGGCCCCCCACCTCCTGCAACCCTCTGGCTCTTGGAGGCCCATATGTGGATTTCCATGTGGGTGGAATCCTCCCACCAGGAAAAGCTCATTTCCTCCCTCCCTCTGGTTTACACTCCCAGCCTGGAAACCTCCCCCACAATACCCTCTGGCAGACTCCTTCTGCACTCCCTTTTGGCTGGCTGTGCTTCCAGCGAGTTCCACCCAATAATAACCTACCTGTAATAAACTACCGTGGCGGATCCCTGCCCAGTGGCATTCCCACTCGTTTGGGCACACATTCAAGCTGACCCAGCCTAAACAATCGGCGACTGCCCCCTTGGCACAGGTACTAATTCTCCCCCACTCTAATTGCTCTAAACTGCCTCTTTAATTGATTTCAAAACAGTTCACTGACTAACTTTATTTTTTGATCCATCTGCAGTCAAATTCCTAAGCTATTGTTACAAGCTTCTCTTTTTCCTTATCTTCATTCCCACCCTCCTTTCCCCCTCACCTTCTCCCCTTGCCTCCCCACCTCCTCCTACTGATCTGAGTATCCCAGGGCTCAGAGCCAAACCTCCAGGGTTCTAGTCCCAACTCTCCTCTCACCAACTGTATGGGCAGTGTCAACATCGACCTCATGGGATGTTGGGAGGATTAAAAGAGTTAATGTATGCTAAGCCCCTAGAACAGTGGTACACAGCAGGCCTTCACATGGATTCACTGGACAGATGAGATGTTAGCTCTCATTACCATCCCTGAGACCTGAGGGCCCTTTGTGCCCTGCTCAGAGAGTAAGTGGCTGCCTCCTACGGTTTTATTTGAAGAGACAAAATATCCTTTTGCTCAAATGCCTCCCTCCCAACTTTAAAATCCCTACTAGCGAGGGGAAACATTATAACAACTACCCATTCTTCTTCCAGGAGGGTTTATCAGATTAAATGGAAGAGAATACTAGGGACTATAGCTGGATTGGGAGAAGAGAGCACGAGGATTCTTGAGAGGAGAAGGTCAAAAGGGGGCTTTCTAAGGAGGAGAGGCCTCCTGAGGGCACTGGGCTCTCGAGTGGGCAAGGGAAGCTGGAGCGGAGGGCAGGGAGGAGGGGGAAGGGTGTGGAGAAGAGAGATACAAAGACAAAATTCACCTAGATTGATGGAACCAAGTTCTTTTTGAGATCAACACACCTTCCCTCCCTAGCCCTGGGCTGCTTACTGCAGGCATCCTGGCCAAGAGAAAAGAGCCTAGATTTCCAAGCCGGCATCAACTCAGAGCAAATTCCACTCTTCTACCGTTTACTAATTGACAAAGATGACTGACCTCTCTAAATCACGGATTCCTCCTCTGGAAAAGCAGAACAAAACCAAAAACCTCTCAAAGAGGAGTTGTGAGGACTAAAGAAGCTAACGCACGGGATACACCAGCTTAAGGCCTAGCTCCCAGTAGGTGCTTCCTCCCATCCATGAGCCCAACGCATGCCCAGGTACACGCAGCCAGCTTTCTCAACACACACTAAATCCACAGCTTCTTGCTCATTGTCACGGCTAGTTTTTACATGTAATTTATTACATCCAATTCAATTCAACAAAGATTTTACGGAACGCCAAACATTAAATTGAGTGCTAGGGACACAACAGGATCAGGTCCTATTTGCTCCCTCCCCACCAAAACTTGTACCTATGGGGGAGCCTGGTGATCAGATATGCAGTCACCATGGTAACAAGCATTCCAATAAGGTAAATACAGGTGCTGGCAAACACATATAGCTCTCATATTATGTAATAAATGCATATATGAGATCTACATCATTTACACTGTGTCAGGACTCAGCCATCAAGTACATCCGCAATGGAAATCTGCATAGACATCATGGTGGGGCTGATTGTTATGTTGGAAGTAGACCGTGGCCATTTTTTTCTTTTTTTTTTTTTTTTTTGTTGCTGAGGAAGATTATCCCCGGGGCTAACATCTGTGCCAACCTTCCTCCACTTTATATGTGGGTTGCCACCACAGCATGGCTGACGAGTGATATAGGTCTGTGCCCAGGATCCCAACCCGCAAACCCAGACTGCCAAAGCAGAGTGCACTGAACTTAACCACTACACCATCGGGCCAGCCCCTTGGAAGTAGATCCAAAGTTGGCGCAGAACTGAAAACTACACAAGCAATCACCTTTAAAAAAAAAACCCTAAATTACCCATAAAATACAGTACACATGGTTTTGATGTACAACCATGTATAGTTTTGTGTATGTAAATGTGTAATAATCTACAATAATAAAGAATATGCAAAATACAACTTTATAAATTTTTATTATATAGAAGAGACCAAAAGTTGACTTAGAAAAAGATCGCAAAATCAATGTTCTGTGCATAAAAACTTTCAGTAGAAATGCATGCTTATTTCTGATAAATAAAGTCGTAAAGGTCCAGTATGCAGCTGCAATGCAAAGCACATTCCCACTCTTCAACCACCCTGGGCTTTCCTCAGAAGGTGAAATATATGCAATAGATTCAGGAAATCATCCTTTGGTTCTGGTAGGATCCGGTTGATCTTACAGAGTAATAGAAAGAAAACTAGCCCCCAAAACTGTATTGGCCTTGTATCCTGGGACAAGTGATAGAATCATAAAATCAAGGTTTTAAGTGAACTAAAAGATCACTAGTGCAGCCTCTCATTAGATGTTTCAGTCCCTCCCAAGGGATCAACAACCTCGACTTAGATCATTCCAGTGGCTAGACACCACCCATTCCACCTAAGAACATCTCCAGCGATACGTAATTTAAACACACAATCACTTCAGAAATTTAATACATCACAATAATGTGTTGCACCAGGAGCTTCCTGGTGTTGCTTCACTTTAAAAATATTATGAAGAATTTACTCTGCAATATCTTTAGTGTATAAAAGGGTCATGCAAATTGATAAGAAAATCACCAAGATCTCAATAGATAAATAAGTAAAAATATAAATAATCACAACATTTGATTAAAACTTTCAGTCTAGGGGCCGGCTCTGTGGCCTAGTGGTTCATTTTGGCACACTCTGCTTCGGCAGCCCGGGTTTGCAGGTTTGGATCCTGGGCACAGACATACACCATTCATCAGCCATGCTGTGGTGGCGACCCACATACAAAATAGAGGAAGATTGGCATGGATGTTAGCTCAGGGCTAATCTTCCTCAAGCAAAAAAAGAGGAAGATTGGCAACGAATGTTAGCTCAGGGCAAATCTTCCTCAGGAAAAAGAAAAAAATAGTTCAGTCTAACTCATTTAATAGGCAAAAAAAGATCTCACATTTTAATCGCTTACATAACAGAGGTTTTGAAAATGATAATACACAATATTAGCAAAGCAGCAATGAAACATACTTAGAAAGTGCTGGCAGAACTGTAGATTGCTACAAATTTTATGTATATCAATTTGGCAATACTCATTTGTCAAAGAATAAAGACCAAGATCATCAGAGGTGTTTCATTTTGTTTTGTTTTAAATCACAGCTGAGTCTACTAATTTACCGGGCAAGGCAACACACACCAGAGGAGAAATTTGCAGAGTAGTTCCCTGAAGGGGGAAAAGTCGGGGCAGGGGGTTGTTTTGGTTTTTTAAGTGTGCTAGGAAGGAGAAGTGCCTGGTGTATATTCTAATTAAACACTGAAAATCAGCATTCTGGATAGGCAGTTGGTTTAAACAAGTCCTACTACTCATTGGGCAGAAGGGTCTTCAGTTAGGTCCTGTTGGGGGAGGTCCCTTAAAGTTCATGGTCCTTTATTATCATCAGCTGGTTAGAACCAGCTGGGATGAAACAGTCTTTAGTTTTGACATTTCCTAGGCAAGTTCTGCTGTAAGTGAAAACTTTTTTTTATTCATTCATTCATCAAAGATGCAAGTTAAGAAGCAGCTCCGTGCTGGACACTGGTGATGCAGCAGTCAAGAAGGCAAGGATAGTCCCTTTACTCAGGGAAACTGCCACTTAGCAACGTGATCTCGTCATGAAAACATTTATATCATTTGACCTAAAAATTCCACTACAGGAAACCCATGCTAAGGAGATAATAAATAAAGTGGTCAAATATTTATACACAAAGACAGTCACTGAAGTATTGCTTAGCCAAAAATGGAAACAACCTAAACTTCCAACAATCGGGAAACTGTTAAAAAAATATAATACATTCATAAAATTGACTATAAAAGGTTTAAGGACATGGGAAAATGTTATAATATGAAGCAAGATAAATAATATAAAATAACATAGATTATGATGTCAATTAAAATGAATTTCAAAAATACCTAGAAATATACCTGAAATGCTAACATTATTGGTAAATGAATGTTGGATTATGAAGGGTTTTTTTCTCATTATACTTTAGCTTGTTCTTACGAGAGCATGTATTAATTTTATAATCTAGAAAGTTTGGCAAACCCCCGTCCCCTCCAAAAAAAAAAAAAAAAAATCAGAACAAAAAACAGCCCCCAAACAGGCAAAACTGAAAAGCCCTCTACAAGTGGCTTAGTTCTGTGTTTGCTGTCAAGATCCCGTAACCTAGGACTCTGTGTCTAAAGGCAGAATTTCCGTGAGAATTAATATCTCATTTTTATTCCTACTGACTCTATAGAAACTGCACTCTCCGTGGTTTATCCAAGATGAGCAAACAAGAGTGACATGCCGAGACGGACAGTGTCTCTCCCTCTCTGCCCCTTGTATTGTATGACCAAGAAGCAGCCCACCTCTCATTTCTGTGGGCCACAGGAGTTACGGAAACTCCCTCGTGTACATTCTCATCGTGAGCCTCACAGCAACCCAGAGAAGTGGCCGAGTGAGGATCATCTAACGCACTGCCCCGTGTCACGGGTCACGACCAGAGCCTCAGGACTCAGATGCAGGCCCAGGAGCTCCAGGCCCGGCCCTTGTCCGTGGAGCCATCCAAGGACCCATTCAGCGGAGCTGAGGAGGACTGGTCCTACTGTAAGCTCCGCCGTGTCCATTTTTAAATCTACGAAAAGCTAACAGCTGAGGGAAGATTTCACACCTATTAATACAAACCCGCCCTCCCCCCTGCTCTGTTGTTCTCTTTAACTAGTCTATCCAGTGAACACTAGAGAATGGGAGATGTCGCGAAAACAGGCTATGCCAGCACTAAAATTTATTATCCAAGAGCTAAGCACTTCTCTCTATAAAAGTTATGGTAAATCGTTCTCTTGTGAACAGATAAAATACTTAAATATATGCTTTGATTTCCTCATCTCAAATGGATTGAAGGGCGCCTGCCCTTCCCATGCTTTCCATGTCACAGGGTTGTTTAGGGATCAACTGAGATAAAAACGGTGGGAGCGAGCACGTGGACACGCGGTGGCTCTTCACTTAGGTAAGATGCTATAAAACGCAAACCCAGAGGCCGGGCCTCGGGCCTCCGCGGCCTCCCCAGGAGCAAGGAGAGGCCACCCGAAGCGCCCATGGGCAACGTGCCCCGGGCTGCCCCTGCCGAGCAGAAACTCCCGGGTGCTATTGCTGCGGAGCAAAGATCACGGCCCCGCTACGGCCATAAAGCCGTAAAGGTGACGAGAGCGTCCCGCGAGCGGCGAGGCCGGGGCTGAAGTCCTCCCGGGGCGCGGCGGCCGGCCCGACGCCAGGAGCAGGGCGCCTGCGCACGCAGCCGCCGGCGGATAAACAAATAGCCGCGCGGGTGGGCGGCGGCCGGCTTGGCGCTGCGCCCGGCGGGCCCGGCTCGGCGCTCACGTAGCGAGAGCGTGAGTCAGCGCGCTCGGCCGCGGCCCCGCCGCCCCGCAGCCCCGCAGCCCCGCCGGGGGAGGGGGCCCTCGAGCCGCCCGCCGCCCCGCTGGCCCGGCCAGACCGTGGGAGCGCGCGCCGGGGGTCCGCGCTCGCAGGGCCCCGAAGGAACCCCCTGGAGAGCCTCGTCCCCCATCGCGCTGACGGGCCGGAGGGCGGGGACGGGCAGGACGGACCCGATCGCGGTCCTTCCGCAGCGGGAACTCGACCTTCTTGTCCCCGTGTCCTTTCCTCTGAGCCACACACTCGCTGACTCGGTCGTCCCCCGCCCTCCCCAGCGGTCGGGAGGAGGATGGAGACGGGGCTCTGGGCCCCGCTGCCGCGGGCCGTGCCCAGGGCAGACTTGGGGGGCTAAGGCCAAAACATCGGGGAGGGCGGGGGAAGTCCCCTATCAACTTCATCTCCCGTGCTGCGGGGAGTTATTCGAGTCGGCCTGCATGTCCTCAACTCTGCACCTGTTTAGTTACAACAACCAACTTTATAAGAGGAAGTTGCCTACGTGCTTGGCGGCTGAAGGACGGAATTAGAAGTACTGTTGATTAAACGTGTGAACGTAGCCTCCTGTCCAGCTCGAGACCTGCAGGGTTGCACGACTGGGCCGCCCCAGGGCAGAAAAAATGTCAAGTCCTCCTTTGCCTTTTGGTCAAATATTCTTTCCCAAATTAGAGCACATTATAAAGCTCTCCTCTTCGTGCACCTGTGATGTCCCTGTGTCACTTTTTCAAAGCCTGTGCGAGGGTAGGCGTGTTATGTGCAGGACACAGGAGGAGGATGCTTCTGAAGGGAAAGAGATACGTGGGCAAGTGGGAGAGGGAAAGTTAATTAGGAAAGGAGCACTGAACAATAAGTAAAGGATTAACAGAACATTATTGAGCCCCTAATGGAGTTCAGGCAAGACTGGACACTGGAGATACAAAATAAGTGGCTCCCTGTGGTCTCAGCTGTCAGAAGTTCACAGCTGAGGCGGGACATGAACTAAGGAGAGAGTTCAGCATAAGCGAGACTTAGCACACTGGTTCAGCACCCAGACTCAGGAGCCCGGCTGGGCAAGTTCCCGTGTCAGCTGTAGCCTACAGACTACGTGACCTTAGCCCAGTGATTGCCTGCCCCCACCCCCGCTTCATTTTCCTCCTTTGAAAATGAGAATGGTTGAAAACAGTACTTTTTAGGATTTTTCAGAGAACTAAATACATTAATACAAACAAAGCACTTGAACAATCCCCGGCATTCCTGGGCACTCAATAAATATTGTTAAAAGAATGAATGAAGGAGGTTGATGGGGCCAAGTACAGCAAGGCAGGCCGTGCACTAAACGACTCGAGGAGGCACGTACACGTAGATGTGAATGGAGCTTTCTGGAGCTGTGCAGAGTGAGGGTTCTGCGTACAAGTATGTCTATTTTAGAATTGTTCATAATAGCAAAAAATTGAAAATTAAAATGCATTTATTTATAAATAAAATGGTACATTTATACAATAAAGCACTATTAGAGCTATTAAAAGGAATAAACTACATCTATGTGTATCAACATGGATAAATCTCAAAAATATATAGAATGAAAAACAGCAAGTTGCAAAATGATACAAGCAGAATGATGCCATTTGTATAAAGAAAACATGCACACAAAAAAACCATATATTTTATAAATGTACGTATTTTTTTAAATGCTAGAAGAATACACACCAAACTTAAAGGTATTTCTGGATGGAGGAGGAGGAATTAGAATTTGAAATGGTGTCATTAGGAATTTAGCTTATTCTGTATTGTACTAATTTTGTTTCAAAGAACAATGTACTTATACATCCTGTAGTTTTATGTTTTTTTAAGGTATAGATGTATAAAATAAAATCAGAAGCAAATATGTCAAAACTGGCTAATTCTGGGTTGCAGGATTATGGGTGATCAATACATTTTCATTTGTACTTTTCTACATATTCAAATTAAAAATAATTACAACCTTGTAGCGTAAGTGCTGTGATAAAATTATGAAAGAGGTGGGCCTGGAGAGGTGTCTTGGACGAAGCTAGGCTTGCATGCCCAGAATCTTTGGTCGCAGCAGAGGACAGGACTGGCTTCCTGAGACCCCTCTGCTCTAACTGCACCGTGGGCCGGGAGTGGGGGCCTCTGGTGTCCCAGGGCTGGCCGCTGGGCTGGGCTGGGCTGGGCTGGGCTGGGGCTTCCCTGAGTGTGGTGTTGCTGGTGCCTACACTTTGCCTGTTCCTCTTTCAATCTTTAGCTTCCCTAAAATATGGCATTCTGGTGCCTGCTGGGGAAATGCTGGGTGACAATAGAACCCCTCTCCTGGATGACAAATGTGTCACCTATAATACTGAACATTTCAGTGAGCTGTTGACTGTCACACAGCAAGTGAATGGTAGAGCAGGAGGTGGAAACCACATCCACGCCCATCTGTGAATGCTGACTCTTCTTCTCAGCCTCTGCTGAGGACACGTTTAGGGTGTTGCCCTTTTGGGGAGCAGTCAAGTGGGGGTCAAGACTCCCGGCTTTGCAGTCACTCAGACCTAGGCACAAGTTGCCAACAACTACGATTTGGGACAAGTTACTCAATTTCTCTAATCATCTGTTTCTTCTTTTGAAGTGGGGATAACAATAGTGCTGGGAGGACAAACTGGGATGGTAACATGGTGGCACTCAGGGAGCCCTCAGTCGGTGGTGGCTAGGAAGAGGTCTTTTCATAACAGCGCCTGTTTACAGAGAGGGATTCTTCCTTATTCTATCGCTAGTTACCCTAGTAAAGGGTTAAAGAGCTGAGCAGAGAAGAATGAAAGCCCTGGCCTCAGTCACGTGGACTGAACTTGATATTGACATTCTACAAGGGTTGTAGGCCTAGGAACAGTTGTTTGAAGAGCTTCCATACCCCCCTTAAATCCACTTGTGTTTTTGTTTCTTAACAGCCAAAACTATCCTCTGAAAGTTCCCCTCTCCAAACATTAAAAACATCAGCTGGACACCAGTGCCTTCTGAAGGAAGCAGACTGAGCGAAAACACATGAAAAATTCCTTCTTTCTCCCTTGGTTGCTTTCTCTCCCTGGCACCCGTAAACAGAAGTATCTAAGGGATTTTTAACTCAGCCGTGCTGAAAATCCCAGATTTAGACTTGATTCCCAGCTGCTCCTTTAGAACGGGTTGCACGAGCTGCAGCCAGCCCTGGGGAAGGTTAAACCCGTGCCGCTGGATGGTGGGACGTGCAGGACGTCAGGGGAACATAACCAGGCACAGCTAAGCATGTGCTGTGACTAATAAAAGATGACTTAGGGTGTGGCTGTCATGAGAGAAATCACCTCCCCATAGCGCCCCGGTACCTAAGAAAGTTCGGGAAAATGTCTGACTCTCAGGCAGTGTTTACTCAGCCAGGGTGAATGTGGCTTCAGTTATCATGTTCATGCTTTTCCAAGCTGCCCTCTTGTTTGTTCAGGAAAGGGGTGCTGCCTCAGGGAGTTTTTTCGGGTAAGCCCCGTATCGGGGAAGCCAGCAACCCAGCCCACAGCAAGACAGAAAAGCCCCCGCCCTCAGCCCTGACTTGAGCAGAGATGCGAAGACATTTTCCGCAGACATTCCCAGCCCAACACGCCTCCCTCTCTTTTCCCCAGGGTTTGGCTGGGTCTGTAGGGAGGCGCCTGGCACAGGGCACCATCACTGGCATGAGTAACCTTTCCTCTATGTTCCAGAACAGCACTGGCCCCTTCACCAAATGCAGGTCGTTTTATTTTTCAAAGTACTGATGGTGGGGATTGCATTTTTTTGTGTTTTGTTTGTTTTTTGCTGGTTTAGAAGTAACACATGTAGGTTGCATATAGGAACTTTAGATGAAATAGAAACATAGGAAGAAGGAAATATCAACCACCCCTGTACTGGGTTTAATAGTGTCCCCCCAGAATTCATGTCCACCTAGAACCCGTGAATGGAAATATGGTCATTGCCGATTTAATCAAGATGAAGTTGTACCAGACTAGGGTGGGACCTAAATCTAATATGACTGGTGTCCTTATAAGAATAGGGAAGTTTGGACACAGACACACAAGGAGAATACCGGGTGATTAATGGAAGGGGCAGAGAGTGAACTGCTGCAGCTACAAGCCAAGGAACACCGAGGATTGTTGGCAACCACCAGGAGCTAGGAAGCAGTAAGGAAAGACCCCTCCCTAGAGCCTACAGAGGGAGCCTGGCCCTGCTGACCCTTAATTTCAGACTTTTAGCCTCCAGAACTGTGGGATAATACATTTCTGTTGTTCTAGCCACCTGGTTTGTGGTACTTTGTTATGGCAGCCCTAGCAAACTAATACATCTCCTAAACCTACCACCCAGAGAAAAACACTGTTCACATTTTAATGTATATTCTTCGATTCTTTCCATGGCCAATTCATCTTATGGAATGGGTGGCCAGCCTTCTTCTGGGAAAATTTCAGCCACAGTTCTCCTAACTGACTTCAGGTACCTACTACTTACCCAAATAATTAAGCAGCTGGCAGAATAGAGGAAGACCCCCTGATTCCTCCTACCATACCCCTAAGCTCAGAGCCCAAGGCCCTAAAAAGACCCTGCTGTCACCTCCAGGTGACTGTAGCAGTCACTCTGGGCAGGACTGTCCTAGTTGGTCTGAGTGACAGATGAAGCCAGCAAGGCCTTCATGCCAATCACCCTCTCTACCCTGTGTTCCAGGGCAGCTAGAGCCCTCACCACGGAACCCTCTTTCCCTAACCCTCCCCCAGCTCCAAAGGGAGAAAACCAACTGCAGACTAAATTTCTTTACCCGGACAGATCACTAGCACCCCAGCTGTGTTTGTTGGACACTCGCCACATGCCCAGTCACCCATGTTAGAAACCCTGACAAAGGTTTTGGCTCCTCCCTCTCCTTTTCCTCTTACACCAACCATCCTCCCCAAATCGAAGTAAATGTCACATTCTGAAAACCCTCCCTGTGTCACACTTCATAAAACCATCCTCCTTCAACAGCTACTCAGGCTGAACACCAGATCCAGGTCGACATCAACCGTGATAAATCATACTGATGGTATGATGTGATGAAAATGGCAGGTTATATCTTCCTCCCCAAAACCATAACCCCAGTCGAATTGTGAGGAAAACATTAGACAGATCCAAGTTGAGAGACAATCTACAAAATACCCAACCAGTGTACCTCAAAACTGTCAAGGTCATCAAAAACAAGGCAAGTCTGAGGAACTGTCAGAGCCAAAAGGAGCCTAAGGAGACATGATGACTAAATGCAGTGTGGCGTCCTAGATGGATCCTAGAACAGAAAAAAGGCTATTATATAAAGACTGCGGAAATCTGAATAAAGTATGGTCTGTAGTTAATAATAACGTGTCAATATTGGTTTATTAATTGTGACAAATGTACCATACCAATATAAGATGTTAATAATAGGGGAATTAGGTGCAGTGGTATATGGGAATCTCTGTGCTACCTTTGCAATTTTTTGTAACTCTAAAACCATGCTAAACAATTAAGTTTATTTTTTAAAAACTGTGTGTCCATAGGGCAAGGAGCTGGTTGTCGATGAAGACGAGGATGGGGGTAATCAGGAAGGTCTTTAGGGTAGCACATCACCTCCTGGCCTGAAAAATCAAAACTGTTAACTCCACCCACTCCTACCTCTCAAGTGCCAGCAAAGGTGTCCAGAATCCAAAGAACTAATGGCTCTTCCAATAAGAGAGGAAGACATTTTCTTTCTTTTCTTGATTATGTTTCAGAGAAGTAAAAATAAACCAACAACATATAAGGTAATCACTACAGTAAAATTTTAATATATTGCCCCGTCACAAAAATGTGGTCCCAAATTTTCCTTACCACTTTATCTACCACTATCTACTCTGCATAAGTCCCATGTTTTAGTCAAATTAGTCTAGAGCAGTGGTTCTCAAACTTTGCTATGCATCATAATCACCTGGCAGGCTCGTTAAACATGGATTGCCAAGGCTCGCCCCAGAGTTTCTGATTCATTAGGTCTGGAGTGGGGCCTGAGAATTTGCATTTCTAACTAGTTCCAAGGTGGTGTTGGTGCTGCTGGTCCAGGAAGTACAGTTTGAGAACCACTAATCTAGAATTATCTTCCTTACCTACACATTTTTTTTCCTTCTTATCTCTGTGCCTTTGTGCATTTAGAGTCTCATCTGGAGCACAATCAACATATTATGTATCAGACATGCCAACAGATTCTTAGGCTACAGCAGTGAACAAAAGAAATAAGGTTCCTCTCTTCACAGAACTTACATTCTAGTAGTCAGGCCATAAACAAACAAACAAACAAGAGAATTACAGATTATGGAAAATGCTGTGAAGGACAAACAGGATGATATAACAAGTAATTCAGAGCAGGAGGTGTGTGAACATTTCTTGGGTGCCTGATCACCATCCTTTCTCTAAAGTCCCCATTCTGACACTACCATGAATTTCTCAGCTATGTTGCTTGGGTGGGATTGACCCTCACCCATAGCTCCAAAGGTGGACCCTGAATGGCTTATGCCAATTAGCACAGCAATCTTCTTGGCTCCAGTGGTGTGGTGGATGCTGTGGTGCCCCCAGTTCAGATGTCCTTTACCAGGCAGCACACATGTCCCTGAGCTACTGTGAGTGTTGACTGTAAGGCTCACAGCTGTCCCTTTTCTCTACAGAATTGCCCTGGCGATCTAGGAATGTACCCATTTCTTCAAGGTTATCCAATTTGTTTGTGTATAATTATTCATAGTAGGCTCTTATGATCCTTTTTATTTCTGTGGCATCAGTTGTAATGTCTCCTCTTTCATTTCTGATTTTAATCTTCTCTCTTTTTTTTTCTTGTTTAGCTAATGGTTTGTCAATTTTGTTTATCATTTAAAAAAAGCCAACTCTTAGTTTTGTTGATCTTTTCTATTGTTTTTCTGGTCTCTATTTCATTTATTTCTGCTCTGATCTTTGTTATTTCTTTCTTTTTTCTAACTTTGAGCTTAGCGTGTTCTTCTTTTTCTAGTTCCTGGAGGTGTAAAGTTAGGTTGTTTATCTAAGGTTTTTCTTTTTTTCTTAATGCAGGCATTTATCACTATAAACTTAGGACTTAGGACTGCTTTTGCTGCATCCCATAAGTTTTGATATATTGTGTTTCCATTTTTGCTTCTTTCAAGATATTTTTTGATTTCCCTTTTGATTTCTTCTTTCATCCATTCATTGTGCAGGAGTGTGTCTAATTTCCACATATTTGTGAATTTTCCAATTTTTCTCCTGTTATTAATTTCTACTTTCATACCATTGTGGTTGGAAAAGATACTTGATACCTCACAGGTATTTCTTGAACAGCACTTACCATGTGCACCTGAATCCCTACCTCAGGCTCTGCTTCTGGAAAAAGACCTAAGACAAATGAGCACAAGACCCAAATCAGGGCTATCGGAGCTATGTGTATTTGACTCAGTACTCAGACTTTGGATGAGCTGTTGACATCCCCTGGGGAGAACAGAAGAATCAAGCCAACGTTAAGGAAGTAGAGTGAAAAATAGAAAATAGATCTTTGTTATTTAGTTTAAGCTGTGGCTATGGCGTAATCTTAGGCCAGATCTATGACTAGTTATTTAGTTATATGAGACAATAAATTCCCTTTTTATAACATAAGTTAATTTAAACTGGAATTTCCATTACTTGCAAGGAAATCACCCTAACTGATATATAGGGATCATCAGAAAAGGTGACTCTAAGGCGACATTTAGACTCAGATTTAAAGCATGAGAAAGAACCAATCATGTAAAGAGGTGGGAAAGGAAAGAAGAGAGAATAACAAGTGCAGAGGCCATGCAGCGGGAAACAGTTTAGCAACTGGAGGAACAGAGAGTAGGCCAGTGTGAACAAGGTGGAAAGAGGTAGGAAACAAGATTGGGGAGGTGAACAGAGACATGATAGATGTGGCTTATGCAAGAAAGTTGAGTAAACTCTAGTCAACAAACGCTTAGCCAAAGAAGAAGCCTTGTCTTAGCCTCAAAAGATTGATGAATAATTCTACATTTAGACAGTTTAGGTGAAAATATTATGTTTCTGGTATATAGGTATCATTTTTCGATTCCCAATTTAAAATTTTTTAATTAAGCAACTACCCATTGCAGATGTCATCAGATCAGAGTGCTTTTACCCTATCCTATCATTTCGATATACCATAATCTATTCAACCTTATTGATTGTTGCCAGTGTTTCATATAATTAACAGTGCTGCAATGAATCACCTTGTACATACACCTTTGCACAATTATTTGAGTAAACCTATCCTTTTATGAACATAGAATTTCTGAATCACAGAGAATCCACATTTCCATTTTGATCAAATGTTGCCAAGTTGTTCCTGAAAATATATACCAATTTATACTCCATTTACAGCAAATATTACTGGGCATTTTATCAATTAAAAAATATATTTTCCTGGGGCCAGCCTGGTGGCGTAGTGGTTAACTTTGCGTGCTCTGCTTCAGCACCCCGGGGTTCGCAGGTCCGCATCCCGGGTGCAGACCTACACACTGCTCATCAAGCCATGCTGTGGCAGCGTCCCATATAAAGTAGAGATAGATTGGCACAGGTGTTAGCTCAGGGCCTCATCTTCCTCACCAAAAATACATACATATATGTATATATTTTTCAATCAAATTAGGCAAAATATGCTTTAATTTGCGTTTATTTAATTATTGAAGAGTATTTTTATTTGCCTATTGGCCATTTATAATTCTTCTACTATGAATTCCCAATTCATGTCTCTTTTTATCCTTCTGTTGAGTTATCTTTCTGTTGACTTGTAAGAGTTCTTTGGATATTATGAATATCAGCCCTTTATTTGTCATATGTGATCCAAATATTTTTCTCATTATCACTGGTCTTTGACTTTGTTTATGGTGTGTTTCAGATTTTTGGGTAGTGAAAATTACCTTTTTAAAAAGGCCTCTAGGTTTTGTTTCATGCTTGGAAAAGCCTATATACTTAAGATTAGAAAGCTTCTCACCTATGTTTTCTCTAACATATTTATGGTTTAATTTTTTACTTTTAAATCCATTTGTGAGGAGTGAGGTAAGGATTCAGCTTAATTTATTTTCCATAAGCCTTGCCAGTTGTCCCAATATAATTTATTGAGTAGTCTGTACTTTTCCTACCAATTTGAAATGAGGTTATTATCAAATATTAATTATTTTTATATGTTTGGTTCTATTTCTATGCTCACTATTCAATTTCATTAATCTATCTATTCCTATATCAGTACCAAACTGTTTTAATTACTGCAACAAAAATATTTGCTTTATACCTGCCTTTCCTTGGCTCTTC
Source organism: Ceratotherium simum simum (assembly GCF_057802395.1). Classification (NCBI taxonomy): domain Eukaryota; kingdom Metazoa; phylum Chordata; class Mammalia; order Perissodactyla; family Rhinocerotidae; genus Ceratotherium; species Ceratotherium simum. The sequence goes on along the minus strand of NC_141902.1, from coordinate 15,195,038 downwards.
TTATTGCCAAGTTTTAATGGTTATTTATTTGTTTTATCCCCCAAGTGAACTTAAGTTCCTTTAGAGCAGGAACTGTTGCTTGAGCATTTTTATAGCTTTGACAACTTGGCTGAGTAAGTATTTATTTTTCTTCGTAGCTTTCCATCCTGCTCCCCCACCTCACAGTGCCTTGCACAAAGTAATCATTCAGCAAACATTTATTAAATTGTAAGTGTTAAAGAAGGAAGACCAAGATGTTCCAAGATAAGAGAGGGACATCAAAAGAGTGAATTCACGAAAGGCTGAAACAGACAGCCCTAATGGTAATCATGAAAGACAACTGGGATGATAAGCAGCCCCAACGAGAAGGTCACAACAGCAGCAGTACTGTTGGTGTCCCCGAATCAGCCCTGGTGCTTGATCAAGTGCTCTGGTCAACAGATCTCAATGACTGAAGGAATGACTGCCTTTGTCATCCAAATCTGTAATGGCAGCATGGAGAACTGACTACCCGTTGCCTCTTGCATTTCCTGAAGAATGGCTGTCACTATAAAGTCTGTGACTTGGCACACACATGCCTAAACATCCTGAGGAGCTCTCTCCCTTTCAAAGTTGCCACCAGCGTGTTGATGAATTGTCTGTGTTAGGAAGCTGTATATTTATTCCAATGATTCTGCCACAGACCAAAAAGTTTTATTGGCATTTCCCTCAGAGCCTAAGGATAATCCACATGTAAGAGGATTTGGGGAGAAGCTGTCAGCTAAGAGTTGAACTCCCAAAACTAACACAGAATCATCATTTTCCAAAATTTGTGTCTGTGTTAGATTGTTAAAATTTCATATTTCCAGTCGTGTGGAGAGTCTGGTTTGGGAGATCGGTGCGGGTTTGAATATGTATGTCTAATAGGCACCCTCAGTAATTATCAGTTTGGAAAACACTAACATAATGGATTGGATTCATCTAGGTAGAAATGGGTTATACAGGAGACTTAGGAATCACAGAAGTCCAATTAAGTTCATTAGGGTGTATCCTTAAAACTGGAGTGTAACCAAAGAAAACCAAAACTAATTATTTACACTGAGAACTATTTAAAAAATAAATAAAAAACATGTGCTGATACAAGAGTAAGTGTCGGAATGAAGTCTAAAAAAATAAATTGGAAAAAGATGTCAGTATTACTAAACTGAAAGAATGAATGAATACACAGATAAGCCAAAGCAAAATTTCAGCTCCCCTTTGATAAGAGAATTTCAGAAAAGTTCTGGCCATGGCAGTTGCTAGAATTCAGTATACAGCTGACCAGGATGACACTTTTAAAATATAAAACTCATCTGAATGCAGATGTTTCAACGTGGGTTACTTTTGAAAAGCCTTATTACTTTTAAGTCACATTATGTGGCACTGATTATAACTAAGTGTGTGACTTTGGGCAAGCTGCGTACCTCTGTGGGCCTCTGTTTCCTGCCTAGAACATGAGGTTAGATTGTTTCTGAGTCCAGGTAATCTACAAGCTCCTACAGCCCTCAAATTCTTGGGTTCTATGACGTAACCATCTCTCACCTAATGCACACACAGCGATCCCTGCTGCTGACATTGGCCTGGAATATCACGGCCTCACTTCTAGTCCTTCCCAAAGACAGGCCCTGTGAGCCAACCTGAGGCTTCAGGCAGAGAAGGCAAGCTGCCGCAGAACACGCAGGCTCCTCTGAGATCATTGCCTGGCCTCTGACGGGGTTTTAGGTCCGTGTTCCAGTGATATGCCGTGCTTTCAAATTATTCCTTCCTTCCCAATGGGCATTGTCCTGTAACTGCTGGTCAAGAAATGCATCACTTAGCCAAGACCCGAAGGTCAAAGGTGAATATGATTTTCTATCACCTTTCAAGGACTTCTGTTCACCAATAGTTATCCAGGCAGACACTTGTGGTTAAGAGTCTCTAAAACAATATTCCTATGAAAATGTGTCAAAAAAGTAAGAGAGAAAGGGAATTGTGTCCTTTAAAAAAGTAGAGATAAGGATAAAGAGAGACAAAGAGATCTTTATATGTTAGGGAGATTAGAGCTATGTACATATTAACCTAACATACAAAGAACTCTGGAAAACTGAGGAACAAATGACTAAAAATCCGATAGCAAAAGATATAAACAGAAAATTTACAGAAAAGACATCAAGCAATTCATAAACATGTAGAAATGTGTTCAACTTCAAAATAGTAATAGAAATACAAGTTAAACAATACTGAAATGTCTTTTTTTTTTCAAGTTCTCAAAACTTAAAAACCTTGACAAATGTTTTGCTGACAAGGCTGTGGGGAAGCAGTAACTGGTATATTCCTGGTTTGTTGTTAGTGCCATCAGGGGGATTCTGACTCCTAGGACCTTGTGGACAGCAGAGCGAAACCCTGTCCGGTCTTTTTGCGCCATCCTCTCACCTTCCAGCACTATGTCAGACAATGCTCCACTGCTATTCATATGGGTTTCATGGCCAATTATTTCAGAAGTTGGTGGCCATGTCCTTTTTCCTAGTCTGTCTTAGTCTGGAAGCTCCACTGAAACCTGTCCACCATGGGTGACCCTGCTGGGATTTGAAATCCTGGTGGCATAGCTTTCAGCATCATAGCAACACGCAGCCACCACAGTATGACAACCTTCAGATGGGTGGTGTGGGTCTCTGACCGGGAAAGGAACCAGGGCCACGGCAGTGAGAGCGGCAAATCTTAACTTCTAGACCACCAGGGCTGGCTATATTTCTGGTAGAAATGCAAAATGGTTCAATTCTTATAGAGGGAAATTTGACAATATCTAACTAAAGTACACATACGTTTAACTTTTGATCCTGCAAACCCACTTTTATGACTTTACCCTAAAACCATATCTCTACCATTGGAAAAGACATATCAGCAAATTTATTCATAGTAACAAAATCTGTAATTGCAAAATTTCAGCAGCAAACCTAAATTCTCAACCAAAGGAGAGTAGTTGAATAAACTGTGGCGCCTCCATTCAATGGAGTACTGTATCACTGTAAAAAAGAATGAGGAAGATCTCTATGAAATGAGATGGAGTGATTTATAGAATATAGAGTTGGGTTAAAAAGTGAAGTGCAAAGAATGTAGATGGTGTGCTACCTTTTGTGTATGAAAATAATGGTGAAGTAAGAAAATATACTCATATCTACTTATTTTGCAAAAAGAACAAACAGCAAGAATAAACAAGAAACGAATGAGTTTGGTTATCCACAGGGCAGGGGTAAAAACAAGGTATAAAAGATAAAGGAAGGAGTGAGAGTTCTTGGAATATATTTTTTAGGTATCATTTTGGCTTTTGGAAGTATGTTACTGTTTTATTTACTCAAAAACATAAAGTTAAACCAACAAGAATAGAGGTGGATGGGAAATCTAAAATGGAATACAAACAGCAACAAAAGAGCCTTACTATATATTTCAAATAAACAATATAAATACACTGAAGAAAAATAAAATAATCTGAATAACTTTTGAACATAATACTTTGCCTATATAACCTTGATCTAAAGACAAAAAGAACAACAAACAAATGTTGAACTCTACTTTAGTATATTCCTTTTCCTCAGTAATGTAGATAAATAATTCTGAAATCTTTTTCTGTGTGTTGAAGAATTAAGCAAATGAATAAGTATTTTGATGACATTGGGGACCAGGTTTTTTGATTTTGGAGAAGAGATATAAACACGGAAGGGGTAGGCTAGGAAGAATCTTGTATTGTTGGATTGGAATTAGATATAGTATGAATTTATAGTTTTTAATATATATAGATATAGAAATAGGTGTGTGTGTGTATCTTAGCTCTCTGCTAAAACAACCTAGAAGCTTTGATATTCCAATAGTATCCAAATCTGGTTGCTAAACACCATTCCCCACTAAAAGGAACCAGGAGTCCCTGGAGAAACGACTGATTATAGGGCTCAGGCAGAGAAAATACACGATGAATCTGGACTATCTTGTGTCAGAAAGTAAACAAGTGCTCAAAAATAATGAGGATATGTCAAAAGAATATAAGAACCAGCTGAAAGGTGCTTCTACTGGTCAAATCTGAGACAATTTGAACATCAAAATCAATAATTGTAGTAATGAATAGTAACCCATTGAACAAAAATAAGAACCCATTAGTCCATGCTAAGAATTAATGATACCAGTAAGTGCTCCCTTACAACAGAACATCAACTAATAAATGTAGAGAAAATGGAATTAGAAAATCAACATTTTGCAGCCATCATAGTCATAATTGATTCTGGTACGAATCATTAAGAATGACAAAATTAGTAGATAAAAGTTTGATGAGATACAGTTTATTTACATAATCTCAAAACATCTCGCCACGAATTATTCATTAATTAGCAAGGGAAAAGTAGTAGCTTTGCAGTGGAGAAATCTGGCAGACACCACCTTAACCAAGTGATCAAAGTTAACATCATCAATAATGGCTCAAACTGACATCCAATGTCTCCTTACAGAATGCACTGAGAAGGACACAATATGTAGGATTCCTGCCCAAAGGGCATAACCTGAATCTAATCACGAGGGAACATCAGACAAACCCAAATTGAGGGCTATTCTGGAAAATACATGGCCTGTACTTTTCAAAAAAATGTCAATGACATGAAAGGCAGAGAAAGCTGAGGAATAATTCTAGATTATGCAAACTAAAAAGCCATATAAACAAATGTAATACTTAATCCTGTATTGACTTTTAGACCAGAAAAGCAAAATTGCTAAACAGGACACAACGGGTGAAATTTGAATAAGGATATAGATTAGATAATAGCATTGTGTAGATTTCAAAATTTTCTGATTTGATCATTGAATTGTGGTTTTGTAATTGAATATCCTTATTTTAAGGAAATATACACTAAAGTATTTAGGAGTAAAGAGGTATGATGTGTGCAAGACACTCTCAAATAGTTCAGAAAAAGATAAAGCAAATAGGATAAAATATTAACTATTGGCAAATCTGCATGAAGGGTATTTGGAGGGTTTTTTTGTACTATTCTCACAACTATTCTGTAAGTTTGAAATTATTTCAAAATAAAGAGTTTTAAAAAAGAAAAAGAAATCACTTGGGGTCCTTCTAGCCAGTAGTTGAATCTGCCAGGTACTGTTTTTGGCTTTTATATGGAGCTTGAGAATTACCAGTTGGGTCATGGGAAAGCCCTGAGACCCAAAAGCAACCTCAGGCAAGAGCTTGTCAGAAAGAATTCTAGTCTCCTACCTCGAAGCCCTCAGGCCTCTGTCTATGAGGTCACCAGCTGGCCCACTAATGTGTGATCCTCACAGAAGGGAAGCGAGAGTGTTAAATGTCCAATTCATAGCCGTGACCCCAAACTATTCATGACTGTGCTTTATTACAAAAAGACAGCAGGAAAAATAATTTTTTAAAAAGACAATCCCAAGAGTCTTCTGTGCACGTGGCCAAGCTTGTTTTCTAGCCAGAAATCTCAGGGGGCTTACATGAAGTTCCCCATATAGTACGGACTATGGATTACAGAGTCAGAACTAGGCTTGTGTCCCTGTGCTATAACTTAATAGCTGCTTAATTTTCTGAGCCTCAGTTTCCTCATCTGTCAAATGGACATAATTGTGCCTACATCATACAACTGTGAAAAAGATTAAATAAAATAATATGCATGCATATATAATACATGTGTCTAGCACCTAAATTATGCTAAATTATGTTCAATGTATCTTTTTTTTCTTTTCCTTTCCCACAAATGACAAGAATGTGCCTGATAGCATAAATATCTTTAGGATTGTGGCCAATATTCAAATATGAAAAGTAAATTTTAAAAAATTCCAAATGAATCAGTGGTAAGTAGATTAATTAACTCCAATAAAGAAGTAAACTAGCCAGAGCGGCAGGCTCAAATCAGAGGAAAGAATTGGATAATGGTCTAATTTGAAACCAGAAGGTCAGCTATGAAAATAGCTCCATTTGAAAATAACAAAGGAGTCTCTTGTTATCCCCGTGACTATTAAACAGGTGCTCAGCATCTCCTTCAGCTCACAGTCGGGGCACCCGGCGTTCAGACCTTACCACTGTAGCCCCAGCCAAAACTCTTGGCCAAAAACAACCCCAACTTGCTTGAGATGGTAAAAGCTATCTGTCAACTCTGGAATGTTTAAAATTAAATATAGAGATGATGAAATAAACCAAACCATGCTATTAATAATTTGTTCATACATTTAGGAATAATCTGTGTATATTTTATATTTTAAGTATTTGGAGTGTTAAACAAATTTTAGGAAATTTGATAGATTTGGGCTTTGATTCTAATTTAAAACATATAACTGAGTAGTTTATTTTAGACTTAGATTTTCAGTTGAAAGATAAAGAGAATTATGCAAAATTTGTAAATAAAACCAGAATGCATATGATTAACTTGATTTGGACCTCATTCATTAATTTAATTAGATTTATTAGAGTGGCAAGGCTTTGGTAGGTAGGTTAGGCAGTAGAAGAACTTTAAAAAATCAGATATTTTCAATTTATAAATGCAGTCTAAAATGTTCCAGGGAATTTTATAAATTAAGACGTAAACAGATTGTTTCAGGGAATTTGGTCAGTTCAACTAGTCAATCAAACTGTAATTAAATAACTCCCTGCATTTATTATATTTATTTATAAGATAAGAATTGTAATTTGAACTTGAACGTTTAAAGATAAGCAGATTGATTTTTACTTTTTAACTTTGATAAATTGAATATTAATTTTAAAATCTCGAGGTTTAAATTGTATTTTGTGTCCACGAAAACATACAGCACAGACACTAAATAACTCTCCTTGACAGGTCCAATTTTTAGGTTGATGACCACTTAGATTTCTATTGCATTTTGTTTCCTAGGAGTACTAGATATAGAAAATGGAATTTACTCAATTTTGAATTAAATATTTTGAAACTATTTTAGCCCTCAGGAGATGAAAAAAGGAATAGGAGGGAACAAAATCCATGAAAGGATCATAATGATGATGATGATAACGAAAACTTATTTTGTCCTTAGTGTGTACCCAGCGCAGCTCTAAGTATTTTATAGATACTACTCATTGAAACCTCCTAAAACCCCATGAAATTTTAGAAGTATAAGAACAGCATAGAAGAAAAAATAAAATGCTGTGTGGGTCATCACAATCTAGGAAAAATTCTTATCTTAGCATGTCAATGTTTTCTAAGCAAGCAAATGTTGAGGAAAGATTGAAGCGTTATTTAGAAGTGAGAGTTGATATGACTTATTGGAAATAGGACATTAAGGAAAAGGTGGCATCTTCTCCCAGGTCCTCAAAAAGCAAAGCCTAGGCCAGAGTTATGATCATAACAATTTATTTGGTAGATGGAAGCCCAACGAGGTGAGAAAGAGGAAAAAGTGCCACCCTGGCTCCTGTTCACAACAGGAAGCAAAGAGACAACGTCGCTCAGTAGGCGTGTTTATTCAGCACGCAAGACCCCTTAGAAGGGCTGCAAAGAACAAACATCGCCAGAAGTAATCCACAAAAGAGAGAACGGAGAGGGACTTTATCTCACCAGTTACAGCCTATCTTCCATTTACCAAGACAAAGAACACTAAGGAAGGGGTGAGTGGAGTGGTAGAAGGTGATGAGAGTTAAACTTTGAATATGTTTAATCGGCTCTTCTGAGGTGTCCAGATGGAAATCTCCAATAGGCAGTTGAGTGTAGCTGGAGTCTGGAGCTCAAGAAAGAGAAAGCCAGGTTATTAGAAGGTTGGGTACTGAGCACGCAGTGTGTGCTAGGCTGGGCCACTCAGAAATCCCCTCAAGGAATGAAGCACTCATTCCCACCCCCTCCTGCTGCCAGGACTGTTAGCTGCTGGTGGCTCATGGCCAAATCCCTCTTTAGGAATTACCTTTTATCAAAGGAAGCTGCCTTGCCTGAGTATGTGCACTCACCCTGTGCATCCAATGACTGGTTGATGTGAGGTTGCAAATAGCTGCCCCCTTTGCCTCAATTCAGGTCATCTCTGAAAGGCCATCCCAGCTCTTGAGTTCCCTTGAATTGGGTGATGCCACTGTTGCATCTACATTGCTACTCTTCCCTCTGCCAGTCCTGCTTCGACGAGAATGAGGGAGAAGGAGAGGACAAGTGTGAATGGAGGTAAATTTATTTTCACTATGGGGAAGGTTAGATCACCCACTGAGAGGAAAACGTGCGGGAGGCAGGGGAGTCAGAAGGCTGAAGACAATAAAGACGTTAGAAATAGGCACTGGGGACAATGGCAGGGAGAGTTGCCCAGTGGAATGCCACAGAATTACTGAGCAGTGATGAGGGCCAGGTTGAGAATGAGGTCACCAGAAATTTACAGCGGCAATCATCATAGTACTAAACATGGTATGTTATAATTATTCACAGGCCCTCTCAGCACATGTGCCTGACAAGCTGAGGATCCAGGAAATGTTGACTGAATGAATGAACCCAGTTTCGGTGAGCCCTCCGGTTAAAGGGCCACATCTCCTCCACCATCATAGTTTCATCACCTAAAACCATATGACAGCGATCTTGGGTCTATCTCTTTCTGACATTTTTAGTCTAAAGAAATGTTGAGGTGGAAAATGCACCTTCCTCTGCTTTTGTACAAGCTTATCACATGTTATATATGTATGCTTTGTAATCCCTGTATGCATTAAGTAGTTTTCCAAAGATCACTGGGCAGAGCAGAGCTCTGGCTAACTCGGATCACCTGACTGCCATTCCACGTACTGTGCCACGAGATGGGCTGTGTGCAACTGTCAAGGAGTTCCAGATGATTCAATAGACTGTCAATATTTCCTTCCCTCCTTCCCTCCTACTTTCCTTCCTCCCTCCCTCCCTCTTTCTCTCCCTCCCTCTTGCCTCCCTGAGCATGGTAGACCTCTTGGAATCTTTTCTGACCTCCCTACTAAGCTGTACCCCAGCTTCATTAGGTTCAGCCCTCATTTGCACATGCTCTTGACACCTGGTGTTTGGTGGCAGAAATGGCTGGTAAAATTCCACACTGATTAATTTCATGTTTAATCTAACTGATACTTCTGTAGCCTTTGCAAATAACCTTTTTGAACAAAAACTGCAACGGCTCATTCCAAACCCGATCAAAGAGGTATGCATGACTCACAGCCACTAAATAAACATTGACGCCTGATGGCAGTAATATGGCTATTTATATTCAGAGCCTGATTTAACCAGTGGCATTCCTGTAATAAGATAATAAGCATGAGCTGTTTACTAGGGAAAAAGGAGAGTCGGTGGTGCTGGTGTTCAATAAAATCTCTTTACAGGCAAATGAGTCTCTGAAATTGGTTGGCAAATACATCCAGAATGAGATGTGCTAATTAGTTGCTGTTACTGATTTTCTAAAATAAAGTGTTTAAACTTAAATTAGCCCTGAAATTTAGTACAATAAAAAATACTGGATATATAATATCATGTTGAGAGTCTTAAAGATTATGCCTAATATATGTCTAGCAATACAACTAAGAAAAAGGAACTCTGCACCTAAATCATTAGATTTTAAACAGAGACTGTCTATGAAGGGGTTTTATATGTGGACAATTATAAGCATAGATATTTGAACCTCAGGTTCAAATTTTTTGTATTCAGAGAGCACTTGTAGGTGATCCTCTTGGCTATACTGATAGAGATCTATTACTATCAGCACTTTAATTTTTAAATATAAAGAGCAAAAGAGTGCAAGAATTATCTTAATGGAATTTGAATACTCTTTAAAAATAGAACAACCCACTTAGAATCCCACTCAGATCACAGAGGTTCTAGGTAAGCAGGTAGGAGACAACTGTCTAGATTCAGAAATAAATGATGAAAGCATCAAGCTTGTGAAGCCTCCCCCAACACCTTCCAGTGCTTTCTCCTCCCCTGAAAGAAGAGCAGCGGATGCATTGTGCTTGCTTCCTTTCTCCTGCTATCCCTCCACACAGCCCCTTCCAGCTGCTAAGGGTGCATCTTCACACCTCCATTTGCACTGCTTCCTTCGCCGAGTTGGACAGGACGGCCTCTCTCAGCACTTGCGACTTCAAATAGTGAGACAATCTCAGGAGACATCCAAATATTATTTTTTTAAAAAGGTAAATATTACATCTAAAAAGATATGGTCAAGTGATGAGAGGATTCACGTTGTGTCTCCGTCATATTTTTTTTTCCAAAAACAAATTTGAGTTCAAGAACCTCTTCTTTGAATTTAGCTGGTTGAGATGTTTGTTTTCCCAGAGCAAATGGTTATTCTTCTTTTCAAGCCAGCTAGATGGACAAATGTCAGTGCTGTGGCCCCAAAGTAGGAATGTTCCTAATGATAGCAAAGAGCTAATTCATTCATTTGGGTTCTATTGATGTATAGTTAAACAGACAAAGGTTGATTATTTATTTGTTTTAATTAAGATGTTCAGTCTTTATCAGAGTCTTTAGTCACCAGGGGTAATTAATTATGGACATCTTCATTTTCATTTCACAGTGGGACCCCCAGCTCAGGTAGCAACATTTCCAGCTATTACTGAGACCTAGGATTGTGGGGGACACTCTCATATAGGCTAGCGAATAATTGAAATTATAAACAGAATGCTGAGTCATGAACATGTAGTCTTCCCTATATTTTTCAATAGTATTAATTAAGGTTCTCTTGAAACTAACTCTGGCTAGCTTAAGACAAAGGGGAATTTACTTGACAGAATATTAGTAATCTTACAAAATGTAAGGAAGACTTGAACAGCCATGCCTCAGAAGTGCAAGAACCACAGCAGTCCCAGAGACATGAAAACAAGAGTTTCTGGGCTTATTCTGCTATTTTTATAGCTCAGCAACTAACATCTGGTTCCTTTGTTTCTTTGTTTAAGGTTCCATATTCTTAGACAAGAAAATCTGGTTGGTCCAGTTTGGCTCAAACAAATGACCTGAACAAATCGATTGTGACTAACAGAAGAGGGGGTCAAGGGTGCATAGTATGGACATGGCTTCTGTGGGAGGATGGCTGTCAGCTGGGCAGCAAACCCAAGGGGCCTCTACACCAGTGCTCCTCCAAGCACCAGTCCCCAAAACAATTTGATGCCAGTCCAGGAGGGGGTAAGGAACATGCACCAGAATCTAAATCAACACACTGCTCACTTCATTGAGCAAGTCTTGCTATTTAAAAAATGTCAGCTCACCTAAAGAGTGTGCTTAGTGACAAAGTGGGTTTACATCCTGGTTCAGTACTTCCTACCTCCTCCTGGACCAGGAGCAAAGAGTTTGCTGACAGGCAACTGCCTGTGGACCACCCCTTGAGCAGCAGTCTCTTCTCTTCAGGCCTGTCTGACTTTATGGGACTGGTACCAGAGGAGTCAAGAACATAGACTTTGAAGTCACCTGGGTTTTAGTTCTTGCTATGCTTCATAGCTGAATGACCTTGGGCAAATAAGTACTCCTAGCCTCATTTTCCTCATCTAAGTTGGACATAACAATACTACCATATTAGCCAGGACTCTTTCGATTGCAAGCAGCAGAAATTCAAATCATTAGGTTAAACTAGATGAAACTGTTGATATCTAATCTGCAAAAATGGCAATTTTATATGGTTCAAACTTATAGCTTAAGCAAAAAGAGATATTATTGGTTTATGAAACTGGAAAGTATAATAGCGAGGTAGGTGCCACACGCATCTGAATCTAGGGCTCAAATGAGTAAAGAGAAGCCCTCTCTTTTCTGGCAACCAGAATTGGATCACATGGCATATAAGGACCCCAACTGGCCCTGCTTGGGTCGTGCTCCCAACCCCCAGCCCAATCACTGTCAAAAAAGACATGAAGTTTCATGATGGGCAGGGCTTGGGTCATGTGCTTGGGAGTAGGCAGGCCACTGTGATTAACAAATTGACAGACCTGTCAGATAAACCCTTTCTGTCTTGTTCAGTCATATTCCTAGTGCCTGGCACATAATGGGTGCCCCCAAAATTAGGTAAGTCACTGATTGGGGAAGGGGTAGTATGCAGGCTCTCCAGTCAAAAGAGGGGCAGACAAAGGCAATAGCATTCCATGATGAATGCCTACATCATCTGGTTGTTGTGAAGATTCAACAAGAATGTGCCGCACATGGGACAGGGCCTGGCACATAGCGGCATTTTCTCTGCAGTTTAGATCCGGTCAGTGTGGGAGCCCGAATTTTCCACGCAGTGACTCGCACATAGCATGCACCCAGGTTTTTTGATTGACTGAATAAGCTAATAAGTGAACTCATGAATAGACAATGAGCAATCTGGATCTCATATCTTCCTTTGGAAAACGTTTTTCATCCTATTGCAATTTTTATTTTGTCTGAAGTTTTCCTATCAACAACCAGACAAGAATCATACAATCAACAGAGCAAGAGCAAACAGGCATTAAATTACAACTGGAGGCGTTTTAGTTAAAGACTTACATTGGGAAAACATTCTAGAATCTGGAAAACAAATCTTCTTTGGTGAAACTTAAAGAAAACAGGCTGGTTTTTGTTAACAATTCTTCCTAGTGGAAGGGGCAGATGACTTTTAAGAGTCCTTGCCCACTGACTGGAAGCATTTGTATGTCACATTCCAGTCCAAGGGGGGACAAAGGAAGGGGGACGGGAGCAGGAGACAGTGTCAGGATGTTTGGCTTGGAAGTGTCCACAGAGCTCCTCTAGTCTAATCCCCTCTTTTTACTGAAGAGGGAACTGAGGCCTGGGAAGACGAAGAGGCTTGTCTAAGGGTAATAGATGGTAAGGGGCAGAGCCAAGTCCAGATCTTTTTAGGCCGTGACCAGTATTTGTCCTCCACACCACACTACAGGCAGTGGTGGCTCACCATGCACCAACAGTGCCCCAGTCACCCTCATAAGGTGGACAGGGGAGCATGTGAGGAATGGTAATGCCTCAGTGAGAAACTAGGAAAGATCCTCGTGGGGTAAAGGGTCAAAGGGTGGGGGTTAGTGTGCCCTGAAGGATAATCCGGCTCCACTTTTGGTCACAACCCCCACGTAACCTACACCTTCCCACCTGCCACCTGAAGACAATCCAAAATGTACAATATATTCTTTTTAAATATTACATGTGTCAAGCAATTTGAGCAAATAACAAATTAGATTATTTTATGAACACTTCATTTTGTAAAATAAAATTCAGGACACATGACTCTGACAAAGGATATTTGAGCCTCTTCTTAATAGGAAAAACATACATTTAGGTGCTGAAATGTTGACTTTGTGGATTTCTTGGGAGAACAGGCAGCTTATTTGCAACTGGGACAAATCCAGAACACGTGATCACTCAGAGGGTCTGGGCATCACGTGTGTGGCAAACTGTTAGTTACCCACCAATATCAATTCTCCCCTCCCTCACTGGCAGAGCTCCTATATTGCTGGGAGTAACCGGATTCCCAGCCTAAATTGTTTTTATGATTTACAGGAGATGTAAGTTAAAGTTTTTGAGGCTTTCTAGAAGCCCCTTTAAAGGTTCTAGCTGGCAGGCCCCTTCTGTCCTCTCTCTTTCTTTGTCTTCCAGATGCTGATCAGATGGCTGAAGCTCCAGAAACAATACTATAAACATGGGATGAGGATCCATCCTAGGGATCACAGAATGGTGAGCAGCAAAGAGCTTGGGTCCCGAAAACCTCCTGGGCCCACCACAGCAGCCCTGCACTGCCACTTCTGGACGTCTTACTAGATGAGAGGAAAATAAAGCCCTGTCTTACTTAAACCAATTTTCAGATCAGCCAAGGCCAGTTGCTGACTGGTGCAAACTCATGGTACGGTCATGGCAAAGTAAGGAGCCCCTTCGTGCCTGTTTCTTCCTCCATAACATTGAGTAAGAGTACTAACTAGCATTAAAGAACACAGAACATAGTGTTTTAAAATTCTGTTGACTGAAGCCCCAAAAATTTTTTGAAGGTAGTTTGAAGGAGTGAGGGGGGTGAATACATGGTATCTGAACTCCACCAATAGTCAATCAGAACAGTTCCTCTTCTATTTAATTTTTGTGTGTGTGTGTGAGGAAGATCAGCCCTGAGCTAATATCTGATGCCAATCCTCCTCTTTTTTGCTGAGGAAGATTGGCCCTGGGCTAACATCTGTGCCCATCTTCCTCCACTCTATATGGGACGCCACCACAGCATGGCTTGACCAGCGGTGCATCAGTGCGAGCCTGGGATCTGAACTGCGAACCCCGGGGGCCAAAGCACACACTTAACCGCTACGCCACTGGGCCAGCCCCTCTGTTTAATTTTTATATTGAGTTTTCAAGTAAGATTTGGAGGGGAAAAAAAAAAAGAATTTAAAGGCAAAAATAATTTGAAAATCACTGGCATAGAAAAATGTTCAGTCCTTCATATGTGAGATGGCCACTGGGACAGGAGCATGCCACTGCTCCTGAGTGATATGGGAGTGGCTCCCATAGCACTGACATTTCTGACCCCCCAGACTCACTGTACTTACTTACCCAAGAGTTCAGTAGCCTTCCACATAGGAAAAAATTCCCATCTGAGATTTAAAAAAGAAGAAAGAAAAAAAAGTCCTGGACCTTTAATGAAACTTTGAGTTCTAACCAAGTTATCTCTTAGCAGAACATCTCACCTGGGCTCTGAGGAAAGAGCTAAACCACAAAGATCTTGGGACCTTGGAAATCAGCCGTTGTCTGGCTGAACCCCACACCCATCCACAGAACTAGCTTCAGACCCCAAGAAAATGATATAACCAGGGCCCTTTGATTATAGAAGCCTCCCCTGCATGGTAGGCCACCTCAAATAAGAAACAGCTGAGAGCTGAGGCTGATACCCATACAGTCAGAGTCCCTGGAGCAATCCCAGACCCTGACTCCAAATTCTCTTTCCTAACCGACTTGATTTCAACTTTTGACTTGCAATCAAGCTACAGCTTGTTCTGCTCAAGTCCTGGGCTCTGTTTGTCTGAGCGTGATCACTGTCTGTCTGTTCCTCTCACTTCGTCAGGGCTGTATCCCATTGCTGAGCCCCCGATCCTTTGTGAACCCTTGCCTTTAACCCTTGCTCACTCTGCACACTATCTCCAACCTACATATATGCCGTTCCGACCATTCCCAGCTGCCAAAATTCAGACTTTTCTGGGGATAGTCAGGCTGTCTGCCTTTTTTTGTGTGTGTGATCTCAAACATCTCTGCACAAAGAGCTCATTCAAATAGATCATGAAAATAGACTAGATTCTATTTGTATTGCATCTTACCTTTTTTTTCAACTCTATTCTCCCACCCCAACATGGCTTCTGCAAATGCATCCTTCGGAGTGAGTTATTATATGGTGATGGAAGAAATAAAAGAGGAAAAGTGACATTAAAAATTGAAAGAAAGAATTTAGAGAGTAATTATGAAGAGAAGATGGAAGGTTTCTGGTTCCTATTAGATTCAGTGAGGTGATGGGAGTGCTAGATATGGTTTATTAAGTGCTAGATATTGATTATTGAGATCTCGGCCCTCAGCATCTATTTCTACCTCTTTCTATGCTCCCCTTTGGATCATAGGGGTTGGAAGGCTTAAAACGATATTTTTCCAACTCCCTTTCTACTGGGGTTTTAGATGTGATATTATCTTCTGCCAGCAAAATGTACTCGGGCTATCTGGCATGCAGAAGGGAAGCGGAAGGCATTCTTTCTGGGGCAGTGGTGACTCATGAGCATGCTCCTTCAAACATGAGCTTTTGCTGTGGCCAGACTCCATATTACACTGTCTGATGACCAGCTTCATAGATAGTGGGCAGCTGGCAGGCTGGCAGCAGTTTCCTGACCTCTGGGTAACAGTAGAGAGCAGATGGAAGGGAGAAAGAAGTCTTATTGGATTAAGTAAGGTGGACGCAGCCACACACCCTTAGCTGCAAGAGCTCTAGCTTCTTATCTCCTGATCCCACCCTGCCCGCCCCCCAAAAACTACAGACAAATAACTGAGACACTGTTCCTTATAAAGGAGCTTTAAAATGAGACAGTATTAGAATGACTGCTGTTCACAAGATGCAAGGCTGGTTCAATATTCAAAATCAATCAATGTAATCCACCATATTAATAAACTAAAGAAGAAAATCACATGATTGTATCAATTGTTGCAGAAAAAGCGTTTGATAAAATTCAATACCCATCCATGATAAAAAAAAAAAAACAAAACTCTCAGAAAACTAAGAATAGCAGGAAACTTCCTCAATTTGATAAAGAACATCTACAAAAAACCTACAGCTACCTTATATTGAATTGTAAGAGACTGAATGCTTTTCCTCTAAGATCAGGTACACAGTAAGGATGTCTGCTCTCACAACTGCTATTCAGCCGTGATCTAGCCAGCTCAATATGGCAAGAAAAGGAAATAAAAGGCATACAGACAAGAAAGGAAGAACGAAAATTGCTCCTATTTGCAGATGCAGATTTTCTGCATAGAAATCCCAAGGAATCTGAAAATACATTCCTTGAAACTAATAAGTGAGTTCAGCAAGGTCACTGATACAAGATGAACATACAAAAATGAATCACAACAATAGAAAAATGAATTGTATTTCTATATTCTAACAGTGAATAAGTGGAAACAAATTAAAAATACAATACCATTTATAATCACTCAAAAAAATAAAGAAATGGAGTGACTGCTGTTCACAGGTCTCTCGGCTGCCAGAGAGCCCCATTCTGACATAAGACACCTCTCCACCCTGACTCTAGTAAAGAGGTCAGGAAACCTTGAGTAAGGTTGGAGGTATTAATTTCGGGCAGTTAATTACATTCTTTCAGCATCCATCTCCCTGAAGTTTTCACTGGGCAAATCCTTCAGGAGGACATCCCCATTAGCTATTCATTTTTCTTTCACACTGACTGGAGAATGAAGTGACTGTTGGCTGTGTCACACAACTCGTCGAAATTCACCCTTGGGTGCAGTGATCCTCAAATAATTACCAAATGTAGTTCAGGTAACTGAATTAGTGAATTACATTGGCTCCTTTGAGATGAAAGACTCTTTAGGAATGTGAAATACTTTGGCTTTTTGTTATTAATAACCTGAACAATGAAAGAACCCAAAGTAGTATTCAATATGCTCCAGGAATGGGATGACTAAAATTAAAGAATACAATTGATTTTCATTTTCCATACTTTTCATTTTCTAACCCTTTCATTTCGGTAGTCAGGACTGAATATGACAAGTCATCAAATCCCCTCTGATGTTAATAAGGCATCAACTACAGGGGTCTGGGAAGAGAAAAATTCAGCCAAAGTGTGGCAAGTAGGTGATTCTCCTCCTTTCTATGATTTATTGCCATTTCCTCTCACCTGCCCTATTACAATACTTGACAGGTGAAAACCTCCTATCTTCACCTGCTTCATTTTCTTCTGCCTTAGTCTAATTTTCCAAAATTAAGTTTCTCAACTACTCTTCTACCCTTCAGACAATTGCTCCCATTAGTGGTGCCCACCAGAGAAATGTAGGATGCCCTCTGCTTAGTGCTCTGCCCTGGGTGTGAAGAAGACAGAAGCACAGAGGGGAATCTTGGCAGACAGCTTGACCTTGGGGCAGGAGGGATGGGAGTGATGGGAGGTGGTAAAGGGCTGGCAAGTCAAGCTGCAGTCTACCTAAGGTTGGTAGAGGGCTGAAGATGTTGGTGGAGATGCTAGGCCCTACTCATGCTGGATATGGGTGTGCTGCATTTATTGATCCCAATTTACAGTGCCTCATTTTTAGTTTTCATTTTTTAAGCATTGAGGGTTTTCTCTTTCTCTCTTCAAAATATCTTTTGGGGGCTGGCCCCGTGGCGGAGCGGTTAAGTGCGCACGCTCTGCTGCTGGCAGCCTGGGTTCGGATCCCGGGCGTGCACCGGCGCACCGCTTGTCAGGCCATGCTGTGGCAGCATCCCACATAAAGTGGCAGAAGATGGGCACAGATGTTAGCTCAGGGCCAGTCTTCCTCAGCAAAAAGAGGAGGATTGGCATGGATGTTAGCTCAGGGCTGATCTTCCTCACAAAAAAAAAAAAAATCTTTTGAAGTGTAATTTATTTATTTTGGAATTGGAATAGGTAATACATTCACAGAGTTCATAATTCAAAAAGCATACAGTTGTATACAGTGGAGTGTCCCTCCACCCACTCATATGCTCCAGCCACCCAGTTCCCCCTCCAGAGGCATCAGTGTCGTGGACTTCCTACTTTCCCTTACAGAAATATACAAGCGAATTTGTGTAAGGCGCACCCTCACCATCTTTTATTTACATAAATGGTAACTGACTATTCTTTTCTGTATCTTGCTTTTCTCACTTAATATATCTTAGAGAGCATTCCACACCAGTACACAAAGAGCTCCTCAATCTTTTTTAATGATGAATAGTAATCCATTATATTAACTTGTCATCATTTGTCTAACCACTCTCCCATAGGTGATGTTCGTTATTTCCAATTTTTTGATACTACAAACAATGCTACAATGATTAACCTTGTTCAATAAGTGATTTCCACATATAGGAGTATGTCTGTAATTTAACAGAATTGCTAATAATAGAATTATTATAAATAATCCTATAAATAGAATTGCTGAATCAAAGATTATGTATATTCATAATTTTGACAGATATTGCCAAATTGCCAATGCACATCACCTGACACAATATCCTTTGCCCATTTTTCTATTGCGTTGTTGGTCTTTTTCTTATTGATATGTAGCAATAAGTTGCAAATAGATTTCCCAGTTTGTCCATTGACTTTTGACTCAGCTTTGGCTGTTTTTGCACACACACATTTTTTAAAGCATGGTTGAATTTTTCAACCTTTTATTTTATGATTCCTGTAATTTTTGTCGTATTTAAAAAGGTTTCTTCATTCATAAATTACAATAAGAAAATCTTTCATTTTTTTTCATATTTTTATGATTTCACATTTTCATATTTAAAATCTATAACCTATCTGGAATTTATCTGGTGGTGTAAGGTATGGCTCCAACTTGAATTATTTATTTATTATTATAGCTGGCTACCCTGTCATTGATAAAAAAATCTAGTTTCCCCCAGTGATTTGAAATGAGACCTTTAACATATGCTAAATCCCTTTATGAATTTGGGTCTCCTTATTGATTTTCTATTCTGTTTCATTTCTCTATTCATGTGCCAGTGGCACCCTGTTTTAATTTTTAAAAACTTAACTAAAATTAATTATACCTCAATTTTTAAAACTATTTATGTATCTCCCCACAGCGACTTTTCCTTTGGGTCAGTGATCCAATAGAAATGAGGTTTCCTGCCTGTGTCTTACAACTTTGTTTACTTCCCCTCAGATAGCTCATGACCAAATTTTTCTTAATCTTCTAGGAAAAGAAATTTAGCCTCTATCTTCTGAGCGGTATAGTCAAATAAATGAAATAATCTCGGGCTTCTAAGGAGATGACCATAGGAATACCATATTGCACTTTTTCAAATCCTAGTGCATAAGAGGTTCACAGGGAACATGCTCTTTTGTTTCTAAGGCCATCACTTTAACATAAAATTATATTTAATGAATATTTACTGTATGGCAAGTTGTTTCAGTTAGGATGCTTTGGACTTCAATTCATAGTATTGCCTTTCACAATAAGAAAATGCATTAATTTCAATAACTGTAATTCTCAAGGGATGGGGGGTTGGGTAGGCAGATTCAGTAGCCTGGCCACATCATTTCAGATCCAGGATCTTACCATTTTTCTGTTCTGCCATTCTTGGTGTCGGCTCCATTCGCAGGCTGATGGCAAGATGGCTTCAGTATTTCCAGGTCTTCTCTCCAGACTTGACAACACTCTGGGAAAGAAGAGACAGCATCTCTTTTTATTCTCCTTCTTAGGAACAAGGAAACATTTCTCAGAAGTCTCCTATGTATCATTGGCCAGAATTGAGTAACATCCCCATTCTGAATCAATCACTGACAACAGGAATGTGTTTATCTTTAGACCAATCAGACCCACCCCTGGGCTGGGGAAGGGTGAGTTTCCTCTAAGGCCCATGGCTGCCTGGAAGAGGGTGGATACTTGCACAAAACTTGGATTCTAGTAGTAATGGAAGTGGGTAATGGAGACTGATAATGAGGTCTGCTCCTTTCCCCTCTCTCTTTCTCTCTCCTGACTGGTTTCCTTTGCTAAACATCCAGCAGTGTCCCTCCTCACACACACTTAGTCTTTGGTAATGTATTAACTGCAAACTCATTTATTCAATAAACACTTAGTGAGCTCATTCTATATGCCCAATACTCTGTGAGGAGCTGAGGACTGGAGGAAAGAAAGACAGGGATCCTGATCTCAATGATTTACTGGGAGAGGCAGAAAATTAAGGAATTCCATAACACAGTGATAAGTGCTATGTACGTAATTGAAGGGTGCTATGGGAATTCTAAAGAATGAGCAACTTCATGGGGAACTTCGTGGTAGAACAAACAAGGAATGTTCCAGCTGGGCTTTGAAAGATTAATAGGTAATCAAGGAAGAAAGACATCTAGGCAGGGGAAATAGCTTGTACGAAAGACCAAGTGAACATGGTGGTGAGGCGCTGTTTCACCCAGGAAATGAAGGCACCTCTGGGGAGGCTTTGGGCCTGGTTAGCAACGTCAGTTTGTACTGTTTAAGCGACACCATCAGTGGATACCATCTCTAGGAAGTTCTGACAGTGGTTAAAGCTAATTGTAGCATTCAAACAGATTATTAATCAACTTTCTGAGGTCATAGACCACCTTTAAGAGACCCTTAAATCTTTCTTTCACTTCACAGTCAAGCTTCTTGCAAAAGATATCCACGCTAACAATCTTCGCACTTCCCTTCAATCCTCAGCCCCAACCCAGTGACGTGAACAACGTGGTGGTTGCTCCTGCTCAAGTCACCAGTGGCCTCAATAATTGTGAGACACAAAATAGAATGAAACCAGCACCACCAACAAAAAAGACTCCCCCACATTCTACCTTCCAACTACACTGAACTATTTAAAATTCACTAATTACATTGATTAATACATTTAGAGACCCATGGCACTGAAAGTATGGTTTCTTTCTTCCACTTCAATATGAAATTAAAATTAAGAACAATCCTAAATCATAATTTTTCCCACAAAGACTTCATTTTTTTTTTGAAATATCAAATTCTTTAAAGAAAACACGCTGTCTCTCCCCCTCTCTCTCTCAGTAGCGCTGCTCGGTTGCTTATTTAAGCACATGCGTGGTCCACCAGGTCAGTAGTCCAGCAATAAACACATTTGTACCTCGTTTATAGTGGGCTGAATGTAGTCCCCCATAAAAATATATCCACCCTGAACCTCACAATGTGATCTTGTTTGCCATAAGAGCCTTTGCAGATGTCATTAAGGTGACGATCTCTAGATGAGATCATCACAGATTATCTAGAGTGGGCGTTAGATCCAATGGTGAGTCTCCTTATAAGAGACAGAATTACAGAGACACACATGTGGGGGGAGCACCATGTGAAGACGTGAAGACAAAGACAGAGATTGGAGCAAAGGATCTACAAGCCAAGGAATACCAAGAATTACTGATACCACCAGAAGATAGGAGAGAAGCATGGAACAGATTCTCCCTCAAAGTCTCCAGAAGGAACCAACCTTGCTGACACCTTGATTTCAGACTTCTGGCCTCCAGAACTGTGAGAGAATACATTTCTGTTGTTTTAAGTTACCCAATTTGTAGTAATTTGTTACAGCAGCCCTAGGAAACAAATACATTATTCTATAACATTTTGAATTAAAATCAGGGAACTTCTGATTATACCCCAACAAAACTCATTCCAGTTAGCTCAGGAAGCAAGAAATTTATTTTAAAGAACTACAGTTTCAC
Organism: Ceratotherium simum simum; assembly: GCF_057802395.1. Taxonomy (NCBI): domain Eukaryota; kingdom Metazoa; phylum Chordata; class Mammalia; order Perissodactyla; family Rhinocerotidae; genus Ceratotherium; species Ceratotherium simum. Next base: position 15,173,266 of record NC_141902.1, on the reverse strand, counting down.
AGGACACAAAGATAAGGAATTAGGCCCTCTGATTTTGGAGCTGGAAACTAGAGCTGGGAAGGGAAGTGACTCCTCATCTCTGAGTCTTGTAAACTCTCTCCTAGTGCTCTCTCTGTGAGTCACCCCTTCCCCCTCTCTCATCCTCTCTCCTGTCTGGCTTCCTTTGCTTCATACACTCTCTGGGTGTGCACGGCTCATCAAGGTGACTTCAGCCCCAAGTCTCTTTTAGTCTCTTTAAACTTGAAGCTCACTCCCCACATCTAACTGACTTTGTCTTTCAGCATCCCAGTTACAGATTTTCAGGTGAGAAACTGGGTTGGCTCAGCTTAGAGTTACCCAAGGGCTGGACCCCCAGCCAGCCATTGGATGCCCATCTCTGGCACAGTTATAGCACATGAGAAGTGGAGTCTGTGCTAGTGAGCACTGCCCCTTCCGCAGGCTGTGGGCCAGAGCTCCCCCTGCAGAGGCCACAGGAGTGCAGGCAAAGCTTGGCCTCTCGGATGCAATCTGGTCATTTTTTCTGCCTCCCCCTATAGACTCTGAACCCCTCAAGGGCAAGAAATTCAGGTTGTGTTGTCTTGTTCATCATAGTCTCCTCCAATATAGGTCAATATAGGTCTCAGCGCCTGCATCATAGTAGATATTCAAGATGTTTGTCTAATAAAAAGGAATTAGTTGAACTTTATAGGATTGTATCTATTCAGTATACCAAGAAAAAGGTAAATGTTTATAACACTGGCTCTCTTCTTTCTTGACAAAGTGGTAATTTTAAAGCTGACTTGCTTCCTTTAGCTCATTCTTGGCAATAGCAAAGAGACTATCTCTACATATTTAACAAAATGGAACTCGCAAACCCATATAACCTCACCACGTTCCATGGTGTATCTAAGGTAAACAGTTCCCTGATCTCTCTCTATTGGTGTCCAAACCCTCTAATCTTTTGGCCTGCATATGACCCTCCTTGACAGAGAGCTCAGGCAAAGAGGCTCTTTGGGCCATCCTTTGCCTCCAATTATGGGTTTCCTTTTCTTCCCTTTTTTAAGAAATAGATTCTTTTTTCCCCAAAGAAGATCTTATTTTGACCAAAAAAAATCTGATGGAAGTTTCTTTCAGGAGTCTGCTTAGCTTTCTAGAAACTTTTCTTTTGCTTTAGCTACAGCTGGTTTGTTGAGACCTTTTCCTAATAGCTTATCACTTGGGTCTAACCCTCCCCGAGCACACAGTGCTGTGCCAGGGCCTGTTGAAGATCAGAAATTCAAAAGGACTAGAAGAAGACATAACCTACGTCATCACAGAGCCCACAAAGTATGGGGGATCCCGCTGGGCCAATGCTCAGAGAGGGCCCAGGAATCATCAGTGCCTCAGCTGTGTGAGATTTGCACACCAAAAAGGTCATGGCCTTAGAAACCATGCTTCTCAGTCTGGTGGGGAAAAGATGGTCATTATTGTGCTAATCAGAAGGACAGACTTAGCCCTGAGCAGGAGAAGAGAGAGACAGGATAATTCCTAAAACTATTCTCTTTCTTCCAAGTCAAGCAGCCCTCCTGGCTCATCTGAAGGCCCCCCCAAATTATCATTAAAGCTACCACAAGGGGGAAATATTAGAAAAGGAGCGCGTGTAGGGCAACGTTATACCCTGCAAGGTGCGGACATCATAATTCCTTCCGTGATGAATTGGAAGTGTAGAAATCTAAGTAAAATAATTTCTGTCCCCAAACTATAGCTGTTTCTAAATTTAAAGTCAATCACCTCTTCTCTTCCTTGTATGTACCAGCAAAAGGCCCTGAGTGCTGTCAAAGTGCTGCATAAATGGTAGACCCCCATGCAAGGGCAAAGCATTATTGCAACCCACACTCATGTTTGCATAGTCACACACACACACAGCATATACACACATATGCACTTGTCAGTGAGATAAATGGCCCAACTGCTCAGCAACCAATGCCCAGTTCTCTGCTGGCTGGATTTCCAGAGAGCCAAAGCCGTTGCCCAGTATTAGTACTGTGCTCACTTCCTCCAGCATTTACATCTCCAGTTCACCAAGGAATGGCTAAGGGAGCTGGGGTCCCCTGCACGGGGACAAGGGATAACTGCCAGCGTCCCCATCAGATACCCAATAACTGTGAATGAGTGGATCATGTGAATGAATGGCGCCACTGGGCAGTTGGACCAGCATTAGGACAAGGCCAAAACATTTTGTTCTAGAGTCTTGAACATCCACAGAAAAGGCCTGAGGCAGAGGCAACCCAGATGGAAAATGGGACTGCTTCTTCCTGGAAAATTACCCTTCCACTCCCACCCACCCCTTTCCCATTTCTCCCCTCACCCTGGTGAAAGCTCCCAGTCAGCCCAGGCAGTGACCTACCCACTCCAGCTCACTTCCCATTCATTCATTCACTCACTCATTCAGCAAACATTTACAGGCACCTACTGTGTGTCAGTCACCGGGCCAGGCCCTGGAGATACAGGGTTACCAGAGACAGCCGGCTTACCAGACCCTGCTGGGGAGAGGGTGGGAGCTGGTCCTCTGCTCCTCTCATTCCAGGCATGCTCCGCACAAAGCCATCTCTTCAGAGAACCACGGCTTCTCCATTTCTTCTTCCTGAGGCCTCACTCTCATGCAGCAGCAGTGACTCAGAAAATCTCTGTCCTTTCCGTTGCATTGTAGGATTTTTTTTTAAAGCAGCAGCCTTACCCTCCAAGAAGCCAATGGCTTAGGCTAATATTTGCATGTATTTGCATTTCCTTGGTACCCACGGATGGGGAAAGCGTAGGGAAGGGAGTTTTGCCAGCAAATGAATATGCGCCCTGGGCTAGTCCTCAAAGCACTATTGCAATTGACAACTTAAAATCAAGAAGCAACTTGTTTAGCTAAAATTCAGGTAATTTCTATCACTCCACTCTGGCTCTTCTTCCCCTGCTAACTCACAGCTCCTGAGCCAGCCTGTGCATCTGTTCCAGTCAGTTGTAGGCGAGCTGTATTTTGTCTTGGTCTTACATGCACTGGAAATTTTCTTTCTCCTCTTAATTCTTCAGGTTTTGGTCATTTTCAGAGAGCTCTGTGGGCACCCTCTGGTGGCTGATGGAAAATTTTACCTGCAAAAACTGCAGTTTAACAGGGATGGCTTTATTTTGCAGTCAGGCTCTGTGGTTGGATGTTGGAAATTGTAAGTTTATTTGCTGTACTTTGTACCGTGTCTTTCATCACACAATACGTGAGACTGAGCCTGGAACAGCAGCTTTGCCCTCTCAGGAGGAATGGCACCTTATGGAAGGGCAGAGCTAAGAAACAGAGCGTGGCTTGTGGGCTGCAATTTTTCCAGGTCAGCATGGGTGAGGAGGGTGAGGGCAGCCCTTCTTTGGGCTCTCGGAGAACTCACCCCTGAAGGAAAATCTCCTGCATTCCCAGAGCAGGCCAGGCTCCCTGAATGGCTTTCTTCCCAGAACTCCTGCTCCTTTGCCAGTCCAAGTGGCAAGCATTCCTGAGAATCTTCCTGGTCTGCAGGGAAGGGTGGGAACAGGGAGGGAGGAAGGAAGGAGAACCGTCTACCTGAGGATGACCCCCCAGGCCCTAAAATCAGAGGATCTGATGAGCAGAATTGCTCTGTCGACACAATAAATACCACCACCTGATTTTCCTTGGTTCTTTCTCCATGGATTTCATTAGTCTCAGGATACTCCCCAGAGTCAGCTAATGTTGCCATCATTTTGCAAAAAGAGGCCCCGGGAGGTTAAGCACTAATGTGACTTCACCCAGCCCATCAGCATGGGCCAAGAAGGGAGTTTTGTCTCCTGCCTAGTAGTGCTCTGGAATATTTACCTGCGGCTGCTGTGTCTCAGCCACAGCCCACCCCTGCATCTGTCTATCAGAGCAAGCCACGCTCCAACAGGCAAATCAGTCGTGACAAAGCCTTAGTAGGGCAAGATTTTAAGGAAGTGTACACTTGAGGCCAGGGAGTAGCAATATCACAAGTGGGTTCCAGAAGCCAGAAAGAAAACCAGGTTGCTCAGATTCCAGATTTGGCAGTCTTAGGCCTAAGTCATGTCATTTACCTGGAAACAAACCAGGAGCAGCCTTCCTTATTGCTACCATTTTTCATTTGCTTTCTTTCACAACCAGGACCCAGGGCAGAAGGGAAGCCCAGCTCCCTGTGAGCCATCAGTCACCCCCACTGGCCGTGGCAGCCCTGTTCTGCCCGGCTGGGTCTAAGAGTGCCACTGCGGGGAATGATGTCTTTGGTGGGCAGAGCAAAAAACAGAGGCCGGTGTGACCACACGTGTGGGAACAGATAGTTCAACTACCCGGAGCCAGCAACCCAGAGGCAGGACAGTCGGGGATCCCCTGTGGAATCTGAACTGAGCACAGGGTTTCTCCCTCTAGTCGGTGCTTCCAGTAGAATGCAAATACTATTGCGAGGTTGCTATGCGCCAAACACGCCGGGATGTAGCTGGCATTGTGCTCATCACAGAGAAGGGAGCACTCTCGAAGTGCAGCCACCACCCACTCTAAACCCTTCCCATAGATTAACCCAGGAGTCTTCATGACAACCAAATGAAGGCAGCACTGCTATTACCCCTATAAAAGAGGACACCAAGGCGGAGAAATTAAGTAACTTGCCCCACCACACGCATATGGTGAGTGGTGGGGGCGGGATTCTAACCCCCGCCGGCTGGCTCCAGAGCCTGTGCTCTTAAACCACTTTATCCTGTGTTTCCCTCAGTACATGGTGAGAGCTCAGTTATCCTTCACAAAAGCTGCACATCGTGTGTACTAGTCTCCCCACTGTACTGATGAGAAAACAAATCAGAGAGGAGTTAAGGCTACACAGCTGGCAAGAGGCAGAGCCAGAATTTGATTCCGGGTAGCCAGACTCCTGAATCCCAGCTCTAATCAACATGCTCCACCACCTCCCTTTAAGCCAGGGCAGTCTTCCAAAGCTTCACTCACTAGATTTTGCAAAATTCCTGCTGGACATTGGCCCCGAAGCCCAGGGAGTGGCCTCCTGCCCTCCTGGAGGCAGATCTGAAGGGGCTCCTCCCTCTGCACACTGCTCCAGGGATCCCCTTCAGGGGCTGGTGGGTTCGTTGCCACTGGCCTCTAACTAGCAAGGTAACACGAGTCTTGATTCTACCCAAGTTACCTGGGTTTGACAATCTGGGGCTTCTAGCCCTGTAAGGTGTCCGTCTCTTCCTTAGCCAGATTATTCCAATTTCCTTGGAAGCACAGATATTTATTTTATGAGACATAAAGGCAGAGCCAGTTCCTTCACTGGTCTCAGGCTCCGCAGGGCTCGCCTCAGACAGCCACTCAGGAAATTGAGGAGTGAGTGGCTCAGCCACAACACTGCTCCCGAGGGGCTGACATAAATAGGGCATGACCACATTTTACAGCTTACCTGTTTGATTAAGAAATGTCTTAGGCAAATTTTTCTCCTTTCTGGCTTACTGATCACATACCTGACTACCTTCTAAAACTGACTCTGGCCTTTGTCTTTTAAGGTTTGTGTTCTGCTGTGTTGGGCAGTTGAGTTTTACCAAATGGGGTCAACGCCATGAAACCAATTTCAAATTGCCTGGTGCCCACGCTGGATGTCTTCCATTTGTCCCTCCAGATCTCCCCTTCACACTTTTCCAAACTGCTCTGTGTCCCAGGAGGCTGACCTATCAGTACGGTGTCAACAGATTCCTTGCCCTCTGGTTTTCGTAGGGTTCATCCAGTGGAGGTCACTAGCAATAGATAAGCAGGCAGAAGGAGATGGAGGCCAGGGCCTGTCCCCTGGCTCCCTTCCTGCCCAGTTACCATGGGTTATCTGTTTCCCTCTACTGAGGCTACAGCTCATATATGTGGCATCCATTGGTAGGTAACAAACTACCCCCAACACTTAGTAGCTGAAAACAACAATCATTTATTTTATTGATGAACCTATAATTTGGACAGGGCCTGGTGGGGCAGCTCATCTCTGTTCCATGTGACATAAGCTGGGGCAGCTGGATTGGGCTGGAGAATCTACTTCCAAGATGGCCAGCATGTGGATGCTAGTTATCATCTGGCTGTTGAAGGAGTTCTCCAGAGGGGGGCCTCTCCTTGGGGCTGTTAGACTTCCTCCCAGCAAGATGTTTTTGTTCCAAGAGCAAGTGGTCCAAGAGAAAGGAAATGGAAGCTGCCAGTCTCTTAGGGCCTTGGCCTAGAAACTGGCACAACATCCCTTCTGCCATGTTCTATTGGTCACAGCAGTTGCAGAGGCCCCTCTGATTCAAGGGGAGAGAACATAGATCCCGCTCTTGATGAAAGGAATATAAAAGAATTTTATACTATCTTTAATCCACCACATTTCGTAAGTGGCCTCTCCTGCAGCTGCTCTCTCCCCTTGCTCCCTTAGGCTGGGGGTGGAGCAGCTAGTTCTCTGTTAGTGTTTGTCCCAGGGTGCTGTACTATCCCTGTCTTGATTTCCCTAAACCCTGATCACACATTGGTAATAGTCTCTTCGTTAAACTCCCTGTCAAAATATCCAGTTGGAGTGAACCCAGGTATTTGCTGAGACCCTGGCAACATTTCTCTGCCAAGTTCCTACTTGCTCCAACAGCAATATTCCATGAGACCACCCTTCTCAAAACCTTTCTCCCAACTCCCACCAGCCCCTAAATTCCCCACACTTCATTCTCCTTCCAACTTTACCTCTTACTTTCCTTCTGGTCCTTGAAAGGCCTCTGCTCAGTTAGTAACAGCTGGTTAACTTATCAAAACAATTCATGCTTCCAAGCTTCCAGGTGCTCATGGCTTCACACCCATCTCACCCAGGAAAATGTTTATGCTGTCATCGAGTTTCTCAAGAGTCAATTCTTAAGCCAAAGAGAAATACATAAAGATAGAAATTTGTGACCCTTAAATTAGACAAATACAAGGGTCTTTGGGGGCAAGCTAGCCTTTTAGATACCCTGAAACCACACAGGCAACCTCCAAATCTTCCTGCATTCAGCCTCCCCATGACATTTGCCTTGACCTTGCATCCCCAGGCAGAGCTTTAAGATCCATTTTCCTTTATTTGGCTTTTCCCTGTGATTCAATGTGAACTGTAACTGAGAAATTCAGGGCCAGGGCAAAAGGGCATATTTACTGCCCCAATGCCTCATTTCATTCAAAGACAAATGTATTCCCAGTAAGTGAAGAGGAACAAAGGTTGCATTTCTACAACATTGCAAAAGATAGCATTTTCTGGATTCTTATCTGGAACTCATAATTATGGTATCTGTCGTGGACTTAATCAGCAGAGACAAGAAAGGCAGCACTAAACTGTTTCTGAGACAGTTTCTTTTCTTTTAGTACTTCCAGCACTTCTTTTCTTTAATTAATTCATTAAGAACTATTTATTTGAACGCTTGCTCTATGTGATGGGCAATGTACTAAGCGTTGAGAATCAATGATGAGCAAAATCAGACGGACTGAAAGACATATTACTCAAAGAATCACACAAATAAATTTTAAATGAATTGTGATACCAGTTTCCTTGTAGTATGAGTGTGTACAATAGGGAGATTGTCATAATCAGGGAGGTCACGGATAGGTATCTGTCACCCTTAAGTCCCACTGATGCTCCCGCCCTCTACCAAGCTCATCCCTGCCCTGGAACAACCATGGAACAGCTAAAATGAAGCTAAAATAAAAGCGTTAGGCCCTGTTGCTTATAGCCCTGAGCTGCTAAGTGCTGGGGACTTCCACCTACAGCAGCCCTGTCAGTTTCCTAGTCCAACCCCCACCCCCATGAGATATCAGGAGCCCTGGGACACCACTTCTATCAATGGGAGGGGTCTGGAGTGGGTCTTGGTAGGAGGCTCTTCTAAAGCAGAGTGAACCTTGTTTCACAGTGGCACAGCCAGGTCTTCTGTGACACTTACCTATTGCCATGCCAGGCTGCCCAAGGACTCTCTACCAAGCAGTCCCAGCCCCATTTACTAGAATACCTCAAAGGCAATGTTGCCAGAGACATCAGTGGGGTATCTGGCTCAGCTCTTCATCCAGGTTTTTAAAGAGCTGATTTTGACCCCTTCCCTGAGCCCATGTGCTATAGGATTCTATGGGACTCCTTCCACCATGTCTCCAAGTATTATTATCCTGATATATACTTTTAGTTGCTTCTCTTCTTATAGCTAATCATGGGAGAAACCAGACATTTAGGTAGTACCCAAGGTTCTCTGGGCCCCGTGTTCACTCTGTCTTCTAATGAGAGCCAAGTGCCAGTGGACAGCCTCCTGGGGGCTTCTGTGCCCTCCAGATACTGCTCACGTTACTAGAGCAGATACCCCACCAAGCTCTGCCCTCCCCTGCTCCTCCCTGCCTGTACGTATAGAACGGCAGCCTGCCTCGCAGCTGAGGCCCCACGCGCTAGGATGAATATTCCCATTTGAGGATGCTAGTCTAGTGAGGCAACAAACAGTAGCAAGAGGAACACGAGTCAGAAATGGATTTAAATGCTGGTTCTGCCACTTACCAGCTATGCTCATTCGGGCAACATACCAAAACAGCCTCAGTTTCTTCATCAACAAAAAAATGAGATAAATTCCACCTTGCAAGAGTAAATAAGATAACAGTAACCCTACTACAGTGCTGGAAACCCAGAAGGGGCTTGACAAACGTAAGTGTCCTTTCTGTTCTGACAAATCTGCTATGGCCAAAAATCTTTCAACTAGATCTACACTCAGCCATCTGCTCCAAGACAGAAGCAAAGGTGCAGGTCATTAGCAAGACACTCCATTTGCTGAAATAAAACACTCTTTCCTGGAAAGAAGGATGGCATGCTGAACACTTTGGAGGCAGAGAAGTCAGATCCCACCGTAGGGGCTGAACTATGCTTTCACATGCAGGGGAAGTTCAAGGGGGTGGAGGTTGGTGGGGGGGGTGTCTACAGGTCCAAGAGATTCCTTCAGTTCTGAGGGAGCAAGTGGGGATATTGCAAACATTTCAAGTAGAGTCGGCCCACTGCCCTAAAATGCTGCATTGACCTAACTCGGGCCAGCGACTCCATGCGCACCCCCATTCTAGGAGGCAAGAGGAGGGAGTGACAACTGACAGGGACTCCATACTCTTAGAAAGAGCAAGCTCGTGCCTCCCAACTGCTGGATCAGAACAGGATCTGTGAAACAGTCTGATGTCACCAACAATGCCAACAAATGCATCTTGATGACCTCTCCAAGCTGAGTCAAGAGTTTAAGAGATTCCCTCTGTCTGGCTTGGAAAGAGGCTCTGAGAGGGAATATACACATAAACCCGGGCTCAGCGTAGCAGCGTAAGCCTCAGAGTGTCTGAATAAATGCATGTTGTTCTGCATGCCCAAAGGACAGGGCTGCCTCTCTTTAGGTGACCTTGCTGGCAGCAGTGGCTTTGTTAGTATGTAGACTTTCATCATATTCAAAAGAGTCTACATGTGAAGAGTCTACATGTGAAAGGAGTTAAGCTGGAGAAAGCTGGGAAAAAAGGAGTCAGAGGAGGCCTGCCGGGGAAGCGTAAGCCTTCAACCAAGTTGTCACCCGGGGGCCTGAGTGGCTAGTACACAAAGAGGGCTTTTCTCTCGCACACACACTTTTCCAAAGGCAAGAGGTTACCATGACAATAGTGATAATCATCACTGTGACCGAGAGTTGACTATGTGCCTGGAACTCTACTGAGCTCTTCACATCTGTCCTGTAATTTCACCCTCACGACCACTCCATGAGGTAAGTATTCTCTCCGGTTTACAGACAAGGAAACTGAGGCTCAGAGATGACAAGTCACCAGCCCGTAATTGTTAGTAAGTGGTAAAGCTGCCATTCTCAATTTGTAAAGAGTAATGAAGACAAGTCCAGCATTTTAGAATTAGAGTTCCTTCAGGGTAAGGGCTTCGAAGTCACAGACTCTGAGGTTTAGAAGGGTCCTTGAAGGCGACCCTGTCATTCACTCCAGGCTTCTGTCTCTTATTCTCCAGGGCAGGAGGAATGGGGCCCTGGGCCCTCAATGAAACATCCCCATGTCCCCAGGGGCATGTGGCACAAGCTGCACGTTGTGCCCGGGAGGATTAGGGTCCTTCCCTTCTTACCCCATCTTTTTATTTAGGAAGGTCCAAGCCAGGGCGTGCTTCATGGGCCTGCGACCTGCGAGTCACACAGGGCCCTGGCTGAGGAGGGTCCCATGCTTGATTGACTGCTCTACTGTCACTGCCTTAATAAAGTTTTTAACAAGGGACCCTGCATTTTCATTTTGCAATGAGCCCCACAAATCACGCAGCTGGACCTGGACAGAGCTTTAGGGTTAGGGCAGGGAGGGCAGCCACTCAAAGCATGTGTCTTTTCCCTGCAGCCTCTGCTCATAAGTAGTGGCCCACCTCCTAGGACACCGTACGTGATGGAGCCCGAGGAGCACTGACAGGCCCCCTGCCAACAAACACAGATGAAACAGTGCTTAAAACTTGTCAATATAGGAGAAGTTCACTGGTAAATGTGTTTTTTCAAAAATTTAACTGTATAGTACCTGGTACCAACTGCTAACACTGGCCACCGTCTATCCCAGGTTTTACTCTATTTCATAAAAACCACAAAGAGCTTGCCACCCTTTCCACATCATTGCTGAGCTCAGGAATTTCAAGTGCACAATCATGGCAATTATCACAGTTTTGCTCAGGTTTCCACAGCAATGCAGAGGGTCATAAGGAAGAAAAGAGCATTGTTTGCTATCCAATTATGTGGAGCATGTAGGAACAGGATTGTAGGTCCTGATGTCAAAACCCTTCTGTTTATCTTACCCTGTGCTTCCAGACATGCTTTACTTTATGGTGTTAAGCAGCCGGATGCCTGAATAAAGAGACACCAAGCCTTCGCTGTTGACCTAGGCCTGTGATCACCTGAAATAGCATTTGCTTTCACCTAAAGACAAAAGGGAAAATTCGAGTAGAGAATCTGTGTTTGTGGAGAATTAGGCTCCTCAAATCTTGATTTCATGGCACTTAAAAATATGTAGGCAATATGAGCCCAGGTAGATATAAAGGACTAAACTAAATAAAAATTAAGCAGGGTTTCCAAGGTTTTTTTTAAAAGAAAAGAGCAACTATATTGACATATAGGTCTATTACCCCCTCCCCCCACAATTTTACCTCCTTAATTCAAAGCACCAGCTTTGGTGCTAGAATAGCTGACACCAGTGATATTTATTCCAAGGCATCATTCATTCATCCATTCACTCATTTACAAGGTCAGGTGTCCCTGACTAGGCTAATGGTTTAGCACTTCTTCCATCAATATGCTTTCACTATTTGTTCATCATCTATTTAGTGGAGGTCAGGAAAGCAATTTTATATTAATAAAAAATGAAAATGCCTTTGTTTATAACCTACATGTCAACTATCCTCTCATCCTCTTCTCTGAGTAGTTTCAAAGCAAAGCTCCACTTGCATAACAGCACTGGTGAGCAATGTAATTTACTGACATGTCTGAAATGGTGATGCAGAAAGTCATTTACATTGCACAGGATCCAGAATTTTGCTTGAAAAAAAATCCCAATACCATATGTGTAGGACACCAATATATGTTCCAGGTCGACAAAAAGGCACGTCCAGGGGAAGAAAAATGTGTTTAAAACAAACCTGCTCCTTTGTCCTCACCTTTTTATTGTTACTCTTCCCCCGACTCATCACCTTGTCTTCAAAGAGTCTTCCACATATTAGTGGAATTAGTGGATCCCTGGCTAGTCTGGGAAGCAGAATAAAAGCAGCAAGCTCCTCCAGCGCCTGGTAGTGAGCAAAGACGGGCAGGCCCAGGGTGGCCGTGGAGCCTGCGCTCGCCTCTCCTCTCTTGCACATCCCCTCCACCCACCCCACTTACACAGACATACTCACTCAGTCTTCAGGACAACCTGCTCCCAAAGGCCTGCGTTCACCAGAAAAGCCAGACTCTGGCACAGTCTCTTAGTGTGACTCAAAGGGGATGTTGCCCATCTTGTAGTCACCCAGACCCCCTCTATCAGGGCTCAAGGCCCTAGGCCCCACTTTGAAATTGCTTCTGTAAACCGCATGGACAATCCTCTCTGATAGGTCACCTTTATCTGGGATCTCTTCAGTAGAAGGCCTCCTGGGATAGAAGACCATGAGTTCTGGAAACAGAAGATGGAGAACTATAAGCTAGCTGGGACTCTTTGGGCGCCAGGGGGAAAAGCCCCCAAATGCGTGTACGAGTGGGGGTAGAGAGGAGAGTGATGTATAAGAAGCTAAGGCGAAAACCTCCTGCTAACAGACACACAGTAGGTAAACTACTCCCTCCTCCTTCCATTCCAGAACTCTCTTGAAGGATCTCCCGGGAAGTGCAGCTAGTAGGTAGTGATAGTTTCTTGCTCCAATTTACCCCTTGCACAATCTCCTCTCCTCTCCTTAGAGAAGGCTACTTCTTGAGTAGTTTTGATTGGGAACCAACAGTGATGATTAAAAAAAATCACTAACCAAGCCTCATAAAAAAGGCACATTATGAGAACTTTTGAATATCTTCAGAATGAGACCCACAAAGTCCTTTCCGTCATGTCATTTATATTGGATATCTGTTACCCCCAGACTTTAAATTATTTTAATATGCCTTTCAAATCACTTTCCTCTCTGCTTAAGCCCTCTATTGAACTACCCCTGTTACCACCATTGCTGATGCCCCTAAACAGTACCTATTCTCCTCACCCTCACATGCTAATTGGAGGTACAGGGAATACAGTAAAACAGCGACAACAACAAAACCAAACAAGGTAAAGGGTGCAAATGTCCAATGAGTGTTGCAGATAGAAAGTGCTGGGGGAATCAAGAGAGGAGGAAGAGCTTTAACCAGAGGCAAGCAGAACAGGAGAGACATTGGAAATAGAAGTGAGTGGCAAGGATTACGATGGCAGATCTACTCAAAGGAAAGTGAATTCCTCGGTCCAAACTAGTCTATTGATTCAAAACGGAAAAGTTCAAGACAGTGGCGTGCTGGTAGATGTTTGACAGCTAGCTCTGATTTGTAGACTTTGCCAACTTCCATGGTGTAAATACTCCCTCCCATTTCGAGCTGCTGACATGGTATCACTGAACACAGAGTTGGGAAGACATGCACAAAACTGGCTCTCCCCAAGCAGGTACAAGTTGGCTGGACATTTGATACCTATTGCTTGAATCTAGCCAAGTTTCATTAGCCCCCAAATAGCACTTTTCAAGATGGAGATGGGCTGACGCAGAGAACAAATCAGCTATGTCAATACCTGGTATGCTGCCTCCATACAAAGAATAGGGAACTGTCCCATTTCTAGCATTGCAATTCCCTGAATACTGTTTGTAATTCTCTGGCCCACCTCTAGTCTTCGTATTCCCTCTGTAAAAGAAAGAGCATCTTTTCCGCCTCTGCTCAGCCTTTTGAGCTAAAGAGAATGTGCTCCAGCCCCATCTACACTGTTACCACCACTGCTGATCCCTCTGATAGCACCACCCTACCCACGCTTGGGATCTGCCTGGAAGCACAGGTGGTCATATACCGATTGTATCCATTCCTAGAGCTACAATGGTGATCTTGAGGCTCTGGCCTGGTAACCTGTGCTGATATAACTCCTAGAAGTAAAACCTCAAGACTCTCTGAATTCAAGGCTTCTTTTGTGCCGCACAGGAAAATTGGAAACATCAGAAAGCAACGGTTAGGGCTCCTGGGCAGACCTCTTATAGGCAGCTCAGCTTTCCCTGGGAGTCCTTCCAGTATTACCCTACTTCCCTTTTAGAGCCACTCTACAAAAAGGACACTACTATGCGGGCCAGGCCATAGCAATTCTTCCTGACCAGTGCAAGTAGGGTGGTGGGAGGCCAGTGCAAGTAGGGTGGTGGGAGGTGATGGGGGAGTGGCGCAGGGACTAGTCTGTGAGTCCTGTATGAAGGATTTTTCTTCCACTGTATAAGTGTCTCAGAAGCAGAGCAGGTTCAAGTGTAAAGGAACGAAAGCAAACATATTTCTAAGTTCTCCTTCACCCTCTCTTCTAGTTGGAGATATATGCAGGTTTTCTCAGAGAACAAGATAAGTCAGAAATAAGAAGTAAAGAGCCAAAAATATGTCCTGAAAAATTAATGCAAATAGGTTTGTGAGGTTTTTCTTTTTTCTTTTTCATCCAATCCTACTCCCAATTATTTTTTAAGACATTCGTTATGGTACAATTAGAAGGAAACCTTCTAGGTAGCTGTTCTGAGACATAGTCAATAAGTCCATTTATAATTTCTTGGAGCGATCTGAACTATACAACCATTCTTTCTTTCTCTTGGCCTCTACCCTTTGCTTTCCGAGTGAATTGAGCTAAATGCATTATGAGCGATTTTATTGTATCATACTCCCTCTTGCTAAATACCTGACTGATTTCATTGTTTTCTCAGGCCATGAACCTAAAAACCTAATTGACAGAGGAATGTGTGTTCTCCTCGAGTTGCACATCCATCCCACAAGAGGGGTTTCTGAGTGTCGACTATCATTCCAAAGTCCCTGGTTACTGATCCTGATATTGCACAATCGTCCAATAAAGATCTTAATCACACAGACATAAATTAGCAGAAGTACTGAGAGTCTTCCTGAATATTCACAGGGTAAGAGATGCAGGTGGCTTCTCTGACTAGAAAAGCCTGCAGGCAATCGCATGCCATGTTGGGAAAGAGAAAAGATTTCCACTGGGAGAATTTATCATTCCTTAAATCTTTATGTTTGCTGTCTCAGTTATAAAATTACCACATCCCTCTCAAGAATTCCCCCAAATATGTCTATTGTTTGAGGGGATTGTTTTTTTCTTTTACTACAGCTTTCAAGATAGTACATATATGACTTTTTAAAATGCACTTTGAAAAGTCAGGGGACTCCCTTTGGTCGCAAGAGAGATGCGTGGGCTCACCAATTTTTTGAACGTTTCTCTTTTTTGTAACTGCACAGAAACCCACTCCACACACTCTCCACACTCTTCCAGAAAGCACAGCTTTTGACAGTGGAGGACCTACTTGTCATCTATGATCCTTTTCCTTCTGTTACTTGTTGCGAAACCTTAAGATTTCAGAGTCAGAGGAAGTTATCTGAAGTGACCTTTACAATTTACTTTGCTTCACTTTTGCTATCAGCAAAATGGGAAGAAACATATCTGCTGCTACTCCACAATGAAGGA
Source organism: Ceratotherium simum simum (assembly GCF_057802395.1). Classification (NCBI taxonomy): domain Eukaryota; kingdom Metazoa; phylum Chordata; class Mammalia; order Perissodactyla; family Rhinocerotidae; genus Ceratotherium; species Ceratotherium simum. Next base: position 15,158,115 of record NC_141902.1, on the reverse strand, counting down.
AAAATGGATGGCTTGGCTTCCCTGGGGAAAGTGGCATTCTACAGAGCACAGGATAAGTGCCAGTGGAGACGGAAGGAAAAGTCCTCCTTCCTAAGTAACTTACAATCTAGGAGCCCATGATGGGCCCAAGTCTGTCACAAAAGCCCAGAGACAACTCCATTCACGTACCCTCCAGGATAAGGCCTCCAACTTCCTTTCCTGATTTCCCAAGATGCTTAGCACATTTTTATGTCCAATAAATGTGGTTGACAAACTAAATGAAAGATGAACAGGCAGCTTGAAATAGTGTCTTATCTTTGACTAACATACGTACAATATTTAGTCCTTCAAAAACTGAAATGGAAAGATTGACAACTCTTGCTTTGAATTATAAAACACAGATGAAAAGTGTCTTTTTTTTATCATTAGTGTCATTTTGTTATCATATCTCAATTTTATCCCATTCAGCAACTTTCTAGGATACAAAGTAGAATGATGGCGTCTTAAGGACAGCTCCTGAAGCCCAAGAGATTATCTCATCCCATATTTCACTTCTTGGAATTCCTTTGGCATTCTTCTGTTTGACACGTGTCAAAACATCATCAATTTTTTTTATTGTGATAACATTGCTTTACAACATTGTATAAATTTCAGGTGTACATCATTATATTTCGATTTCTGTATAGATTACATCATGTTCACCACCAAAAGACTAATTACAATCCATCACCACACACATGTGCCTATCATCCCTTTCGCCGTCCTCTCTCCCTCCTTCCTCTCTGGTAACCACCAATCCAATCTCTGTCTCTATGTGACTGTTTGTTGTTGTTTTTAGCTTCTACTTACGAGTGAGATCATATGGTATTTGACTTTCTCCCTCTGACCTATTTCACTTAGCATAATACCCTCAAGGTCCATCCATGTTGTCACAAGTGGCTGGATTTCATCGTTTCTTATGGCTGAGTAGCATTCCATTGTGTATATATTATACGACATCTTCTTCATCCATTCGTCCCTTGATGGGCACTTAGGTTGCTTCCAAGTCTTGGCTACTATGCATAATGCTGCAATGAACACAGGGGTGCGTGTATCTTTACACATTCATGTTTTCCTGTTCTTTGGACAAATATCCAGCAGTGGAATAGCTGGATCGTATGGTAGTTCTATTCTTAACTTTTTGAGGAATCTCCACATCGTTTTCCGTAGTGGCTGCACCAGTTTGTACTCCCACCAGCGGCGTATGAGAATCCCCTTCTCTCTACATCCTCTCCAATACTTGTTGTTTCCTGTCTTGTTGATTATAGCCACTCTGACAGGTGAGGTGATATCTCATTGTCGTTTTGACTTGTATTTCCCTGACAGTTAATGATGTTGAACATCTTTTCATGTGTCTGTTGGCCATCTGTATATCTTCTTTGGAGAAATGTCTGTTCAGACCTTTTGCCCATTTTTTAATTTGGTTGTTAGTTTTGCTGTTTTTGAGATGTATGAGTTCTTTATATATTTTGGATATTAACCCGTTATCAGATATATGGTTTGCAAATATTTTCCCCCAGTTGTTAGGTTGTCTTTTCATTTTGTTAATGGTTTCTTTTGCTGTGCAGAAGCTTTTTAGGTTGATGTAGTCTCGTTTGTTTATGTTTTCTATTGTTTTCCTTGCCCAGTCAGAGATGGTACTTGAAAATATGCTGCTAAGACCCATGTCGCAGAGCATACTGCCTATGTTTTCCTCTAGAAGTTTCATGGTTTCGGGTCTTACATTCAAGTCTTTAATCCATTTTGAGTCAATTTTTGTGTATGGTGTAAGATAATGGTTTACTTTCATTCTTTTACACGTGGCTGTCCAGTTTTCCCAACGCGATTTATTGAAGACACTTTCCTTTCTCCATTGTATATTCCTGGCTCCTTTGTTGAAAATTAGCTGTTGATAGATGTGTGGGTTTATTTCTGGGCTCTCGATTCTGCTCCATTGATCTGTGTGTCTGTTTTTGTGCCAGTGCCATGCTGTTTTGGTTACTATAGCTTTGTAGTATATTTTGAAATCAGGGAGTGTGATGCCTCCAGCTTTGTTCTTTTTTCTCAGGATTCCTTTGGCTATTCAGGGTCTTTTATTGTTCCATATAAATTTCAGGATTATTTGTTCTATTTCTGTGAAAAATGTTGTAACTTTGATGGGGATTACATTGAATCTGTAGATTGCTTTAGGAGGTACAGACATTTTAACTATGTTAATTCTTCCAATCCAAGAGCATGGAATATCTTTCCATTTCTTTGTGTCTTCTTCATTTTCTTTCAACAATGTTTTACAGTTTTCAGTGTACAGATCTTTCACCTCTTTGGTTAAGTTTATTCCTAGGTATTTTATTCTTTTTGTTGCAGTTGTAAATGGGATTGTAGTCTTAATCCCTCTTTCTGCTACTTCGTTGTTAGTGTATAGAAGGGCAACTGATTTTTGTATGTTGATTTTGTATCCTCAACTTTACCATATTCATTTATTACTTCTAAAAGTTTTTTGGTGGTTTCTTTAGGGTTTTCTATATATAAAATCATGTCATCTGCAAATAGTGACAGTTTCATTTCTTCCTTTCCAATTTGGATCCGTTTTATTTCTTTTTCTTGCCTGATTGCTCTGGCTAGGACTTCCAATACTATGTTAAATAAGAGTGGTGAAAGTGGGCATCCTTGTCTGGTTCTTGTTCTTAGAGGGATAGCTTTCAGTTTTTCACCATTGAGAATGATATTAGATGTGAGTTTGTCATATATGGCCTTTATTATGTTGAGGTACTTTCCTTCTATACCCATTTTATTCAGAGTTTTTATCATAAATGGATGCTGGATCTTGTCAAATGCTTTCTCTGCATCTATTGAGATGATCGTGTGATTTTTATTCTTCATTTTATTAATGTGGTGTATCATGTTGATTGATTTGCGAATGTTGAACCATCCCTGCATCCCTGGAATAAATCCCACTTGATCATGGTGTATGATCTTTTTAATGTATTGTTGTATTCAATTTGCTAGTATCTTGTTGAGGATTTTTGCATTGATGTTCATCAGTGGTATTGGACTGTAATTTTCTTTTTTTGTGTTGTCCTTGTCTGGTTTTGGTATCAGGGTAATGTTGGCTTCGTAGAATGAGTTAGGGAGCTTCCCCTCCTCTTCAATTTTTTGGAAGAGTTTGAGAAGGATAGGTATTAAGTCTTCTTTGAATGTTTGGTAGAATTCACCAGGGAAGCCGTCTGGTCCTGGACTTTTATTTTGGGGGAGGTTTTTGATTACTGTTTCAATCTCCTTACTGGTGATTGGTCTATTCAAATTCTCTATTTCTTCTTCTTGATTCAGTTTTTGAAGGTTGTATGATTCTAAGAAATTATCCATTTCTTCTATGTTATCCAATTTGTGTATAGCTTTTCATAGTATTCTCTTACAATCTTTTGTATTTCTGTGGTGTCCATTATAATTTCTCCTCTTTCATTTCTGATTTTATTTATTTGAGCCTTCTCTCTTTTTTTCTTGGTGAGTCTAGCTAAAGGTTTGTCAATTTTGATAATATTTTCAAAGAACCAGCTCTTGGATTCATTGATTTTTTTCTTTTTTTTCTTTTTTTTTTTTTTGTCTCTTTCATTTATTTCTGCTCTGATTTTTATTATTTCCCTTCTTCTACAGATTTGGGCCTTTGTTTATTTTTCTTTTTCCAGTTCCTTCTGGTACATTGTTAGATTGTTTATTTGAGATTTTTCTTGTTTGTGGAGGTAGGCCTGTATTGCTATAAACTTCCCTCTTAGAACCATTTTTGCTGTATCCCATAAGTTCTGGCATGTCATATTTTCATTTTCATTTGTCTCCAGGTATTTTTTTATTTTCCCTTTGATTTCTTCATTGACCCAATCATTGTTCAGTAGCATTTTGTTTAATCTCCACGTATTTGTGGCTTTTCTGATTTTCTTCCTGGAGTTGATTTCTAGTTTCATACTATTGTGGTCAGAAAAGATGCTTGGTATTATTTCCATCTTCTTAAATTTATTGAGACTTTTTTTGTGGCCTAATATGTGATCAATCCTGGAGAATGTTCCATGTGCATTTGAAAAGATTATATATTCTTTGATTTTTGGATAGAATGTTCTGTGTATATCTACTAAGTCTATCTGGTCTAGCGTGTTGTTTAAGGCCAATGTTTCTTTATTGATCTTCTGTTTGGATGATTTATCCATTAGTGTAAGTGGAGTGTTAAAGTCCCCTACTATTATCATGTTACTGTCTATTTCTCTTTTATGTCTGTTAATAATTGCTTTATATATTTAGGGGCTCCTATGTTAGGTGCATAGATATTTACAAGTGTTATATCCTCTTGTTGGATTGTTCCCTTGATTCTTATGTAGTGCTCTTCTTTGTCTCCTGTTACAGTTTTTGTTTTAAAATCTATTTTTTCTAAGTATTCCTACCCCAGCTTTCTTTTCATTGCCATTTGCATGGAGTATCTTTTTCCATCCCTTCACTTTCAGTTTTTGAGTGTCTTTAGGTCTGAAGTGTGTCTCTTGTATGCAGCATATATATAGGTCTTGGTTTTTTATCCAATCAGCCACCCTATGCCTTTTGATTGGAACATTTAGTCCATTGACATTTAAAGTAGTTATTGATAATAGCCAAGACTTGGAAGACTAAGTGCCCATCAAGGGACGAATGGATAAAGAAGATGTGGTATATATACACAATGGAATACTACTCAGCCATAAGAAACGATGAAATCCAGCCATGTGTGACAACATGGATGGACATTTTGGGTATTATGCAAAGCAAAATAAGTCAGAGGGAGAAGGTCAAATACCGTATGATTTCCTTCATTAAGTAGTAGATAATAACAACAATAAACAAACACATAGAGACAGAGATTGGATTGGTGGTTACCAGAGGAGAAGCGGGGAGGGGGGAGGGCGAAAGGGATAATTTGGCACATGTGTGTGGTGATGGGTTGTAATTAGTATTTGGGTGGTGAACATGATGTAATCTATGCAGAAATAGAAGTATAATGATGTACACCTGAAATTTGTACAATGTTATAAACCAATGTTACTGCAATAAATAAAAAATTTAAAAAAATAAAAATTAAAATTAAAAAAACCAACTAAAGTAGCTATTGATAAGTATGTACTTATTAACGTTTTGTTACTTTTTTTCTGGGTGTTTTAGTAGTTCTCTGTTCTTTTCTTCTTCTCTTGCTCTCTTCCCTGGTGGCTGATGGCTTTCTTTAGTATTATGTTTGGCTTCCTTTCTCTTCGATTTTGTGTATTTATCATAGGTTTCTGGTTTGTGATTACCATGAGGTTCAGGTATAATAACCTAAGTATATAGCAATATATATTAAGTTGATGTCTCTTTAGTTAGACCTCTTTCTAAAAGCTCTACTCTTTTACACCCCTCCTCCCACATTTTATGTTTTTGATATCATATCTAATCTCTTTTTTGTGCGTCCATATCCGTTACCCTCTTATCATGGAAATAGATAGTTTTTTCCTATTTGTCGTCTTCTCTTTCCCCCTTAGATAAGTCCCTTTAGCATTTCTTGTAATACTGGTTTCTTGGTGATAAACTCCTTTAATTTTTCCTTGTCTGGGAAACTCTTTATCTCTCCTTCCATTCTGAATGGTAACCTTGCCGGGTAGAGTATTCTTGGCTGTAGGTTTTTTCCTTTTAGCACTTTAAATATATCGTGCCACTCTCTTCTAGCCTGTAAGGTTTCTGCTGAGAAGTCAGCTGATAGCCTTATGGGGTTTCCTTTGTATGTAACTTGTTGCCTTTCTCTTGCAGCTTTTAGGATTCTCTCTTTATCTTTAATTCTGGACATTTTAATTGTGACGTGTCTTGATGTCAGCCTCTTTGGGTTTATCTTTTTTGATGCTCTCTGTGCTTCCTGTACCTTCCTTAGGTTAGGAAAGTTTTCAGCTATTATTTCCTCAAATAGATTCTCTGCCCGTTTGTCTCTCTCTTCTCCTTCTGGGAAACCTATGACATGGATGTTAGTGTGCTTGATGTTGTCCCAGAGGTCCCTTAGACTGTCCTCGTTCTTTTTAATTCTTTTTTCTTTTAGCTGTTCAGCTTGGATGATTTCATCTAGTCTTTTGTCCAGCTCACTGATCTGTTCTTCTGTATCATGTACTCTGATTTTGAGTCCCTCTAGTGAATTTTTCATTTCCAGTATTGTATTCTTCATTTCTGATTGGTTCTTTTTTACATCTTCCATTTCTTTGTTGACATTCTCACTGAGTTCGTCCATTCTTCTCCCAAGGTCAGTGAGTATCCTTAACACTCTTTGTTTGAACTCTCTGTCGGGTAGGTTGCTCATTTCTGTTTCATTTCGTTCATTTTTTGGGGTTTTGTCCTGTTCCCTTACTTGGGACATATTCCCTTGCCTCCTCATTTTGCCTCTTTCTGTGCTCATATCTGTGTATTAGGTAGGTCAGCTATGTCTCCTGATCTTGGAGAGGTGGCCTTATGTAAGAAATGCCTTATGACGCCCAGCAGTGTGCTTCCCTCTCGTCACCAGTTCCAAATGTTCCAGGACTAACCCCTGTGTGGGCTACATGTGTCCCTCTGTTATGGCAGGGTTGCTCTTGCTGCAGGTGTCCCAGGGAGCCTGGGCTGTCCCCCTGGCCGGCTGGTTGTATTGCTCAGCTGTGTGTGGCTGCTATGGACCCTTCAGTCACTTTATCAGATCTGGGGGGCCCCAGCACAGTTGGCTGCAATGTCTAATAGCACATTCCTGCTGCAGTTTTTCTGTTAAGTGAGTAGGCCCCCAGCATGGCTGGTTGTTAGGCTCAGGGGCTTACAATTGCTGTAGGCCTCCAGCATACAAGGCTCTTGTCAGCTCTCTCAGGATTGCAGCTGAGTGGGGCTGGCCCGAGGCACAGGGGCACCCAATTGCTTCAGTCTTTGGAAAGTCGGGCCAATCCCCTATGTGGCTGTTTGAGAAGCATGAGTCTTCTGCAGCTAAGTCCCACCACCCACAGGGTCACACACTCTGTCAACACAGTCCTGCCCTGTGCGTGCGCCCCGACCCCCTGAAGCAGACCCAGTTGCCCCACTGCAGAGGCCTCACATACTCTACCCTCTCCTTGCACACGCCCTGCCCCGCAGAGGTTGACTCAGTCACCTGGCTGCAGGGGATCCAAGCACCCAGCCTATGCAGGCCCACCAGTTGCCCGAGGGCTTGCTGTTGGGTGGGGCCGGTCCCCAGGGCAGGCTGCCAGCCCTGGCTGAGCTGGATTAAATCAGTGCTGTAGTGCATGGGGCACACCCTGAGCTAGCAGGCCAGGGGAAGAACTCCAATGGCATCTGCCAGCCTCTGTGTCAGCACGCCGGTACTAAGTCACAATAATGGTTGCCACCAACTTCTCAGTCTCTGGAGAGGTCTCACCTGTTACCAAGATGCACCCAGAGCCTATCAGGTGAGTCTCTTTTCACCAAAGGACTGTGCGCCTTTCTTTCTGGTGATTTTAGGTTGCTTTCCAAAATGAGTGAATTTGTGCGTGGGCCCTTTAAGAGCAGGCTCTTTTTTCCTTATGTCTGATAGCTTTTCTGGGGATATTCCCTGTTGTTGTTAGTAGCCAGCAAAGCCAGATATTATGACACTCGTCTCAGTTGTGCTGGGACCAAAAGATGTTTATAGTGGTAACACTCCCCCTCTCAGGTCCCTCTCCTGGGAAGGCTCCTCCAGGGAAGGCTGCATACTTTTGGATGGCTCCTGGGCAGCCGTGAAGCACTGCATCTCACAAAGGTGGCTTTGTTTCTCTCCAGAAGGGAATTTCTGCCTCTTCCACTTCAGTCAGCACTGTCCCTTGTTGTGGGGGTTCTTTTTATCCAGTTTTCAGTCATCTCTCAGGGGTAATTGTTACAAGAGTAGCTGTGAATTTGTTGTCACTGGAGAAGGTGAGTTCGGAGTCCAACTACGCTGCCATCTTGACACCAACTCCATCAATATGTTTTTACATGATTTGTTAATTTGCAGAGAGAAAAATATAAATTCTAGGCTAAATTCAATGGTCAAAGAATGTCTCAGATGGATAAAGACCAAGTGTGTGCTATAGTACATCTCTGATTTCTCTGAAATGTTAACTGGACAATTAACTTGTTTCAAGTGAGCTTCTAGTATAAATTATACCATTCTTCCTATAAAATTTTCTTTTCACCAACTAAATGGACTGCTAGATTTAGAGGAATGAGATCAGAGCTGATTAGCTTCTTTTATAAGTGAGACCTTAATAAGTATCTCACAGTGATAACCAAGACAGTGGTGGCGAAGATAAGCTTTTGGAGGAAGCTGAAAACCTTTGAGCATCATGGTGTTCGATTTCCTATACTGCTATTTTCAGGCTGAAAATTACTCCTTGATCACCTTGATAATGCATCATAAAAAGGCTTAAAATATAAAATGTCTGTGATTCTTGATAGTCAAAATATTGTATTAGTATGAGTTTGATTCTCTTAAACAGTTCTATAATTAATTCTGAATCCTTTCGATATTAAAAGATGCCATACCCACTAAAGAAATCATTTGTCGTCCAGCACTATTTTGGGGTCTCTACTCCAACAATTTTGGAGACACCTCCTTAGCAGAGTAAGGTTTCTTAATGACCAGAGAGCTCCCTGGCCAGGACACAACTGGATTCATGTCCACAACCCTAATGGGACACCCTGAGCTGTATTAAGAGTTACTATCTCACTCCCTTCAAATACAGAGTTCTCACCACTGAAATCCTGAGATGAAGTAACGCATTGCTCAGTTTCTCAGGAAGTCTGCAACCACCACTCTGGTATTACCCCTTCATGCTTTTCTTTGGTTCTTAAGATTTTTAAAAAGTCTTCCCTATCTCCACAGACCTTCGAACTGGATAGAACCCTGCCTTCTTTGAATATCCTCATTGGGTAGGGCCAGAAGCCTCACAGTATTAAATTAATATCTGATCAAATCTTTCATGGCTTTGTCCAAATCTAGTCATAGTTCTGGAGTCTATGCCCATGATAAATCTCAGGCTTTCTCAAGGTCTCCTGATGGGATGGACGGGGCCAGCCGATATGACAAGGAGTGTGATGACAGTAGTGGTAGCAGTAGCAGGAGTCGTCATAATAGCTATTAACAGATATAGAAATCAGGGCACAAAATGCCATGTCATGAGTAGCCATAATTCCAAACTTCACAGACAACAACGGGGCCGATGCTGATATTTATATTCCAACCAGTCCACAGTCGACTTCGGTGAATGTATCCTTTGTGAAATGTGTATTTTTAAACATTGACATTCCTACTCACCTCTCATTCATTTGTGTAAAGACACAAATGGCTTTCAGCTGACAGTGAACATCTCAAGTTATTGCATGGTGCTACAGCAAACCCGCCAATGGTTTACTTTCAGCACCATTACCTTCTTTGTCTGTACAACATTAATTTGAAGAGTTTATTGCATTATAACTTTATTGTTTGTCTGTTTTTAAGAAGAAGAAAATGAAAAACAAAGTGCAAGTGTTAGTGATGCAAAGCATAGATTTTACAAACTTATTCTAATTGAGTTCAAGATAGAAATCATTAGTGGTACCAAGAAACTCATGTAATATTGACCTAACAGAGACTCCTGAGCACTTGAGAAAAAACTGTTCCTAATCCCCAGCGTTCTAGACAAAGTGCCAAGCTGTCCAAGGCTGCTGGTTCGGGCCTGGTAGGCCACAGCCAACCAAGTTCAGGCCAATCAAATTCCCTGTCTCACCCATCTGCAGCCTTTCTGAAGCCTGAGGCCTCCTCTGGAAGGCTCCAACCCCAGAAATTGGAGACAAGGCAAAGGGCCTCTAGAAAGACTTTGTAAACAACCAAACAAGCTCCAAGATTTTCTTCGAGCCAAAATTTTCTGGATTGTCCTCCTTCAAAATCCAAATTCACTGGGAGAATTGCCACACCTTCCCTCTGCACACACAGGCTTCTTGAACTCTTTAGAAGCAGAGCACCTGATAAATAAACCATGGTGCAATAAATTAATTTGTATCATTGCCTCTATCTCCTAGTATGAAAGAAGCTCCTGGTCTTATTCTTTCAAAGTTTATATTTCAAGGCAAAATTTCAGCACAATTTAGAAAGTTTCCTTTTTTATTGAGTCAATTTTCTGTTTTTGAAATATTGTACAAATAACTCACATACACTGCCTTGGGTGGGTGAACAATCTATCTTTTGATGAAAAGCATAAGTTCTCTTTAGAAAGAATCGTTTATTTCTTAACATCCCCAAGGCAAAATCCTCCCAAGATAAAGCTAAGACTCTTCCCCTCTCTGGTTTATTTGACACCATATTTATAAAATAAATTCTCTAAATCAAAGGATCTTCAAAATATGATTTTGGAGGTTTGTGCTTTTCGCCTTGTAAAGAACAATGCTATTCAGAAACGTTCATTCATTCATTCAATCATTCATTCACTAGACATTCATTGAGTGCTTGGGATTTGCAAAGCACTGTGCTAGGTGTTGGCACTAAAAGATGGGACTGCTTAGAAAGATGGATAAGAAAGGATCCCTGTGCATTGGGAGACCAGAAGTTTTTGGTACGTGAACCAAGCACTAAATACAAGAAGCAACTAGGAGGAGACAGTATGGTTCCTAAATCTGGTTGCACACCAAAATCAGTTGAGAAACCAATTAAAAATAAAGATTCTTGGGTCCCACTTGCTGGGCTGAGATCTACCGAATCAGAGGGGACTAGAAGAAACTGAGGATTTATATTTTTATTAATAGCCCAAGTAATTCTGAGATTCAGGCAGGTGTGGGAACCACTGAGGCTTAAATAATATTCTAGTGTCTAGAGAATCCCACACAGCCTGTACCACAACCACCAGAAGCATTTTGCTTCATGATCATAGTCAAGAACAGGGTCACTGAGATCCTCGTTTACAAAGCCAGAAAGCTGGCCTACAGAGAAATGGTCCGATTTGCCTAAAGAGAATCTCCAGGAAGAGATGCATCTTTGACTAGAAAGTGCAAGCTTTTCAGCTGTCATTATGTTATTAGGAAGTCAAATACCTGTTTCAGGAGTATGCAAGACTATTCACATGGAGTCACAGCTCATCAGAGCTGGGTGGAACCTCACAGATCAGAGCTCACAAACTCAAATGGTTACAGGGTCGGGCAGTAACATAAATGACCAGAGCAGGCTGGAGGGGATGGGTGTTCAGGGGTTAAGGGGGCACCTGCTACTCCGCTCATGTTGGTACTTGCCATGAAAGAATGTGGGTCCAATGGGCCAGGTCATCCAAATTTTCAGTAGAAGCCAGAAATCTAGACTTGAAAAAATATTTATGCAAATAAAACAGTCTTTGCAGACAGATGCAACCTGTGGGCCACCTATTTATAATTCTTGATCTAGTCCAAAGTCATTGTTTGACATATGAGAAAATTGTCCTATTCCTTGTATCTTTTCCGTTTGGCCGGCCACAGTAAGGAGGGAGAGTTGCTGTTGAATTGTTTTCCTTTTTTTCCTGGGTTTGAATTTTTCAGTTTTATTTATTGTTCCAGATGTTGAAATGCAAGTTTGCTAAAAGCCACATGCAGCAGGCACTATGCTGCAGTACCCAGATCCCTATTACCTCAGTTGACAGGCATCAGCTCTAAGACCTCTCCTGGAACTGCCTTCAGCTACCTCACTCAAGGGTGGGTCCCCTCCCTGGGCATCTGGCATCTGATGACTGGAGAATGCTCGAGTATAAAAGCCTAGCACCCTTGTCCCAACTCGGGGCAACTCTGCAGGCCATCCCAGCTTCAGAGTTCCCATAGAGTCGGCTGATGCCTTGTTGCAGCTGCATCACAGACTGGCTTCTCCCTATGCCCAGTCCTACAGGTGTGGATCCCAGAGCGCTCTCCAATACACTTCCTGCACAGATGCTCTGCCTTTGAATCTGCTTCCTGGGAACCTGACCTGCAACACTGTGCACACCAGGATCTCACTGAAAATAACCTCATCTATGGAAGTCCAGATTTGCAAAGTCAAATCAGAGAACAATTTTTGGCTTCACGAAAATGTCTTCAATTGTTGATTTAAAAAATTGTTTTATTGGTTTTTGGAAAATCATATCATAGGAGATGACTCCTATTTCATGTCCCCACCTCTGAGTTTAGCCACAGGTGTGGTTGACAGTTCCAGAAGCTCAGACTCACCTGGCGCTGACAGTGCTTCACCTCAACTGTGGGCCATGCCTCTTTCTGCCTTCAGACTCGGGGCCTTTTCTGACGCTCCAGGGGCCCCCCGGGCCCTCAAAAGCAGAGCCCGGAAAGGTGGAGGTGTTGATGCCAATGCAGACTGGGAGCCAGTGGATTACTGCTCCGGTCTCCCGGCCTTCCACAAGTCCCACGGCAAGGAGCTCCCATCACCATCCCCGCAGCCTTTACACATCCCGACATGGGCTTTCCCCCTGCTTGTCTCCATCTCCTGGCTCCTTCACTCCTCTTCCTGGGATCGTGTCCCAGATCAACTACACCAAGTCCTTCTCCATGGGGCTCTGCTTCAAGCGGGACCCAGACTAAGACAGACACATCCTTAATTTTAAAAAACTCAAGAGGCTGGCCTGGTGGCATAGTGGTAAAGTTTGCACGCTCCACTTTGGCAGCCTGGGGTTCGCAGGTTCATATCTCAGGCGCAGATCTACGTACCGTTAATCAAGCCGTGCTGTGGCAGGCGTCCACATATAAAGTAGAGGAAGATGGGCACAGATGTTAGCCCAGGGCCAATCTTCCTCAGCAAAATTGGAAGATTGGCAACAGATGTTAGCTCAGGGCTAATCTTCCTCACCAAAAAAAAAACCAAAAAAAAAAAACAACTCGACAATACAGAAACGTACAAGAAGAAAGTAAAAGTCCATTTTGAAACATCCCTCTAGTCATAGTTCCATGCATTAACGCCTACTTATAGGTTACTCGAAATAAACCGGGTCAACCTGGACACTCTGTTTAGTAACCCTACAGGTTCCTTCAAACACTGGTCTTAACTGAGTAAATTTAAAATTTAAATTAACTTCTACAATTGTTTCATTCATTCATCCATTCATTAGACAAATGTTTATTTCAGGTCTTCTATGTGCAGGGCACGGTGCTAAATACTATAAATGTTACAGAGACATGTCCTATGCCCCTAGGATGTTTATGCTCATTTTTCTATTCAATTTTTCAGGAGTGTATTGATTGAACAAATTAAGGCACATGTATTTTCTTTATTTTATTTTTTTTAACTTTTAATTTATGTTTTTATTGCAGTAACATTGGTTTGTAACATTAACAAAATAGACAAACCTTTAGCTAGACTCACCAAGAAAAAAAGAGAGAAGGCACAAATAAGTAAAATCAGAAATGAAAGAGGAGAGGTTACAACAGACACCTCAGAAATACAAAAGATTATAAGAGAATACTATGAAAAACTATATGCCAACCAATTCGACAATCTGGAAGAAATGGATAAATTCTTAGAATCATACAACCTTCCAAAACTGGATCAAGAAGAAGTGGAGAATTTGAATAGACCAATCACCAGTAAGGAGATCAAAACAGTAATCAAAAACCTCCCCAAAAATAAAAGTCCAGGACCAGACGGCTTCCCTGGTGAATTCTACCAAACATTCAAAGAAGACTTAATACCTATCCTTCTCAAACTCTTCCAAAAATTGAGGAGGGGAGAAGCTCCTAACTCATTCTCTGAAGCTGACATTACCCTGATACCAAAACCAAACAAGGACAACACAAAAAAGAAAATTACAGGCCAATATCACTGATGAACATCGATGCGAAAATCCTCAACAAAATACTAGCAAATCGCATACAACAATACGTTAAAAAGATTATACACCATGATCAAGTGGGATTTATTCCAGGGATGCAGGGATGGTTTAACATTCGCAAATCAATCAACGTAATACACCACATTAATAAAATGAAGAACAAAAATCACATGATCATCTCAATAGATGCAGAGAAAGCATTTGACAAGATCCAGCATCCATTTATGATAAAAACTCTGAATAAAATGGGTATAGAAGGAAAGTACCTCAACATAATAAAGACCATATATGAGAAACCCACAGCTAATATCATCCTCAATGGTGAAAAACTGAAAGCTATCCCTCTAAGAACAGGAACCAGACAAGGATGCCCACTGTCACCACTCCTATTTAACATAGTACTGGAAGTCCTAGCCAGAGCAATCAGGCAAGAGAAAGAAATAAAAGGGATCCAAATTGGAAAGGAAGAAGTGAAACTGTCACTATTTGCAGATGACGTGATTTTATGTATAGAAAACCCTAAAGAATCCACCAGAAAACTTTTAGAAGTAATAAACGAATATGGTAAAGTTGCAGGATACAAAATCAACATACAAAAATCAGTTGCATTTCTGTACACTAACAACGAAGTAGCAGAAAGAGAAATTAAGAATACCATCCCATTTACAATTGCAACAAAAAGAATAAAATACCTAGGAATAAATTTAACCAAAGAGGTGAAAGATCTGTACACCGAAAACTATAAAACATTTCTGAAAGAAATTGAAGAAGACACAAAGAAATGGAAAGATATTCCGTGCTCTTGGATTGGAAGAATTAACATAGTTAAGATGTCCATACCTCCTAAAGCCATCTATAGATTCAATGCAATCCCTATCAAAGTTCCAACAACATTTTTCACAGAAATAGAACAAAGAATCCTAAAATTCATATGGAACAACAAAAGACCCCGAATAGCTAAAGGAATCCTGAAAAAAAAGAACAAAGCTGGAGGTATCACACTCCCTGATATCAAAATATACTACAAAGCTATAGTAACCAAAACAGCATGGTACTGGCACAAAAACAGACACACAGATCAATGGAATAGAATCGAAAGCCCAGAAATAAACCCACACATCTATGGACAGCTAATCTTTGACAAAGGAGCCAAGAACATACAATGGGGAAAAGAAAGTCTCTTCAACAAATGGTGTTGGGAAAACTGGATAGCCATATGCAAAAAAATGAAAGTAGATCCTTACCTTACACCATACACAAAAATTAACTCCAAATGGATTAAAGACTTGAATGTAAGACCTGAAACTGTGAAAGTTCTAGAAGAAAACATAGGCAGTACGCTCTTCGACATCGGTCTTAGCAACATCTTTTCAAACACCACATCTGACCGGGCAAGAGAAACAATAGAAAAAATAAACAAATGGGACTACATCAAACTAAAAAGCTTCTGCACAGCAAAGGAAACCATCAACAAAACGAAAAGACAACCTAACAATTGGGAGAAGATATTTGCAAACCATACATCTGATAAGGGCTTAATCTCCAAAACATATAAAGAACTCATGCATCTCAACAACAAAAAAACTACCAACCCAATTAAAAAATGGGCAAAAGACCTGAACAGACATTTCTCCAAAGAAGATATACAGATGGCCAACAGACACATGAAAAGATGTTCAAAATCACTAACTATCAGGGAAATGCAAATCAAAACTACAATGAGATATCACCTCACGCCAGTCAGAATGGCTATAATTAACAAGACAGGAAACAACATGTGTTGGAGAGGATGTGGAGAGAAGGGAACTCTCATACACTGCTGGTGGGAGTGCAAACTGGTGCAGCCACTATGGAAAACAGTATGGAGATTCCTCAAAAATCAAGGATAGAACTACCATATGATCCAGCTATTCCACTGTTGGGTATTTATCCAAAGAACTTGAAAACACCAATTTGCAAAGGTACATGCACCCCTGTGTTCATTGCAGCCTTATTCACAATAGCCAAGACTTGGAAGCAACCTAAGTGCCCATCAAGGGACGAATGGATAAAGAAGCTGTGGTATATATACACAATGGAATACTACTCAGCCATAAGAAACGACGAAATCCAGCCATTTGTGACAACATGGATGGACATTGAGGGTATAATGCAAAGTGAAATAAGTCAGAGGGAGAAGGCCAAATACCGTATGATTTCCTTCATTAAGTAGTAGATAATAACAACAATAAACAAACACATAGGGACAGAGATTGGATTGGTGGTTACCAGAGGGGAAGGGGGGAGGGTGGAGGGTGAAAGGGATAATTCGGTACATGTGTGTGGTGATGGGTTGTAATTAGTATTTTGGTGGTGAACATGATGTAGTCCATGCAGAAATAGAAGTACAATGATGTACACCTGAAATTTTTGCAATGTTATAAACCAATGTTACTGCAATAAAAAAAAAAAAAAAAAAGGAATACATCATTATACTTCTATTTCTGCATTGATTACATCATGTTCACCACCCAAATACTAATCACAATCCATTCACCACGCATGTGCCTAATCATCCCTTTTGCCCTCCTCCCTCCCCTCCTCTCCTCTGGTAACCATCAATCCAATCTCTGTCTCTGTGTTTGTTTGTTGTTGTTTTATCTTCTACTTATGAGTAAGATCATGCAGTATTTGACCTTCTCCCTCTGACTTATTTCACTTAGCATAATACCCTCAAGGTCCATCCATGTTGTCACAAGTGGCTGGATTTCATCGTTTCTTATGGCTGAGTAGTATTCCATTGTGTACATACCAGATCTTCTTCATCCATTCGTCCCTTGACGAGTGCTTAGGTTGCTTCCAAGTCTTGGCTATTGGGCGCACGTATTTTCAAAAACCACGTTAGGACTCCTGAAATCTAACACCATACGGTTTAATTAATAGAGTTTTCACCCAGGTGGCACATACAAAATAAATGGATTCCGGGGTTCAAATCTTGGCTCTGCCACTAAGCAGAAGTGTGACCTTGAGCCTCATTTCTCCTGTTTGTTAAAAGGGGGTTAATAATAACTATCATGAGTAGTTGTGAAGATAAAAGGAGAAAATCAGTACAATGAATTTGGCATAGTGCCTGACAGAGTAAGTGCTCACTACATTTTCACTATAATAACAATTATTTTTTTTGCCTAATGTTAACCTCAGGTCCACTATGTGTGCAGCATGGATCCAGGCAGCATGGGAACTGGGCAGAATAAATTGGAACTCAAAATACATTGTCCAACGCTGTTCACTCAGCACAGTTTCACCAGCTTGGAGTCCTGTCAATCTCTGGAGGCTCAGGCACCAGGAGAGCATTGTGTGCACCTGGTCACACCCTGTAACCACAGAGAAACTGGGCTCATCTGTCAGTTTGGTGCCAGTGCACAGGTTCAGGTGGTGACCTTGCCATAACTGGAGTTGGCTCCAGACTCTCAGAACCCTGCATCAGTGTTTACCAGTCCCAGAGGAAAAGCACAAACCAGAAGAAGGCAGAGGCATGTAAATACTGGATTTGTTCAGCTGTCTGAGCAAATATGTTGCTGGCATGGACATTCACACTGCATCTCAACTCCTCAAGAAGTATTAGCTCAGGCAGTCGCTCCCTAAGACACGCTGTCCCCTCAGTACAAAGAGCGTGTTCACAAGGAGCTGCTGTCTATCTTTTGTAGCCCTCCCAGCACCCAGCATAGCCTTCATGTCCCTAGATGCTCAGTCAATATTTATCCACTGTCTGATTGTAGGTCTCCATGAATATTGCCCTGGCAGAGAAAGAGTATAAGTGTGGAGAATGGTTTAGACAGTGTATTACATTTGAAAACCTGACTTTCCAAAGACTTCATGCTTAGGCTTTGCAAAGTGCTTTAAAAAGAGAGAGAGCAAGCAGATGAAATCAAATCAGCCTCATGATGCAATCGCATGTATCTAGGTGGGAATGGAGCAAGGGTGGAAGCTAGAGCAAAAGATGGCAAAACCAAAGAGAAATAATCACAGATTGGAAAATACATCTAAGGTGGTGACAAGAACAGGTGAGAAATGAGATCGCTCTACAGCTGAGGACAGCAAGCCACTGCCTGAAAACATATTTTGTTTGAATTATTTGTTCATAAGACAACAACAAAAATTGTGTTAGAATTAAAGTAGAAACCCTGGAAACATCAGATTCAAATTCTGCAAGGTAACAATGGGCTTCAGTTTATTCACATTCAGCAGCTTATTCACTTTCCAGTTCACCACAGTCCCCACCACCCTCTATTCTCTACCCACCACAACGTTACTGGAAGTTGCCATTTATCATCATGCTTCCACTATTGTCCTTCTTACAGATAAAATTAGGAGGAAAATTATTTTTGCACTCATATCTCTAACAAAACTGGAAAATTGAAAGATAGACTGAAAGGGACACGTATTTTATAAAAATGTTTTTACCCATAGCCCACTTTACTCATTTATGGTACATTCTGGACCTTGTAGGCATTTTCGTTTGCTCACTGTATTCGTTTCCTATTGTTACTGTAAAATATTACTACAGAACTTCGTGGCATAAAAACAACACAAATGTATTATCTTGTAGTTCAGTAGGTCAGAAATCAAGGTGGGATTTACTGGGCTAAAAGCAAGGGACCAGCAGGGCTGCATTGCTTCTGGAGCCTCCAGGGAAGAATCCATTTCCTTGCCTTTTCCAGCTCTGGGGGCCACCTGCATTCCTTGGCTCCCAGCCAGCAAGAGCATAACTCCAACCTCCGCTTTGGGTCATCTCATCTCCCTGACTCTCACTCTCCTGCCTCCCTCTTTCCCCTGTAAGGACCCTTGTGATGACATTGGGCCCACCTGGATAATCCAAGATACTCTCCCATCTCAAAATACTTAATTTAATCACATCTGCAAAGGCCCTTTGGCCACATAAGGTAACCTATTCCCAGGTTCCAGGGATTAGGATGTGGACATCCTTGATAGAGGGGCATTATTCTGCCTACCAGTTAAATTTTTGAACCTAAAATGAGGGAAATAAGGAAATAGAATGGTGAGGTGGTATTATGTCAGCATTTAAATCCTTTTCCAAGTCTGGAGGATTCATACATTATGAGTTTTGGTGGGAATGAGGACAGCTTCTCATCATAGAGGATAGACATGCTAGATACAGGCTCTCCCATCTTCCCCTGCACCCAGGGCCAGGCCTGGGACCTGGCTGCAGCAATCAGGGAGAGCCACATGGGCTTGGAACTGAGAGCTGGGGGGCGCAGGAAGCAAGGGATAGGCGGCTTTCTCGCTTTGGCCAATGCAAAGGCATCAGCAGTTTTCTCACCAAAAGCACTAGTTCCAAGGGGAATTAGGGTATTATTGCTGCCTCTTAGCTTTGAACTTGGTGTTCCACCTTCACAATCATTCTGCGAACTACCCAATATTTTAATAAACTCCTTTCTGCTTAACTCCCTCACAGTCAGCTTCTATTGTTTACCGGTAAGAATGATGACCAATGCAGAGAGTATGTGGGTAGTATGCAAGTTCAGAGCTCTGAGGTCAACCAACTCTAGATCTGCCACTTTCTAGCAATGTAACCTTAGCTGCATTACTTAACCTCACTAAGTTCAAAGTCACAGTAATTGCACTGACCCTAACTCATAGGCATGCGGGTATTAAACGAGAGAACACACGAGAAGGTCTTAGCGCAGTGCTTAGTACATGGTGACAGCTCAGTAAATGACACCTATTATTAATTTTACAATCTTTGAGTTAAAAACGTCAGCAGAGAATGCTAATTGTCGTCCAATATTCTTTCTCCTGTTTTTCTTTGGTAATAGTGTTCCCAATTTTCAACTGGGCACCTGGCCACATGGAATAAAGCCTACCCCGGCCTCATCTGAAGCTCAGTGTTCCTGTGTGACTAGGTTCTGGCCAACGAGGTGTAAGCAGAAACAAGCAACTTCCGTGAAGTGTCCCTAAAGAGAACGGGCTCTAATTTGTCTCTTCCTGCTAACTGGAATGCAAACGTGATGGCTGAAGCCTGAACAGCTTTATTAGACCATGAAGTGGAAGCCAAGTGCCACATAGGGTGTAATGGCAAGATAAAAGAAATCTCTGAGGATCATGGAGTGCTCTCACAGACCCTGTACTGACCACTTTCAGGTCTCTTTTACTCCAGAGAGAAATAAACTCCCGCGTTGTTTAAGCCTGTGTTATTTTGGGTTTCCATCACTCATAGCTGAGTCTAATCCTAGTTGATCCAGGAATCCCTCTTCCAACAACCCTAATGCTAAGTCACCCAATTTTTTTTCAAACACTTCCAGTTATGAAAGCTTCACTCCCTTACAGGGAGCCCATTTCCATTTAAAAAAGCTGTTTTTATATTATACAGTTAATACATGAATCTATTGTCGTCAAAAATATGTAAAAAGTCAAGAATAATACATCTTAAAGTATGAAAGCCCCCATCATCCCCACCCACTTTCATAGATTTCCTTCCTCAGAACTAACCATGGTCAACAGTCCAGTGTGTGTCTTTCTAATCCAATCTCAATGCAATTACGTACATACACATAGCGTAACAGAAGTGAGAATACAGAGAAGGGACCAGACGAGAGAATCCATAGCACTCAACAACTGATCTGATAAAGGAATGGTGGAATAGAGAAGAGAGAAGAGTCAAAAATGAAACCCAGGGGCAGCCTGGTGGCGCAAGCAGTTAAGTGCGTGCGCTCCGCTGTGGCAGCCCGGGGTTCGCCGGTTCGGATCCCGGGCGCACACCGATGCACCGCTTGTTAAGCCATGCTGTAGTGGCATCCCATATAAAGTAGAGGAAGATGGGCGTGGATGTTAGCCCAGGGCCAGTCTTCCTCAGCAAAAAGAAAAAAGAGGATGATTGGCATCGGATGTTAGCTCAGGGCTGGTCTTCCTCACAAAAAAAAAAAAAAAATGAAATCTAGGGGTCAATCCTGGGTGAAATTGGGCAGAAAGAGGGGCATAGCAGGAAGAAGGAGAAAGGATGACAATAAGTCCAGTTCTGGGCAGTTTCATCTCCACAAGTTGACTGAAGCTCCAGGCATATATCTAGAGAGGTTGGAAGTGTTGGTCTGGAGTTGAGGGTGAGGAATGCAGTCACATGCAAATAGCTAGAACATGGACGAGATATCAAGGCCATGGCGGAGGTGGGGGGTGGGGGGAGAAGAGGGCCACAGGCAGATTTGGGGGGAACATCTGCCTCTAGAAGGATTAAGAGAAAAAGCAACCAGAACAGAAAGCAGATAGGTAATTAGGAAGATAAGGGGAGGTTTCCTTAAAATAAGAATGTATTACTTTTTTTTAACTTAAAATAATGAAGTGAAAATTTAAGTGAGAAATAGTTTGAAGTACATGAGGCAACTCAGCAGTATGTAGGTGACTAAGGATGAGGTCATTGGTAAATTCTGAGAACAGCTGTTTCCCTGTGCAGTGAGAGGGGACACAAGATTACCCAGAACTGAGGAGCAGGTAGGTGGGTGGTGAGGGAGGGAAGCAGCGAGCACGTCCACCATGTTAGTCAGCACAGGCTAGACTGTGCTGCAATCCCCGAATAAATCCCACATCTCAGTGGCTTAAACAATAAAGGTCTTACTTCCTAGTTACATAAAGCCCGATGCAGGTCAAACCCTCATCTTGTAGTTGTGCCTTCCGGGACACAACGCAGAGGAAGTAGAGTATGATGGAAGGAAGACACTGGCTCTTTATTTTTCTCCAGTTTTACTGACTGGAGACAATAAATATTGTCTCCAATTATTTGTATAATTGACAAATATAATTGTATATATTTTTGACAAATATAATTGCACAATGTGATGATTTGATACACATATACTTTGTGAGATGATTACCACAATCAGATTAATTAACACATCTATCACCTCACATAGTTACCTTGCGTGTGTGTGTGTGTGTGTGTGTGTGTGTGTGTGTGGTGAGAATGCTTAAGATCTACTCCCTTAGCAACTTTCAAGTATGCAATACGGTATTATCAACTACAGTCACCATGCTGTACATCAGATCAGATCCCCAGAAGTTATTCACCTTATAACTGAAAGCTTGTACCCTTTGACCAGCATCTCCCCACTTTCTCTATCCCCCAGCCCCTCGTAACTACCATTCTACTCTCTAGGAATTCGAATTTTGTTTTTTAAGATTCCATAAATAAGTGAGATGATACAGTATTTGTCCTTCTCTGTCTGGCTTATTTCACTTAGTATAACGTCCTCTAGTTTCACCCATGTTCTTACAAATGGCAAGATTCCTTTTTTCTCATAGCTGAATAATATTCCGTTTTATATATATATATATATATACACCACATCTTTATCCATTCATCCATTAACAGACACTTAGGTTGTTTCCATGTCTTGGCTATTGTGAATAATGCTAAAATGAACATGGGAGTGTAGATATCTCTTCAAGATACTGATTTCGTTTCCTTCGGATAAATACCCAGAAGTGGGATTGCTGGATCATAAGGTAGTTCTATTTTTAATTTTTTGAGGAACTTCTGTACTGTTTTCCATAGTGGCTGCATCAATTTACATTTCCAAAGTACCATTTTCCATACCAACAGACACTGGCTTTTGATCACCTCAATGTGGAAGCCACACGTGTCACTTCTGCTCATAGCAAAGCACACTGGCCTCAACCTAACAACACCATACATAGGACACTCAGTGAGCACAGGCTGTCTACCACAGGCACCTTGTTCAAGAGATCAGGAAGAGAAGTAGAGAGAGAAAGGTAGCTGAGAGGAGGGGAGCCTGTGCTCATATAGGATACAGAGCCTTGAGCATGTTTGAGGAGGAATAGGACAAAAGCAAAGAGGATTCCAGTTGCCAAGGCCCAAAGAAATCCTCAGTGTATCCCTCCTGTAAGAATTGTTCCTCTTACATCATCTGCCCTTTGAGAAGCCTGCTTCCTACGACCACCTCCAAGCCTTTGATAGAAGCGTTGCCTACAGTCAGATTCTACACCTTTTCAAGCACACATATCAACACCAGAAACCTGCTAGTCCAGCAAAGGCTATTGGAATGGATTCAAGACCTTCCTGCAAAGTGAGACAACCATGCCTTACACTTGCACTTTGCAGAAGGCTTTAAAATGCACTATCTCAGTTGATTTTCATTATAATATTGTGAGATAGATGTGGCATGTAGAACTATTATTATCATCATCATCCTTACTTTACAGATGAGGGAACTAAGGTGCAGAGAAAGCAAATGACTTACCTGAGGTCATCCACTGAGTCTTGAACTTGGGTCTCCTCCTCTGTGCCACAAGACGCCCTCTGCTTCTTTCTGTACCTGTGGGGGAAGACTTAAAATGTCTGATACTCTCTGCAGATAGAGTGGGCAATGAGCTTGCCACGTCTTTTGAATAGTTCGTTAAATTTATTTTATTTACAACATTTTGTATAAACATAAAAAGTTGTTTCAACAACTTGCATTCCAACTTTGGACTCTAGCAGTCCCAGTTCTGTCTGGGAGCAGATTTAAGTTGGCATAAGAGATGAATGGCACCACATCCCAGCTCCCACATGCACCTTGCTGTGGAGATATTTTGCTAGTGACCCAAGGTCAAACTGGTTGGGCATGATGAGCTGATGGCGTGTACTATGCCTGGGCCAGTCCTTTCTCTGTACCTCCACAGTGTTTGCTTTTCATTAGGAGTCTTGAAAATGGTGATCACTCAGTGAATACAATCAGCATTCATTGGGTTCTAACATGTTCCTGGGGCTTTATATAGCCTGTCCTATTCAAACCTCACAGAAGCCACGCAGAGTAGGCATTATTCTCAGTGTATAGGGGCCATAGAATTTAGGCGAATTATCCAACATTCTACAGCTGCAAATAGCATACCTGGGATTCAAAGCTAAGCCCCTCTCTCTCCAAGGCCTGAGCACTTTCTACTGGTCCACTAAGCCCCCTGGCTGAGAGACATGAGAGGAAAAATAACAATAGAGTAACAATAGTCTTCTTAGAGCATTGCACAATGACCTTTCTAATAGACTCTGTTTTCTCAAGGAAAGAAAATAAGAAGGGAGTAAGGAAGGAGGGAGAGAGAAGGAAGATAGATACTGCTTGGAACACTCTACACATTGTTTAAATATCTGAAGATATGTTGTCCTGTGTTACTTTTTTTTTTTTTTTTTTTTTGGCCTGAGGCAGATTAGCCCTAAGCTAACATCTGTGCCAATCTTCCTCTACTTTGTATGAGGGTCACCACCACAGCATGGCTGACAAGTGGTGTAGGTCCATGCCTGGGATCTGAACCCGTGAACCCGGGCCGCTGAAGTGGAATGCGCAGAACTTTAACCACTATGCCACCAGGCCAGTCCCTGTCCTGTGTTTTAAGAGCTCCTGGTTAGTGCCCAGGCTAAGCATAGGACAGGGCCCTGGGAAACAGAAGGCATCAAGTGAGAGGAAAACTGGGGGAGAGGTGACATGGGCACCACGAGCAGAGAGGAGAGCCTGTGCCTTTCCATGCTACCATCACTAGCCTGTTTAACAAATTGCTCTCAGGCTTTTACTTTTGTGTAATGACTTAAACACTTTAAAGATTAGTATTTGGAGCTAAAGGGAGAACACTAGAGGTTTTGCTTAAAACAAAAACAATAAACTTGCTTTTTCTTCTTCCTCCTAAAGCTTGCCCCAGGCTGCAAGTGAGAAGACACTTGGCCACTGAGGCTCAGCTGGCTCCTGTCACCTGCTGTTTCACAGGAAGGAAGTGACAGCCCCACATGACAGAAGCCCTCGGCTCACCCGCCTCCTCGGCTACCAGAGCTCATTTCAGGTTTCACCTCACAGCCCCTTGTGAATTCAGCCCCGAAGCCCGGAAGAGCCTCTGAGCCCACAGTTGCACGTCAGGGTGTGTGTACGTGAGTACCTTCTCATGCTGTGATTAAAACTCGAAGCAACTACTATTTTCAGCCCAAACAGCTGCCAGGTCTTCACAGCCAGGTTGGTGGAGGCAGCTCTCCAGCCCCAAGCCACCTGGTGTGAAAGACGAAGCATCTGAGGTCAAAAGTTTCAAGCTTTCTGGAAATATGAGTTTCAGACACTCTACTTCAGTGACATCCCTACACAGACACCTTTCCTTATTGTCAAAGCCCACTGGAAGGAGCCACAACGGGAGGTCGTGTCTTCCACAGGTTACATTGAAGTACCACTGTGATGGAAAGGCAGGGATTAGGATGCTCCCGTCCCAGGCTCCCAAAGCATATACAGGATCCTAGTGGGGGAGATCAGCATGCAGTATACAGTGGGCACTAGCTCAGGGTCCAGCCTAGACAACAACAGTGACTCCCAGAGCCGGACTCAGGGTGGGGGAGGGGAGGCAACACTGATTTTAAAATAGGGCTCAAGTCACTAAAGGATCAGGCCTTGTTTTCCCTTTGCCCTAAAATGGCTGCAAAGAAAAGAGTGAAGGTCATCAAGTTCAAAGAGGCTCTTCAGAAACAAGTGTGGGCTCAATTATAAGGCACAGGCCAATGGGGTCCCCTGGCTGACCGTATGAACAGACGGACCTGCCTCAAATGCCTTGCCCGGGTCATGCCAACCCAGCCCACACCTGCGGTGGGATGGAAGACTGTGTGCTTCCCACAAAAGGATGTGAAGTACAGCACTTTATCGAGAGGATGATCTAAGCCAAGACATGATATACCTGGAGAAGAAACGCAAGTTCCACCCCAAAACCAAAGATGAGTTCATGCTACTCCCAGTGTTCTCCTCCCAACAGAAACCTAGGAGTTAGTGTGACAAAACCAAAACCCAGTCTGGGCCAGGACCAAGCTGGCTGCCTGTAAAAGGGAAGGGAGGCTATGGGTATGGATGGGAGGCAGGAGAGGGGCAGGAGGTTCATTTTGGGCTCCCACAAAAGAGAAAGCTGGCCTCTTTGGGCCTTGGCCGTGTCCTCCACGCTGCCCTCAGCATATTCTGTTGCCCCAGCCAAGCCCCTGCAATTGCCCAGGGTCCTCTCTTGGGCTACAGGTCTTGGTCTTGCTCAATTGAGGGAAGTCACGAGAGGTTCAGAAACTCACACAAAGCCACCTGACAGAGCTGGCTCAGAGCCCAGGTCTCCTGACTTCTGGCCCAGTGGTCTTTCCCACCAGAACATGGATGACTCTCTGTCTCTTTAGCCACAAAAAGCAGAATTGACAAAAATATCCCTAGGACCTCTGCAATTACATTCGGTCTTGTCATCATTCTTTGAGTTGACTGAGTTCCAACTCCAAGGACGCGTGCTGAGGGACAGCCATCTGACTCCTTTCCCCTTAATGAGGGAAACACAGGGGAAAAAGCACCTTCCCACTTGGCAGAGAAGGCTGAAGCAAGAGGTCTGAAGGGACTGGGCCAAAGGTCACACAAGCAGTAGGCGCTAGAGATGACAGCAGTCCGAGAACTCAGCAGCACTCAGATAACAGCAGGGCTCACCTCTCACCCCAGCACACAGCTGCATCTGCGAGCCTCACCTTCCCTGACATTGTGAGCACCCACCCGAGTGACCTTTCCCTGCCCCTCACCTGCTGTACAAAACTGTACCATCCCCCGCACCAGGGGATGAGCCAGCGCTGAATTAAGTAGATTCTAAGGGCGGGAACCACACTTTTTATCTTCTTGCCTCAAGTAACATTATGTAACCTCAAACTTTTAACCCAAATAAATGTTGCCAGGGCTGAAAAATTTCAGGGAAGGTAGGATGCAGGGTACAAAAGAGTTCCTGGTCCCAATTCCAACGTGTGTGTGTGTGGAGGCTTCCCCACACCAGCAAGCAGTTCTGGGACGCCAGCAGGATGTCCAAGAATTCAACTCAATTCTGATACTATCTACCCGGAGATAGATTCCACAGGTAAAAGGCTCAGTCCCACAAGACCGCCCCTCTCTTCAGATGCCAGTCACAAACCCGGGTCGTTACCTGTGCTTCTGACCAACTGGCTACAAACTGGAGGTTCCAACGACCTCTCCCTCGGGTTCCATGAATTTGCTAGAATGGCTCACAGAACTCAAGAAAACCTGTTTGCTCACTAGATTGCCAATATATTACAATATGAATCAACAGCCAGATGAAGAAATACACAAGGGCAATGTCCTGAGCAAAGCAGCTTCTGTCGCCCTAGAGCTTGGGACTGGCACAGTAGCACATGGAAGCGTTCTGGTTCCCCAATGTGGAAGCTTTTTGAAAAAAGGGTGACAAGCTGTCCTTGTGAGTTTTTATGGAGGTTTCATTATGTGATCATGATTGACTAAGTCATTGGCCATTGGCAATTGATTGACCCTCAAGCCCCCCATCACCTGGACATCAAGGGGTGGGAATGAATGTTCCAATCTTCTGTTACATGGCTGGTTCTCCTGGAAACCAGTCCCCATCCTTAGGTGCTTTCCAAAAGTCGCCTCATTAACATAACAAAAGACACCTTTTTCACTCTCAATACTTAGAAAATTCCAAAGGTTTTGGGAGCTGTGAGCCAGAAATGGGGATGAAGACAAAATATGTATTTCTGATAATAAATCAGAGTATCACAGAGGGCTTAGCCCTGGCATCTCCTGGGAGGCTGGGCATTGCCTCCACTGGAGCCGGAACTGATGCCAGGGACTCTTGGCTCACAGCTGCTCAGGGAGCTCTGTCCACAGACCCAGGTCACCTCTGGGCGTTTCTGAAGAGCAGTGAGCTCCCTTGCGCCTGAGTGCGGCAGGTGACTTGGAAGCCTTTTGAAATGCAGAGTGAAATCTGCCGCCTGACACGTTCACCCTGGCTGTCCAACTGCTTTGCATGCCTATGGGGCAAGCAGGATATTTCTGAGCAGATTTCCTAACACCCTTTGTAGCTGCTGCGGCTGCTGATTGCACGCATTTCCAGCTCTGTTCCTGTGGCAAGAACGTTTACAGAGAAGGTACATTGTCAGAGAATGTAGAGAAAGCAAGATTGAGAGATTAGGACCACAATTTCCATGTCTAGACATAGTTCACACAGCCAGCATCTGCTCCAACCAGGGTCCCGGGATTCAGTAACTCATGCGGAACACTCTCAGAACCATTCATTCATCCCCAGAACTTCACAATGAAATCTCCAAGATAGTGGCAAGGGGCTAGGAGAGCGCTCCAGCATCCTGTCTAAGAAATCCAGGGTGGATTTCTGAGTGTTGTGGGAGGAAAACAATCAAAGTATCAGAAATATCTGTGAAAGTCTGCATACATTTTTCTTTCTGTAATCTTAAATCTCAAGCCTAATTCTAGCCTCTGTGACAGGCTGCCTCTCACTGTCTTGGCCTGTAGGGTCATCTTCATCACTCAAGTGGTTGCCAATTTATTTATCCCAGTCTGCTTTCTTCTCCTTTGCTTACCTCCTGTCACCTGATGACAAGCCTGCTCACCTACTTTGTTTTTAATTTATCCCTTTGCTCCTCTTCTCCGCCTTTCCCATCGTGCTCAGGATCTGTCAGAATGCACTATTATTCTGTTATATTCACTTTCATTTTTGAGTCCCACCAAGTTTGAACAACCTTTGATTCCACTTGTTACATGCCCCTTTCGCCCAGTTTTTCTCTCCTGGCTCCTGTCACGTCCTGTGTCATGATTGCCTAATGTAAGCTACCTCAGGACAGGATCTGTGTCCACTTACCCTATTACCACCCTCACAGCCTTCTGGCGTGGTGTTTTCAAGAAAAATAATATCAGCCAACAGCTGAGACCACGTAGCAGGCACTAGACTAATGCTCACATGCATTTTTTTTGTTTTCACTTACTCCTCATAACAATTCTCTGAGGAGACTGCTGTTATTTTCCCAGCTTTACACATAAAGAACCTGGGGCTTGGAAAGGTAAAGCCATTTGCCCAAGCACACGCAGCTGGCTAGTGGCAGAAACGGGCTTCAAATTCAGATCTGCTTAACTCTGGGGTCTGAATGCTTAAAGATTCCTGAAAAAATTTAGGGATGAACAAATGAATATTCTAGATCCCCAATTATGGGGTCATTTTGTTTCTCATATTTGCTTCTAGTTCTTTTCTGAGTTTCAGGGAAAGTAGAACTCTAAAGAGAATTCTACCATCTAAACCCAGAACCCAACCCCCTTTCTCCCAACAGCTGCTGGAGACTTAATGCCCCTTTCCTTACCCAGCCTGGCAGAGCGAGGCCTTGGCCTTCACTGACTCACTCACCATGAGGGACCGACATCCCTGCCCCCTTCACGGGTCTCCCTGGTTGGGCCCACGGCCAAGGCAGCGCGGGCTCCATGCTCAGCAGAGCAGGCACTACACCCACCACAGCTGAAACTGGGTGAATTGAGGCAAGACCATCATTTTCCCCAGAAAACCAGAAGGGAGGCCAAGGAAACCACTAAAGATAGAAACAAACAAAAAAGGTCCTGACAGAGCCCATGCTCCTCCCATTTACAGAGCCAATTTCCTAGCAAAGTGACTGCAGAAACCTAAGTTTCTCTGAAACTCTCCCATAAATCTGACTTCCGTGAGCTAAAAGAGCCAAACGGAAGCAGCTTCTTGTGGCTGAGTTACCAGCCTGAGAGAAGAAGCAAGAGCTTAAATCCTAATCTTAACCCACACCCATCTCCTGCCAGTGTGTGGTCCTGGGACCTGTTACCCAAGATGACAGTTTTCATACTTTGACAGAGAAATGTCACCCCAGTCCTTCTGAGGACGCCACCACTGCGGGGGTGGGAGGGTGATGTGGAAAGGCATCCAGGACAGCTCAGAGACAACCACTGCTGTGGTCCTTCTGCCCCCCTCCCAGCCCCAGCTGTGGCCTGGGTGTGAAATGTGCTTTGCTGACCTGACTCCGCCTTGCTGCTCGGTTCCTCAGGGTCAATTCTATTTATCAAGAGTTTCCCCAGCTCCTCCCAGGTGCTTGTGCCAGCGCTGGTCACTTCTGGGGACAGAGAGGCAAGATCCTGGAAGGGCTGTAAAGATGTTAAAGGACCAGCACTCACAGTGTCTCTCTTCCCTGCTATTTAAAAAGAATTCTGAATTCCTAGTTTTTCTTCACTCCCTCCTCTTAAGAGAAAGGATTTTTACTTTCTAGAAAAGAGGATAAGTGATCCACATAATAAAAGGAAGGAGAGAGAGGAGAAGGGAAGAGAAAGGAGAGTCTGGATTTGGTGTGGGAGATGGTCCATGGCAGCATCCAGAGGCTGGGAGACTGGAAAGCAAAGGAGACAAGTAAGTTAAGTCCGTATGGCTTATGAACTGGATCCTGTTTAGTATTCTTAGGGAGACCCTGGTAAATAATTAAATCTTTTTAAAAAAATATTTTTAGTAGCATTTCTGCAGAACTGTGTTGCTTTAGATGTGGTTCCATGCAAAAACCAAGTCATATGCCTCTACTTTCAAAAAACATGGAAGTGTTTTGTTATCTTCAATACAGAAAGACAATTATCAGCTAGAAGTCATGGTGCCCAGGGTTGCTTTCTTGATTCTTTGATTCCTGGCTTTTTCCCTTTCCTTCTCCCTATATAGTTTAAAAGTGGCTCCTGGAAGACAGAGAAGATGTCTGATCCACAGTGGTGAGCCCAAAATAGATTCACAATAAATGGTTATTGAATTAAATTAAGAATTCAAGTGCCAAAAATTTCATGTCATAAGATGCTCACAAGATTATGTCATGTGATAAAAGAAGGATATCAATTTATATCATACAATCTCAATTGTATTGATATTTATATTGATATCATACAATCTCAATTTTCAAAAAAGAAAATATGTATATACCCACACATACATATAAAAAATGAAATAAAAATATTAACAGTGGAGTTTTGAGTGGCTGTTTGGTGTTTGTTTTTTGCCTATGTATTATCTAAATTTTCTTTAATAAACACATAGTTTCCCCCAGAAAACACTTTTTTTAAAGCAAAAAAATTAAGATCTGATGCATTTGGGTGATAGGACAGGTCTTTCCAGGAGAGGGGAATAGTGTAAACATAGACCCAAGATCCTGAGAAGGCCTCAGCCAGAGAGAAAATGTTAAAGAAACTACTCCCCGTCTTCAGTGTGACAACCTTCCTGGCAATGGTAGAACATTCTGTGCCAGTGGGTAAGTTGGTTTACAAGACAGAACAGAAACACTCTTCCTTCAGTTAGGAAAACATATTTGCTGTTAACCACATAGATCTATAAACATCTCCAAATCTGAAGACATATTCTTCTTCAAAACAGCCATAGCATTTTGGGGTACATTTCTTGACATTTATCACTCTCCACTTTTCATTGCATCAACTCATAGGAAAGACAAGAGGACTGAAAGTGAAATCAAAAGATACAAATTCAGGACCTGGCTGTACTACTTGCTAACTGAGGGACAGTGAGCAAGTCATTTACCCTTTTCAAATCTCACTTTCCTTGCCATTCAAGAAATGTTGTACAATAAGAATAACAAAAGGGAAAGGAAGAGAAAAAATCAGAACCAAGAAAAGGCAGGAAGAACAAATAATCTCCTTATAAGGGTTGATAGCGCTTCTGTTTTTGAATATCAATTTGACTCTGTTCCCTATCATCTGTTTTTGCTGCTATCCAGCCTCCAACCCTCCTTTCTAGCCCGCTAATCTTCCTGTTGGAGACTGTCTCACTAATCTTAAGAGTGGCTGTCCCTCCCACTGTGGTCATCAAAGGGACTAGCTCCCCCCACTGAAGCTTGGCCAATCAGAAGGTGTTCTCAGGACTTGAATCTTGAGTGAGCGACCCGCCATCATAGAGGCAGTTGGACATCTGACATACCTTGGCCCAGCAGGAGAAGAACCAGTTTCTGTGGCCTCACTTTCCAGAGTGCCTTTGGTTCCTGTCTGTTTTCCAAATTTGGTCTTGAGCATTCCATCTATTTTGGGAGCTCCACTCTGATTGGACAACATTCCTTGAATGGCAAGTAAAGTGAAATCTGAAAAGGATAAATGGCTTTTCCAATGCCCTTGAGTGAGTCAGTCAATGGTATAGCCAGGTCCTAAATGTATATCTTTTGATTTAAGTACCCTTTCAACAAATTCCTCTTTACTGCCTAAGATAGCTAGAATTGATTTCTGTGGTTTGCAACCTAGGACCCCAACTTATTCACAGGGTAGAAATAGAAACATGATACATTGCAAAATTCTCATATCTAAAAAGAGGATATAGACCATTTTCTCACAGGAGACAGGGTTTTCTTGGGACTAAATACAAAAAGTAATTTCTCAAGGGCGAACACATACGGGTGGTGGCATTAAGTAACATAAAAGAGTATATCCCTATGATGACCAGATACTCTTTGAGAGCCAAGAACTTAGTGTTTTATATCTTGTTTACCTACAGCACCTTGTTCATAATAATACCCCGTATATTTTTGCTTAATGAAATGAAAGAACTTTCTAGAAACTTTTCTCAGATGGCGTTGTCAATTAGTGTTTATCATCTTTGTCTAGGAGAGACACAGGGGCTTTGATTAAAATGCCTAAGACCCTCTTCTTCCTCAACTCCCACATGCACCTATAAGCATTAGCAGGCCCTACACGATTACCCACATGATGGGTACTATCCATAGCTCCTGATTCTTCATTCTCCCGCTCCACCAGCCAGAATACAACCTGTCAAAGTTAACTTTTGTGCTTCTGTCCTTTCCATTCACCCAGCCCAAAGTCAAATGTGGAGGTCCACCTGAGCCAACAGGAGTTCATGGAGCTCATCCCGATGACTACGTGGAGGGCAGGTTGCAGGTACAGAGCAAGTAGAGCCAGCGGGCTGGGCCCTCTGCGCCCTCAGCCCAGGATCCCTTTCCCTACATCTCTGGCTAGTTTAATAACGAGATAGAACGCAACTTTGAATGCCACCCAAACAACATCACACGATTAGAATGACCATCCAGATCTAAGGTACGGAAGAATGAAAACTACTGCTCAGTGGCGCCTGTCAGCTCCATCTGCAAGAGACATGCGCACAGGTCATCATTCTGCTAAGACCTCGCCTTTTTCCAACACCGCTGCTTAAGGACATTTTCTCCTTCTACATCGAGTCATGTTGATAATAAGATACCCATTTTCTTAAACTTCTCATTTAAACTGTAGAGACTGTGAACCTTAAAAAAATTGGACCAATAATCCAATAATATTCTCCAGAAAAGTATTTTTCCTCAGGAGAGCTGGGCAGTGACCATGAATAGTAGCTTCCATTCGTCCTAGATAAGTCATTGCCTGGAGTCCCGGGCAGGGAGTAGATTCTTGAAATAAGTTATGTTTCCTCAGATACCAGGAAACACCAGAGTGTGGAAACAGCACTCTGGAAGACAAAAGTATTGCCACCCTCTCCCCTCCTACCCTCAGTTGCCGGGGCAAGGCATGTGCAAGTAGAGAACAACTTGCTTAAATACAAATCCAGAGTAAGAAATACGGAGTCCTAACATACCGCAACCTGCCACACCACGTGCCTGCTTTGCATGGAGAAATGCAAAGAGGCAACTCCCACTCTGGCCTGAGGCCAATCCTCATAATAGAGTTAAACTGTTTCCATCGCCCCTGATGTAAAGCATCACAGTCACTGTTGAGTGGCTCAAGGAGCAGTGGAAGCTGTTCAGCTTGGTGAGATCCACATTTCACCATCTCCCTGTGATCGAGTAATGTACAAATATGTTCCAACCACATCAGGAAAGCAAAGTAGTATTACAGGTGGTCTGAATTAAAAGCCCAGGGCTGTCTCAGCTCATTAGCATTCCACTGATGGGTGGGCAGGTTCCTTCCGCCTTCCCACAGCAAGAGAGACTCATTGCCATTGCTTTGAACCTGGCTCACCAAGTCCAGGCTATTCTCTAATGCAAGAAGGGAGGTGGAAAACCAGAGCTACGGCCACCAGGGGCCTTGAGCTGAGCCTGGTGGGCTTCCCCCTTTGCTTTTCCTATTAAGCACTTATTTAAACTGAAATTTACATGTTTGGCTTCAGTCCAAGGACTAGCATTTTGTGAAAGAGCCTGAACCCAGCCTATTTTAAGCACATAATAATGAAAACTAGAGCGACTTTTTGTCTGGCATCTCTCAATTTCCCAGGAAAGGAGAAACCATACTCTTGCTTTGTGGCCTGAGCATGCAAAGTTACCTACTTGGCCCCTAAAGCTATTACTTTCACATATTTCCAGGCATCCCTCTCAGGGATATTTTTCAGAAAGCAAAGCTTTAAACAAGTGGGGGGGGGGGGGAAACTTGTCTGAACACATGGCAATTTGAGAAATGTTGAGTTATGTGAACTCTCAGGTGTCTGGGAAGTTGGATAAACATGGACCAGTGCTCAACAATCATGTAGCTGTGGTTTCTCTGTTCGAGCCAGAGGATGACAGATGTCTCTGGGCAGCGTTCATGTGGTTGCTCCGATTTCTTCTCAGGAAGGAATCATAATGAAACAGCAAAATGGCATTTTAAGTGCAGTGGTTGACAGGGTTGGAGGAGCTGGAGTGGGAGTGGAGGCTGGGAAGGAGGAAGAAACAGATTTGTACAGCTGAAGACAGAGGTGGGAAGCGCAGGTCATTGCCCACTTGACCCAAACTCGCCCACACGCGTCACCATAATAACCACTCTGTGAGCCCGGACAAAAGACAAACCAAAAAGAGTGTCCAAAGAGAATACGGGCCTGAAACACTTGACATATGAATCCACTTCTTTAAGAGCTTCATCAGGCTGCTGCCATCTTCAAAGATGGCCGCATTATTGTCACAATCCTACAATCAGTTCCCTGCAGGCCCCTGAAGCTCTCCCAGAATGAGGAGGGCGTGGTTTGCTCGTCATTCCCTGTTGATCAAGTTTAGATTTTCTGAAATACTCTCCCACCTTGAAGGTGGATTTCAAAAAGTGCTCCAGTTACAACAGTTTTCGATTCTGATCTTCTCTCTGATACGTAAAACTATCCAACATCCCGTTCAAACGGCAAAATGGGGGAGTGTGGCTGGGATGGCCACCAGACGATGACCTGGAAGTTATGGGCCGGGAAGTGGGCAGCCTCGCTTATGATACTTCTTTGCCATCCCCTACCCTGTGTCCATTACCTCCTCAAAGTACTGTGAGACTCATTACAGCTTTTTCCCAAAACTGACACTTTAACGCAAAGATTCCAAAATCATTTTGAGGCATATCCTGTAGTATCAATGCATCTCAGATTGAGTACTTCCAAAAATAAGCATTAAAACAATATAGGTGGCACTTACGCTTTTATTAACTCACATAATTCTCACACCCTCACTGGAAGTGGGTACCATTATGCCCAATCAAAAGATCACGATGCTGAAACTGGAAGAGACTGACTGTTTTAGCTAAGGTCACACAACCAATACACGGCAGAGTTGGGCTTGACTCCAAGCCTTCTGCCCCTTTCTACTGCATCATAACTGTCTCTCAAATCTGTAATAGAATACTGAAATCTGGGGACTGCTGAAGTGTAATAATTATCACATTCCCTTAGAGGATCCCCATCTAAATCAAGGGACGCAAACTCAAAAGCCTCCAGGGGCCAAGCCCTGTGGACAGCTGCAGAACTGCAGGGCCGTGCCCCACCTAAAGAGGCAGTTGCTACACTGTTCCAGTTCAAAGTTGCCACAAGAATGGGGGGTTCAGGGTCACCAGGGATTCCAATTTTCAAGAGAAGTTAGCAATCTGAGTTTGTGTGTGTGTGTGTGTGTGTGTGTGTGTGTCTGAGAGCAAAATCACCTCATTTTTTAACATGGGCAACTAATGCACACATTTTAAACCCCTGTGCAGACCAAACAAACATGTCTTTAGGACGAATTTGTCCCCTGGGCCACCAATTTGAGAGAACGGCAGGTGTCATGCAGGTCGATTGCTGGGTTTCTTGGGCCAATTATTTCCCTAACAGAGAACCCCTCCTCCACCTTCAAGATCCTCCAGATTTACTTCCCTGCCTGGGTGGTCTGGCTCCTATAGCTTCTCCTCCCAGCTCATTGCTCAGTCCACCTTCTTCCAGGGTAGGCCCCGCTAGTCCTGTGCTCAGGAGACCTGGGCTCACTGCTTCCACGTGACCTGGCTGAGCCTCAGTTTCCTCAGCTGGAAGACCTATGATTTAAACATTAAATGGGGCCATGGGGGACCACAACAGAATTCCGTCCATATCAGGATTCAGGTGGGCCTCACAGGAAACTCTCCCCCACTCTCCTAAACTGTTTCATATGCAATATCTATGCCATTCACTAGACGTTTAACCATAGCCTGCCTAGTGTCATCTGGTATTGGCATTAACTCTCCTGTTGTCATCTCTTCATCCAAAAGGTTTTTCTTTTCCCAGTTAGACTGCCAGCTCCAGAAAGCAGAGATCATCCACTGTACTTCCCAGGGCCCACATTAGCACCTACTCGTTGTGATCATGGCCAAAAATGCACTGTCCAAATTAGGTGGACAGTCTGTAGATTCTTAGATGGTCTGCATTCACCTTTTACTCCTTTCCAGTCTCAGACAGGGAATTAGGTTTGTTGAAGGGCAGAGTGAGAGGTGACTTATAGGGAAACTGAGGCAAGCTTGATGTGGAGGAAACCAAGAAAGAAAAGAAGTTCTCATCCGGTAAAGGCATCTGACTGATACTGGGAAGCAACCTCAGGGGACTTAGCAAGAGGTGATGGAGACACAGAGATGAAGTGGGAATTCTGGATCCAAATAAGGACCAGGAGGAAGAGCTTGTGTTTCTTCCCAGTCCTGCCCTCTCCTCCCACCACTTCCTCATGTAAAGCAAGGGAACAAAAAAACACAGCCACACTGAACCCAACCCAAAAACACAAACAAGAAGATGAAACAGGAACTTCCAGCTAGAGACAAGCTCTGGAGAGAGGGAGGAGGGAAGACAGGATGGCAACAGAGCTGGGACCCTGCCCCTCTGATGTTCCCTGCTTGCTACCCTGACTTTCCTTGGTGTCCAGGGGGCTGGCAATCCTGTCACCCGCTTTCTCGGAACCAGGGCTGCTACTGTGCAGATGAGAGAGCCTGGTGTGTTGATACAATGCCCAGAGCGATGTGGGAAAGGAAAGATTGGTCACACACACCCCCATGGTAACTATGACACCCTTGGACGAGTGCCGGTTAGAAGCATCTTCACATGAGTGCAGTGACTACCACCTCAGATTCCATGTCAGACAGAATTGGCTCCGCTTCCCGTCTTAATTTTATGATCTGGATAATTACTAGGGCTCATTAATTTCTTCCTTGTTGGCTGGAGTCTTGGGCTTTCCCAACTAAATTTTAGTTTTACCGACGCTATAAAAAAGAAAAAAATCTGATGAAGCTAAATTTTTCAGTAGCTCGACCATTCTTTCCCAACCTCGGGTCTGAGAATTGTTGAGTCAAACACTTCCAGCATCCTGTGCACCTCTTTCCCATCTTCCTCTTCGGCAATAGCTCAGTTCCTTGTATCCCTCTCCTCTCCTTCTCACCTCACTTCACGAATCTATGACAGAAGATTTTTATCTAGGAATCTACAATGGAAAATTTAATATTTTACTTGTCTGTGGTCTAATATTGATAGGAGAACATTGTTGTAAGGCTCTCCTTTTACAGTTTAAATAAATAAATATATATATATATATATATATAAATAAAAAGATAAATAAATGCAAGGTCCTGGGAGAGTAAATGGCTTATTCAAGCTCGCATTAGCTTGAAGTCTGGGACTAAACCCATGTCTCCCAAATTCCAAGCCATGGCTCTTCCCCCTATACCATGCTGAACTCTTAGAAAGTACCATCATATCCACTTTTATGCCAAGTCTACTCAGGGCAATCTCAACTGCAGTTCTGGAAGGAAATTGGACAGGGGACTCCTAATGCTCAGAGGCCGTTCTGCCCTTGCTGGTGCCGACTGCTGGCTGTGAGAATGGCTGCCCATCCATCTATCCTCCATGCCCAGCTGCCTGTTGACTCCTTGCCATGGGTTTATAGTCTCACACACTGACACAGGAGAGAGAGAAATTGCTGGCTCTAGCTTCATAAAGGGCAATTGAATTTCAACAGCAGATTCATTCCCCACAAAGAAAAAGCAGAACACCATGAACTCAGTCATGGATCCTCCTTCTCCATCCTCTACACAACACCTCCCTTCTCCCTGCTCATTCTCTTTCTGATCTTTTGGCTTTTTGTTTTTATTTTCCTTCAAATATATTTCCCTAATATTTTTACTTGTTATTTTTTTGATAATTTTAATTTTTATCTTTTTATTTCATATTTCTTATTTTTAATCTTTCATCCCTTTCAGTATCTTAACTTTCTGGTTCATGGAGCATTTGTATTTTGTCTTAGATTTTATCTCTTTTGCTTTTCATGTTTTTAACCTTTTACCTCATTGATTTGTAACCTGTCTTCTATCTTAAATCTCACCCACTTTATCTTTTTACTTTGAAAGCTTAACTTTTTACATTTATTGGACTTTGAACTTATTTTTAACTTCTCTTTCTCTTTCACTCTTTTTTCTCTTACCTTACATTCTCTCTCTTTTTTTTAATGGCTTCTTAAGTTTCTACTCTACTTTCATTTAAAAGTTTTCATTGGTTTTAATTTTGGTCAGCAAGAAGTGTAATAGAGGAGAGCTCACATCGTAAATAGATTTTGAAGTTCTTTTTCATTTTGGATTCCTACCACCACCCCTGACTTTCCCTTAAAATTATCCTAGTTTTAAGAATGTCTTTTAAAACAGCTCTCGGGCCAGCCCCGTGGCTTAGCGGTTAAGTGCGCGCACTCCGCTGCTGGCTGCCCGGGTTCAGATCCGGGCGCGCACCGACGCACCGCTTCTCCAGCCATGCTGAGGCCACGTCCCACGTACAGCAACTAGAAGGATATGCAGCTATGACATACAACTATCTACTGGGGCTTTGGGGGAAAAAAATAAATAAATAAAATTAAAAAAATAATTATAAAACAGCTCTCATGAAGGGAGTTACAATTATGGAAAGGGAAGCCTAGAATAAACTCCATGAAGCTATATTACAGTCAGAAGTATTAGTATGCACTCATGGCATATGTATGAGTGTGTACATATATTTACATATATATACACATATACAGGGTTACGTGCATGTATTTATTTCATAACTCTGTCTGCTGACAAAGCAGTAAGACCCCAGTAGCAATGAATACATCTGCTGCCAGGAGCTTGGTTTCTAAATACCGTTCTCCGTTAAAAGGAACCAGGACTCCTTGGAGAAATGACTGCTTCCAAGGCTCAGGCAAGGAAAGCGCAAGATGAACCTGAAATATCTCATTGTGTCCAAAAGAAAGCTCAAATAATGATGCAGACATGTCAAGAGAACACTGAACCCAGTTTAGAGGAGTTTCCACTTGCCAAATCTGGGACATTTTGACCATCAAAATAAATAATAATAGTAATAAATTATAATCCACTGAATAAAAGAAGAACCCACAAATGCATACAGGAATAAATACATACATATATACATGATGGAAATCTCTTCCTTACAGTAAAATGTCAACTAATATATATAGAAAGAATGATAGAGTTAGAAAATAGCATTTTGCACCTATCATAGTAATAACTGATTCAGGCAAGAACCATTAACAAATGTTAAAACCAGTGGGTAAAAAGTTTGACGAGAACAGGATATATGCATAGACTCAAAATATCTCTCTACAAATCACTTATTAATTTCGAAGGGAAAAATAGTAACTTTACAGTGGAGAAATCTGGACACCAACTTAAACCATTATGCCTTCTGCTATGATGCCCCGAGAAGAATACAATATCACTTCCATAACATTCCTATTTAAAATACATAATCTGAATCTAATCATGACGTAATATCAACTAAACTCAAATAGAAGGCCTTTCTACAAAATAACTGGCTTTACTCTTCCAAATATGCCAAGGTCATTGAAGACAAAGAAAGGCTAAGGAGAGCCAGCCTTGATGGCCTACTGGTTAAAGTTTGGCATGCTCCACTTCTGTGGCCCAGGTTTGGTTCCCAGGTGCAGAACAACACCACTCGTCTGTCAGTAGCCATGCTGCGGAGGAGGCTCACATAGAATAACTAGAAGGACATACAACCAGAATATACAACTATGTACTGGGGCTTTGGGAAGGAAAAAAAAAAAAGAGAGAGAGACTGGAAGATTGGCAACAGAGGTTAGCTCAGGGTGAATCTTTCCTAGAAAAAAAAAAT
The DNA here is from genome assembly GCF_057802395.1 of Ceratotherium simum simum. NCBI lineage: Eukaryota > Metazoa > Chordata > Mammalia > Perissodactyla > Rhinocerotidae > Ceratotherium > Ceratotherium simum. Next base: position 15,118,204 of record NC_141902.1, on the reverse strand, counting down.
TCCTGTTAGGAAAAAAAAAAGAAAGGCTAAGGAACTGTTCCAGACTAAAAGAGATTTAAAAGACATGATAGCTAAATGCAATGTGTGATCCTGATTTGGATCCTGAGGGGAAAAAAGAGCTATAAAGGATGCTATTGGGAGAACTAACAAATTTTACATGGACTGTGGATTAGATAATAATAATAATGTACAAATATTAAATGTTTAATATTATGCTGTGATTATGTAAAAAAATGACTTGGTTCTTAGAAAGTACACACTAGAAGAATTTGGGGATAAAAGTCTATGATATCTCACTATCCAAATCTGGGACATTTGGGGCATCGAAACAGATAATGACAGAGCACTGAGCCCCACCCTGGTACCAGTGACCTAAACCAGAAAATCCAAAGCGTTCCCTAATTCCAGGAATTGGTTGTTGCTCCACTTTGGACTGAATGAGCTTGACTTGCTAGATGTGGGAAAAGCCAGGTTCCCCAAAGAAACTGCTTAACTGGGGGATACGCTCTAAGTCTTCAGTTGCTTTCTTTGTGCTTCTAAGGTCCCCGGTGTTTGCCCCTTAATGAGTCAGAGTCTTCTCCTAGAAACATAGTAGTGTGGCAAAGGTAAGGAATGGAATGTGTTGGCTTTTTAAAATGGGTTCTAATATCTGCTTGTAAGAAACCTCAATTTTAAGACATTAATCACTCCATATAGGTGGTTTAACGTTGGAGAACTGTTAGAGAAGAAAAGAAAAACAAGATGTAGATAGCCTCAAAATATTGCTCCACACATAATACTTATTAATTATAAAGGGAAAAAATAGTAACTTTACAATGGAGACATCTAGAGAACACCAACTCAAACCATGTGCCTCCTGACACGATGTACTGAGAAGAATACAATAACGCTTCTATGATATTCAGAGGTAAGGATGAGTGATCCTCCTTCCTCTCACCTCTGGGCTGCTCTTGAGCTCTATTGCTCGTATGGCTGGAACCTCTTCTCTCCCGTCCTCATTAATTCCTTCAGAAATTGGACATGATTTGTCTTAACATCTTTTCCACAGTCACCTTACTTCCCTCCAAAGTTCACATTGTTTGCTCCCCATATGGTCTTTCTGTGATGTTGTTTAAATCTCAAATTATTCTGTGTCTTCCATGGCAGAGTGGCTTATCTCTAAAACCCTGGACACCAGGATTTGCAGTGAGTGCAATGAGACTGCCAGGAATGATTTAGGAATAAATGGGTCAATTTCCTATGGAATGAGGGCATTTCTTTAGAGATTCATTAAAATTCATTTTGAATAGAATCTGATGGTACTAAGTGGTAGCTCATGGGAAAAATTAAGGAAAAATTTTACTATATGTCTGCCTTGAGGGTTAAAATCAAGTATTATATTAGAGCTAGGTCCTGTCTACTTATTATTATCCTTGGAGTTAACATTTAGGACCAGGTAGAAAAAACCAACTTTCTCTAGGTTTTAAGTCTAAATATATCCATCCTAGAGTCAATCTGCACTCATATTTTTATGGGCTTAGTAGGAAGTCTGGGGACAAAGAATAAATTGAGGGACTTTCAACTTCTGCTGGTGGCCTGTTGCCATCCTATGACCTTTCAGAACTTTGCCTCAATACCTAGAGAAAGAAATTTCTTTCCTCCCCTCCTTCCAATTGGTTGCTAGTAACTTAAAACCTGCCTCATCCACACTGGGTCTCAACCACATAGGACTTTCCGTTCCAGAGCCCATTAGATATTAACTAAAGAGAGCCAGGGATTCCTAGATAGGAAAACCAAAACAAAATGAAACAAACAAAACTGTAAAACTTACATTGTGATAATCAGAAGAACTATCTGGGAGTTTTCAAAACTTAAATATTATTATAAACTTCTTATCGCATTAAAAATACTTTATAATTAATCTATGTGATAAGATCTGACTTTGACCATTCAATGTGGAAATGAAGGCAGATTCTGGGGCATTGTTATCAGAGCTATGAATTTGATGAATGAGGTCTTAGTAGTCCAGGTCTTAGTTAACTGTGGGAAGCTTATCTTCTCAGCTCTGTAAACCCAAGTGACTTTATAGATTCCAGGCTGCTTTCTTGCTGGGTTTAGGTAGTGCTCACTTGTATCGAACAAATGATTTACAAAAATAAAATCTAACCAAATAAAGTACCTGGTGAGACTTCTTGCCCCTAGAACTATCAAAGGACTTCTTGGAAGAGTGTGCTCGGGTCCCCGTTTGTAAATATCTTTATTAACTCTATGACTATACTATCACTCAGGTAAAACTACCATGAACTCCATCACAGGTTTTAAAAGGGAAACTTTACCATTCCCAAATTATAGAATCAGAGTGTTAGCAAAGGTAGCCCCAAGAGCAGTCACCCAAAGGTAGTGGTGTCCTCCAGCCACACATGTCCCAAGATCAAGGAGGAGGCCATTTTTTTGGACATCATTGATGAAACCCAGAAAAGCCATATGGGCACTGGCCACTAGAAGGGTCCCACTTTGCAGCAGAACTACCCCCAACCCTGACTTTCAAGAAAACCGAAGAGAAGCAAGAAATGCCTCCAGGCTTTCCATTGCTCTCCAACTTACACTCTCACTCAATCACAACTATTTAAGCTGCAGCTGAATGTTATCCTTCTGCAGAATCAAAAGCTAATGTCGTTAGAATGGCTATAATCACCAAGACAAAAAACAACAGATGTTGGAGAGGATGTGGAGAAACAGGAATCCTCAAACACAGCTGGTGGGAATACAAACTGGTGCAGCCTCTATGGAAAATGGTATGGAGATTCCTCAAAGAATTAAAAATAGAAATACCCTATGATCCAGCTATCCCATTACTGGGAATCTATCCAATGAACCTGAAATCAACAATCCAAAGAGGTTTATGCACCCCTGTGTTCATTGCAGCATTATTCACTATAGCCAAGTGGAAGCAACCTAAGTGTCCCTCGACTGATGATTGGATCAGAAGATGTGGTATATATATACAATGGAATACTACTCAGCCATAAAAAAAGACAAAATTGTCCCATTTGCAACAACGTGGGTGGGCCTGGAGGGTATTATGTTAAGTGAAATAAGCCAGAAAGAGAAAGACAAACACTGTATGATCTCACTCATATGTGGGATATAAACCAACACATGGACAAAGAGAACTGTATTGTGGTTACCAGGGGCAATGGGGGTGGGGAGTGGGCACAAGGGGTGAAGGGAGACATATATATGGTGATGGACAAACAACGTACAACTCAAAATTTCACAATGTTATAAACTATTAAAACATCAATTAAAAAAAAAAAAGCTAATGTCACAGAGAGCTTGCATGCTGAAAGAACCCAGCTAAAGAGCGCTGCAGGTTGTGACCAGAGAAAAGGACTCTATAAATAGCAGCATGCCTGTTTCTTTCTTGATAAATTGCAAGTTTAGGCCCAGGAAGCCAATATTTTATGCAGGAGAAGGTGGCCTTTAGGCATAGTTATTCCACTACTGATCATTGACAAACTTTGTATTAACTTGTAAAGAAATATCTTCAGACTTACACAAGATTGTGTGTGCTCTTTTTAAATTTCTTCTTTTATATTTCAGTAAATGGGAATTGATTACAGATGGAGATCACAAGATTGATATGCTATTGATCCTCATTATTAATGCTTAATGAGAACGTGCTCCTTAATCCACTATCAGAGTTAGGATCTATAGCTGATCAGGTGGAAATTACATAAAGATGCCATCATTGTTTTTACTTTGTATATTCGAACCATTCTTGGTTGGGCTGGATATGTATCTTGTCATAGAATAGAGAAGGAAAAACATTCTCACATACAGATCCTATTCTTTCAACATTTGGAATATAGTGGCCTGCTATAAAATTCCTGCCACAAAGAAGGTCTACATACAGGTCAACTATTCTAAAACAAAGTCATCATTTGGGTAGGCATCTCACTAACATTTGGACTCAGGGACCCATCTACTTGTGTTTGAATCCCAGCTCTGCCAAAGATGGGGATAATAACACTATCTGCCTCCTGTGATTGTTCTGAGGGTTAAATAAATTAGTGTATGTGATGTGCTTAGAACAGTACAGCACATAGTAAACTCTATGTAAGCATTAGTGGTGAATGTTGTTATTTGAACTGCAATGCAGTGTAGTCACGTATCCAGTACAGTAAGTTAACTCATTTAGGTATCTATACCTAGACATTTTTTAATAAACAATTTATGGCCAAGGTGATAGCTTGCAATATCTCATTTTACTTTTTTCCCAAGCTAAAATTAGTGCAGCCACTGGGACCCTGACCACCCTTCTGACTGTGCACTGCTACCTACCCAACACTACTCAAGGAGAGATGCTTGGCCACGTCCTCAAGTACTTCTTGGCCCAGATAGAAGCAAAATAGTCTTCTATTAATGCTCCTCTATGTAAAATATGAAATTATATGGTTGTATTCCAGGTATTGTTCATAGAGTATCAGCTCATACTCACTGATCTCAATATATATCAAAAACTCAACTGGAAAAGCATTACTTATGACAGTTTGCCTGAAGGATATACATTCTTCAAAATGATTAAATAATAATAATAATCCTATAAGGATTTTATTAGGGTCATTGTCCTTTTAATTAAACAATATCCTCTCAAAAGGGATTCAAGGAGAAATTTTCTTTCTGGTCTCAGTATCAGAAATGATAACAAATGTTAATGTTTGTTGAGTGCTACCAAGAACTCGTCACTTTTCAAAGTACTTTAAGTGTATTTAATCTGTGAAACATGTCTATGAGTAGATACCATAATTAGCTTTGTTTTACAGGTGAGAAAACTGAAACACAAAGAGATTAAGTAACTCATTCAAATTTACATAGCTAGCAAGTTGTAGAGTTAGGATTGGAACTCAGGTAGTCCAGCTCCAAGGAACAGTCTCCAAACCACCCCCCTAGACTGCCTCTTGAAAAGTTTGTCCTGCTCCTGAACAGCTAGCTTGATTTTGTCTCATTGATTTTTGTGAATCATAAAATTGATTTGAATCCATTGCTAGGAAGCTCAGAGCCAAATTCCTAGCCATGTAAGAGATATTATAGCATAAATTTCACTTCAAAGCCTAAATCCTAAATTTCATCTTTTATTTTTTATTTACATTTTTCGTTTGTCCAATTATTCTTATCCACTTACAAAAATAATGCCTACCTGATATAAAAACCTGTCAAGAAGAGTAAGGAAAGGAACAAGCCAGTCTTACTCATGAACATAGATGCAGAAATGTTAAAAACATTAGCAAACTGACTTAAGCAATGTATAGAAAAATAACATCATAATCAGATTGGATTTATCTCAGGAATGCAAGGATGATTTATCATTAGAAAATATGTGAATAATGTAATTCATCATATTAACAAATTAAAAGAAAAATATAATCATCTGAATCCATGAAAGGAAAAAAGTATATAATAAAATTAAGCATCTATTCATAATTTTAAAAATATTAAAAAACTTGGAATTGAAGGGAATTTCCTTCTCTTCTACTAATAAAGGATTTTTAAAGATAAACCTACAGCAAACAACATGTTAATGGTGAAATATCAAAACATTTCCTTTAAGATCAAGAATAAGACAAAAATTCCCATTGTTTCCCTTTCAACACTGTACTGTGCCTGACAAACAGAGAAAGGCAAGATAAAGAAGAAATAAAACAATCACTATTTGAGTGATGATATGTCTGTGTATGTAGAAAATAAAAACTCTACAGGTAAATTACTAGAATTAATAAGAATCAATATGCAAAAATCAATTGCATTCTACATATCAACAAAAATAAAGAAGAATAAAAAATTTTAAGAAATACCATTCTCAATAGCATTTTTAAAAATGTTCTTTATGGATAAAATTATAAACCTTAGTAAAAGACATTTTTAAAAATCTAAATAAAAGTAGGAATATACCATGTTCACAGATTGGAAAACTCAATAATTCAAAGATGTCAACTTTCCCAAATTGGGGTCATCTCAATCAAAATCCTAACCTTTTGTTTATTTGTTTCTGGAACTTCACAAGCTGATTCTAAAATTTATATGGAAATACAAAAGGCCAAGAAGAGAGAAAATCCTATTGATGAAGGACATGATGAGGTAACTTGTTCTACCAGATATTAAGACTCTCTATAAACTGTAGACATAAGGACAGTGTAGTATTTGTGCAGGTATAGACAAATAGATTTATGGAACCAAATAATGACTCCAAAAATGGTCTCATATACATATGAATGTTTAATGTCTGACATAGTTGGCCCTGTAAATCAGTTACAAAAAACGGACTTTTCAGTAAATGGTGTTGGACAATTATCCACATGGAAAAATGTAAAACTAGACTCTTACCACACACAAATATCAACGCCAGGATTAAAGTCCCAAAAGCAAGTGGTAAAATACAAAACTTTTAGATGAAAATATAGGAGAATACCTTAATTAGCCATAGATAGAAAAGGAGTTTATAAATGAGACCAAAAGCACAAACCATAAAGTAAAAGCTCAATACATTTGGCTGCATTGAAACTAAGAACTTATTTATTAAAGATCCTATAATAAAGGAAAAAAGACAAGTCATAAAATTGGAGAAAACATTGGTAATTCATATAAGCCACAAAGGGATTACAACCAGAATATATAAATAACTCATATGAATCGATTTTTAAAGAGGCAAACAACTCAGAAAAGAGCTTTGACTAAGCACTTTCACAAAAGAAGAAACCCGAATGACCCATAAACATAGGAAAGGATGCTCAATTTCATTAGTGATCAAGGAAATACACAACTTAAACCATATGGAGTTACAATTTATAGCCACAAGATTGACAAAAATGTTAAAGTCCTTACGTTTAAAACTTTAAATAGCATGCATTGATGAGGATGTGGAGCAAAAGCCAACAATGTAGCTCTCACCACCGCAAGTGAGAGCTAAAGTGGAGCAGTCACTTTGGAAAATACTTTGATGTCACCTTGTATGGAAAGGTGGTAAAGTTAAACAAGATTACTATGTATAGGCACAGAACTGGCTTTGTTGGGGAAACTTAACGTAGGGGGTCAGCAAAACATGCATGGTTCACTGCTGGCTCAATCTCCCACAAAGAAATGTGAAGGGCCAGGATACTGCTGGATGCACCAGGGGGCTCTGCTCCAGAGGCAGGACCCCATGAGATGGCCTTGTTAATGGGTGAAAGGCAGGGGGAGAGGGGTCTAATCAGTGTTTGATCAGATTGCTTAACAATCTGAATTTAGATGCCAGGTATTCAGAGAGTTGTCTGGCAGCACCACTAGCATCCCATAACCTCGTGGGAAATTGGGTGGGGGCACAGCCCCTTCTTCTGGGGAAAGAGGCACTCCTGATCCCAGGTCTCTTGATGCTGGGCAACCTGAACTCCCAGGGGCGTTTATCAGACAATCTCACTTGTCTCTTCACAACTAGTAAAGTTGACCATGTGCTTTACAGCCCAGCAATTTCACTCCTAAGTATATACCCTAGGGAATCTCTTATACATGTACGATATTTTACATATACAATAATATTAATAGCTGTATTGCTTGTAATAGCAAAAACTGGAAACAACTCAAATATCAATCAATAGTAGACTGGATAAATAAATTGTGGTATAGTTCAAATGTTGGAATGCTATAGAACAGAGAAAATGAATGCAATTTAGTTATATGCATCAATATTTTAAGATCTCAATAACGTAATATTTAGAATTAGAAGTCAATCATAGAATTCAAAATTATATATTATATAGGAATATAATTATAAGTGGTAAAATTATAAAGAAGATCAATGGAATGATTATCACAAAGTGATTATTTTAATATTATTGCACAAATATAAGAGATTTGGTGGGGAACGGGTGTGGGGGATGCAGTTGTAGAAGGCCCCAAAAGGTTCTTCTAAAACACTGTCATTGCTCTTTATCTTAACCTGAGTGGTGGATACACAAGTTTTTGCTTCATTATTATTCTTTTAACAGTACATATACATTTTTTACACTCTTAAGATATTTTACAAATTAAAAAAAGAGAGAAAAGAAGTTATAAGTATATGACAAAGATAAACCTTTGAACAGACTTCAATTATTATCTTGGGATAAATTTCTAGGAATATCACTGCTAAGTCAAAAGGCATGAACACTTTGGAAGGATCGGCATTTATACGCACTTCAGCAGTAATCCTTATTTTAAGGTTTATTTTATTATGTATGCATTTATGCAAATTGCCTTCACTCCTCTGGATCAAGGTGAAGTCTAAATAAATCAATAATAAGGTGAGGAGCTAGGACTAGATGCGGGGAACAGAGCCCTCTTGCCTGTGTGGTGTTTTTCCCCAGCGGAAACGTAAGGTAGATTTCCACACAGAAGATATGCAAACGTGGTGCAGGTGTTATCCCAGGATGGCAGATCTGCAGCCTTCTCCATGAACCAATGTGAGGGTCCAGGAACTCTTCTCACCTTCAGCCTTGTGAATTCCCCTCTGGGCTTTCCTGCCTGGCCATGCTGGAGGCCTTCTCAGGCCATCTAACATCAGCTTTCCCATTCACCTGGAACTCGCCGCAGCCTTTTCCTGTGTGTGCGTGACATTCATTACTAGCTCATCTTGATGGAAGTGCTGTGACTTCAAAACTACTGATAACTATCAGCAAAAGCTTAACATCAACATCCTAAGAGAGATTTCCTTTTTTCAGAGGCTTCGTAGGGTATAGAAATAAATATTGTCAACTGGATCTGAGGAGAAAATAGATCTCCCCGTGCTACCAAGACTACAGCAAAAGCAGAAGCGTTGGCAGCTCCTGTGTCCTTGGCCTAGTGCTGTCCCAGGGACAGCCCTGCAGACGCCCTCATTGCGCTCTCCACCCGTCTCTAGCACAGCCCTTCCCAGCCAGGGGAAATACTTGTCTCTATGCCTGTCTCCCTCTTTCCCCATCAGCTGCGTCTTGTGTATCGTTTATCCTCAGAACCAGCATAATGACTAGTGCTTTTAATGGACTCTACTGCTAGAAGAAAGCTTCCTCAAAGACTAGTTGCACCCTCTCTGTTTCCCAAAGGAAAACATGGGTTCAGATTGGCAAAGAGACACATCCAAAGCCACAGAGAGGGTGGTGAGAGGCAGAATTGTTAGTTTTCTGAATTCCATTCCTATTTACTGCTGAGGCGTGAAGGTTTCAGGGACAGCTATATTGTTTACCAATTCTTGGACTCCTCAAGTCTGCAGCTCTGCCCTGGCAGAAACAAAATGAGCTAATTAAATGCTTGCCACTGGCTTATTTTGGAAACTTTACGGAGTGTGTGAGAGCCCGAATGAATTTCAGGCGGCTATTGATTACTCCAAATGCAAAGGAAATCATCAAAGCATGGGAAGAAGGTGAGGAAGCTAAACCCGTGGCCGAGGGTTATTAATATTGTAATGCTTTTGCTTATTGGTGCAGAAAAGCAACTCTTGGCTATATAAGGGACTAAAGCTTTAAGGTTATAATGGAGGAGAGTAAATAGAATCCTTCAAGGTTGAAGAAGAGTCCAACCAAATACTCCACCTAATTGCTCTGGAATAAGCAAGATCACCCTGCTCACTGTCGGAGAAAGAAAATCAATAGATTGTATTGAGAGGAAACTAGAGGCACAATGGGTCATTCTCTTTGTGGCTAGGAGAGAGTGGTACATTGGCACAGATCCCCAGAGGGTAGCAATTAAGTGAAAAGCAGTCCATGCTGCCTAAAATAACCTAACAGCTTTTAAATATAAAATAGTTCATTGCAAAACTTAATAGCTTCCAGTGAATCTATAGAACTACCCGTGGTTGAGAGGCTTTCATAAGACATGTGGACCTTTGCCCACCCTCCCCTCCAGCGCATACTCCATTAAGGTGTGATTTAATCCAGCAGTAAAATTGATAAGATTTTGGGGAAGAGCATTAGTCTCAGTCACAGCGATTTCTGGGAACCAAATTAAATCTCTCCTCTTTCTCATGAAGAAAGACTTCCTAGGCTTTCAATCCAGAGTTTTGCATGTCCAACTTTTGAACTTTCCTATCTAAAATTAGCCTACATTGTCCATCACATGGTAAAATCACTTCAGAGAACATAGGATACTTTGGAGAAATATGTGCCATCCTTCAACCATTGGCACAGGACTGACCCAGACCAAAGAGACTTAGAAACACCACGCCTCGAACTGTGATCATTTCAATCCATCAGCTCTCTGTATTTACCTTTTAGTGGTGATATTTAGGAAGGAACTAACATTTGTGAGAGATTCAATCTGGGATTCAGCCAGACATTTAAACAAGGCATATTATTTGTTTCAAGGTAAGTTATGGATCGAGCGATTTCCAACACAGTGTCAAACTAAATGATCCTAAAAATATTTTTAAATTAAATAAAGTAGAGCTCTTTTGCAGAATGGATTTTCAGGGCCAGTGTTAATTTATTCTCTGTTAGCAAAAAAAAAAAAAAAAAAAAAGTGTAATTCATTCTCTGTTAGCAAAAGAAAGTGTAATTTGATTTGTGGATTATTCTAAAGTCTGTCAGAACATGGCTTATCCTTCCCCTTGACACTTTCCATTCAGTCAGTTGGTCGTCAGGCTGTGAAACCCCTGCTCTGTAGTCTGCTGGATCCTCTCCCTCCTCATGCTCCTCTGGCTGCGGGCACAGCCTCTTCTGGGCTCTGCCTGGTGCCACTGCTCCACTTCAGTCCCCGCACACCTCTACACAGCGCTGCCACTCTCCTGCCCTTTACATCTTCTAGGCTCTCTGATGCCTCTTGAAAAAGTCCAAACTCTTCAGCAGTATCACAATCCTTCACAAAACCCCTAGCTCACCCTCCAGCCTCATCTCTCTCTGCCCTCCAGCATTCTATGCTCTGGCCGAGCTAGAGTCCCCTCTCCTCCAACAGGTCTGGCACTTCATGCCTCTGACTTTTTTATACAGCACTCTGGCTGAAATAACTTTTTCTTGCTTCTTTGCCAGGAAAACTTCTACTCATTCATCAAGGCCCAGTTCCTCACTACTTCTTGAAGCTCTCCCTCTCCCCTCTCGTCTGCATGTCCATTGCTTTCTGAGCAGTATCAGTTACATTTTTATCACCCTGGGTGCCCTACCAGCTCCTTGTGGGCAGGGGCCTTGCTGGGCTTATCAATGTATCCTCTGTGCTTCTCTCCGTGCCCAGCACACGGAAGCTACAGTACATCTTTGCTGAAACAATCAATTCTATGAGATTTCCAGAGAAATGGTATCATCCCCAAGGGTTGAGATTGGGGGTCTCAGCTCTATCATTGACTCTACAAGGGGCGACACTCGGCTCCATGAGGTGCAATGTAACACTCACACCCACTTATTTTACAAAAGCATTTATTTTTTCACCGGGTTTGATGTGCAATGCTGATACGACTGTGTTGACATTACGTCCTTTTGTTGTCACATATTTTACCAGGGAGATGCTTCTTTGAGTCTCTACCAGAGAAAGGCCCTCTTGCAAATGTCTTCTCTAAACCGAAAGATTGAAGCTACTTCCGTCTCAGGAACAATATTGCTCCCTGTTCACCTCTTTCAGTTTTAACTTTGTCATAAAAAGTAGTACCACTCGCCCTGCAGATGCATCCATTCAGTGGAGTTCCAGTATGAGCACATACTGAGGTGGGGACAGCATGGGCAATTGTCTTGCCCACTGACGTGCACAAAATAGGCACACAGGAAGTGACTGCTGAATTATAATTGTTGGTCAGATTTCTACAAGATTATTTAGGAGATACATCTCCTCAGTCTTAGTAACTTCCCTCTTTGCTCTTGGATCTAGTTGATCATCTAGTTATACACTCCACTTTCAACTCTAAGACCAGACACATTCACCCTCACTAGGAAATGTCTTTTATTATGGTTTTGGTTTGTTTCAAATTTTATTTTAATAATTTCTACATGATTAATTTTATATACATTCACATGGTACAAAATATGAAAGGAATTATACATATATTAAATATAATATACAATATATTAAATATAATAGATCACATGGTATAAATTTCTAAAGGAACCAAGATGAAAAGGGAAAATTCTTCCTCCTCCCCTGTCTCCCAGTCCCTCTCTTCCCTTCCTTGAAGGCAATCAACGTTACCTGTTTTCTCTCTGTCCTTCCAGAGATAGTCTGTGCATATACAAGCAAATACATATTTTTTCTCTTTTACACAATTGCTAACATATTACACACACTGTTTTGCACTTGCTCATTTCAATTAATTTATCTTGGAGGTTGTTTTGTGTCTGTCCATAAGCGTGTTCTCTTTCTTTTTACAGAGGCGAGGTCCTCCATTGTGGCTCTAAATTACTCCTCCAAGCATGGTAGGTGGAGTGCCCAGGCCCTGAGACATTCAGGTCACCTTCTGGTGGCTGCTGTCGGACAAATGCCATAAGTCAACCACCAGGCAGCCTGCATCTCTTGAAAAGGAGTATTGCCCCATATGTGTCTGGCACATACATGGGCTGAAGCCATGCTCTGGCCTCTGTTATGCTATATCTAGCTAAGCCAACTGGCTCAAAGGACTTTATGAAAGTAGAAAAGTATACTTATGACATCTAGTGCATCAATAGGGCTATATATTCTGAATATAGCCTTTGGTAGATGACTCGCCAAGTGGTTCAAAGGACTTTATGAAAGTAGAAAAGTATACTTATGACATCTAGTGCATCAATAGGGCTATATATTCTGAATATAGCCTTTGGTAGATGACTCAAGAAGAACACATGATTTCCTCAGGATCTGCTCAGCAAGCCTCTTTTTAACTTAGTAGTAGTGGATCCAATGAAGTTATTATTGATGAGATATACTTGTTCAGCTTTATCATCTTCATACTATTTAGACTTTATTTATACTATATATAATTGACTATAGCTGCAAGTTCATCTCCATCATGACCCTTATATGATTTATGATTGGAATAAGAATCAATACAACTCTGGAAGATATATTTAAGGCACTTTCTTCTCTCTCTCTCTCTCTCCCTCTCTGCATTGTACATTAGCCATCAATACAGGTGACATGAGTTCTTAAAATGTGGCTAGTGCCAATTGAGATGTGATATAAATGTAAAACATACATCAGATTTTGCAGACTAACATCTCATTAATAATTTTATATTCATTACATGTTGAATAGATATCTTTAACATTGGATTAAATCAAATATATTATTAAAATTAATTTTACCTGTTTCTTTTTCAATGTGGCTACTAGAAAATTTAAAATGCATATGTGGCTCACATTACATTTCTATCGGACAGTCTTGGTGTAGAGCATGCATTCATTTCCTACTTATTATGAAGGCAGACTAGGGTGATAAAATTACATTCTGTTTTAGCTCCTAGAATCTAGGTTTTGCCTTTCCTTTTGTTTAATAAATTTAAAGAATTTTAAAATTCAGAATTCAAATATGATTTATCAGAAGTGAACAAAGAGGGGCCAGCCCCAGTGGCCTAGTGTTTAAGTTCAGCGTGCTCCACTTCAAGCGGCCTGGGTTCAGTTCCCAGGCGCGGAGCTACACCATTTGTCTGTCAGTGGCCATGCAGTGGTGGCAGCTCACATACAAAAAGAGGAGGATTGCAACAGATGTTAGCTCAGGGCATATCTTCCTCAGCAAAAAAATATATATTTTTTTAAATTAATAAGAAGAGGGAACCAAAAAAATGAGTTATTGAAAGTACAATCAGTATTGAGGATTAGGAATTTCAGAAGCATCAAGGAAGATGTCCCGTTCACCAGCAGGTTACATTTGGAAATGCTTGGAGGGACTTCTAACTCACTAGGAAAAAGTTAGTGGAGCATGGCTAGAAAGCAGGGTAACTGAAAAGACAATTCCCGATTTTACCAGGTCTAAGCTTTAGAACAATGATCCTCCTCTCCAGACAACGTTTGATGCTCTTTTCATCCAGGTTCTTTTTTCCTCTTACTGATTTCACCTTGAAAACTCAAAAGCAGAGTGTTAATCGGATTAGATCAAAATCTCTAGGATCTCATAATGCAAAAATAAAAAGTCATACTTTCAAGATTTCTTTTGTAAAGAACATTAATTACCAGACCTCTATTTTCATTATCAAAAACAAATCTTGGGACACGCCCAGTGGTGTAGTGGTTAAGTTCGTACACTCCACTTTGGCAGCCCAGGTTCTCAGGTTCAGATCCCAGGCACAGACCTACACCACGCATCAAGCCGTGCTGTGGAGTTAACCCACATACAAAATAGGGGGAGACTGGCACAGATGTTAGCTCAGGGCCAATCTTCCTCAAGCAAAAAGGGGAGGATTGGCAACAGGTGTTAGCTCAGGGCAGATCTTCTTCACCAAAAAACACCCAAAAAAAAACAAAAACAAATCTTTTTCAAATTTTGATTATAGAAAGAGCATTGTGCCAGGCACCAAGAATATGAATGGACACAGTCCCTGTCCTCAGTAGGCATATAGTCTAATGGGATGTACAGAGCAATCCCTCTCTCCCATTCTCTTCTTCCTCATTGCCTTCTTCCTTCCCTTGGCTCTTTTAATCCTCATTCAGGAAAGACATGTTTTTGTTGTGAACTGTTTGGCCTCCTTGAAGTGGCTCAGGAGGCTCGTTGGCCACCAATAAGTAGCTAAATCCCTGCCGGTGCTGATGCTGGAGGACACTCTGTATGGCTGCCCACGTGAGAAGCAGCTCAATCCCAAATTGCCTGCAGTCTGGAGCGTGGGACCTTGTGACATTCGGTTTGTGGCTTACATGTGAATCACCTTGGGTGTTCTCTGTCCACAGCATCTGATTACAGATGGCAGGCTGCTCCTGACCAGAAGTGACGCAGGCCTTCCTCTGGACAGTGGTTCAGCTGCCCTTGCCCGGGACACTTCTCCCTGCTGAAGTACATTTTGTTTACACAATACGCCCTACATTTTGAGTTAGACTATTCCATCCATAGCCTGAGAATGTCAGGAAAATCCAGCTAGCTGGTTTTGAATGGTGTAGAAACAATAGAGAAAAGCTTAATTGCTGTTGTATAGGCTGCTGAGAGTTTTTTTTGCCCCAAGCGGGTGCATGATCAAGGGGAGGTGGAGGAAGACTGTTGTTGGGTGGTGTCTTTCCCCTTTCAAAGGCACATTCCAACATTTGGCAAATTTTTCTATTTCTTCTCCTTGGCTCAATCTAGTCTGTTAGTTCCTTGGCTCACATCCCTCCTTGACTTCCATTTACTCCACATTCTTTTCTGTGTGTTAATGGTTAACAGAGCATGTACTGTAAATTAGCATTTATAAAAATCAATTACACTGCTTCCTAAGACAGAGCAGAAACTTAGATTGTCTTCACCAGATCATTTGTATTTATCTGTTAATTATAAACCTTAATTGTCTCTTGTTATCATATTAATTTGCACAAATTGTACAACTTCAGACTTCAGCAGTTTTCAAGCTCTTGAAATACAATTATTCTCTTAACATTCTTTTCAGAAACATGGTATTCATTAATGATTAAGTTGGTAAAAATTAGCAGTTCTGATAATTGGCCTTGGCTTCTCCTTGGCTTTTTTTCTTTCCCCCCTAAAATCCTGGTTCTCACAATTATGCATGCCTGTTAGCCTCTCACTGTGCCCAGCTCTGTTTTAATTGGACTTTGTAGCCCATGAGACTTCACAGGGTTTTGGCTCAAAGTAGAACACAGTTCTATGCCAGTGAACTTATTCCAAGTAGGTTTGACTCTTTTCCCCTCTCCCCAGCAGATTTGGACTTTTGTCCCGTGGGGTTAGTCTACTTGCCTAACCTTCATATAAAAAGACCTATATATGAAGGGAGGGAAAAGGCTTTCTGAATCCCAGTCCCATTTGTGAAACAGTTGCAGACTCTTGCCCTTTGCCAGTTGGCGAGGAAGCATGATGAACAAGGGGCTCTCTGGGCCCTCCTCGGCTACCTCTCAACTGTGGCTCTGTTTCCACTCAGTGTGGCAGCCACTTAGGAGGAGTCATACGTCACATAGCACATATCCAAAGGCCAAAATAAGCTTTCTTCTTTCAAGAGGCTGCACGAGTCTGGGTTATATGAAGTAAGTGATCCGGATGGAACAACAGGGCATCCTGACCACCCTGGAACCAGGCGGCTTCCTGCCTGGGGCTCTGCAGCCACGTTCCGGATGCCTTGCATCCAACTCTGATGACACTGACCGGCAAGCTACAAGGACTATCCAAAAGGAGCAATGAGGGGACAATAATTGTCCCCTGTCCCTTGCTGCCCCACATAAGGGAGCGAAGATGAGGATTCTGTCCTATCCCACCTGGGAAACCCAGCTGTATTCCCCCCAAATAGTGAGTTCACTCAGTGTGGGATGGTCATCCAAGATTACAGGAGCAAGTGTCTGATACAGCTAGAATTCTTTGAATTCTCTGTCTGGGTATCTGGAAATTCTTAGCTCACCATGATTCTACCCCTTTAGAAACAACAGTTCAGAAGTTAGGTCAAATTTCCTCATATATTATCTAAGATGGGACCCCCACCAGGTACGAAATTGCTAGTTAAGACCTGAAGTCTGTGAGCTGTGGTTTTCCAGTGATTTTGTTCTTTTTAATGGTTGGAGAGGAGGTGCTATGGGAAGGTTGGCCAGCAGAAGGGACACAGGAGGAGAACAGCTCTCCAACATCCTGGGGTATGGGGTTATTTGCTCCATCAAAAGGGACAGGCTTCCCTGTGTGTTCCAGCCACAGCAACTCTCTCTGATACCCTTCAGATCAGGTTACTTTTTTTTTTTTTTTTAATTTTTTTTTTCCCCCAAAGCCCCAGTAGATAGTTGTATGGCATAGCTGCACATCCTTCTAGTTGCTGTATGTGGGACACAGCCTCAGCATGGCGGGAGAAGCGGTGCGTCGGTGCATGTCCGGGATCTGAACCCGGGCCGCCAGTAGCGGAGCACCCGCACTTAACCGCTAAGCCACGGGGGCGGCCCACAAATCAGGTTACTTTTAAGAAAAGGTGTGTTTTTCCACTTTCAAATCACTCACCAGGCAGACCTGTCAACGTTGTCCCTACAGCTTGATTTCCTCTGGTGCTGGCTTACACTAGCTTGTGTAAGTTTGGTCAGAATGTCTCTCAACAATCTCTCCCATCCCACAGTTTCCATCAAATGGGGCATTTCAGCCCCTCGTGCCAGTGCCTGGCCTCAAGGACTGAATCCAGTGACAAGGTGGGAAGTTATTCCTGGAGATTGACACATTTTGGCTGAAAATAAGCCATTTACTCAGCCACATGGCTCATAAAGTGACAGTCATTTCTGTGAACTGGAAGACAGGACTGGTACCATCCCCTAAATGTGTTGACAAGCAATGGCCAGAGAGGTGAGAACACATCTGTCTGGTTAGCACCTGGGGGAAAGGGTGGGAGCAGGAAGGAGACCTCTCCTCAGCAAAGAGCCCCTTTCTGTGCAATCTCTCTGCAGGAGAGGCACTCGCGTATTTATGGTGCTCTCATGCTAACCGTGACAGTGTCTTTGCCTGTTATTTTTCCACCTCAAGGCCCAGTGTGACTCACAACAGTGTGCCAGACATGCAGACCTACCCTTGTCAGCCGCTTACCTTTGCTTCCCTCTCACCCATCCTCCTCCACAGGTACCTCCATGCCTCCTTCTGTGGCTCAGGCATTGCCCTCCTTAGACCTCGGCATAGCAGAGATCCGCGGATGACTTGGCTGACTTAGAAATCAGTCTCAGTGGAAGCAGCTATTGCCAAGCCATGGGGTTAATGGAAATTCGGGCATTGCTTATCACCGAGCTCCAGAAGAGGTGAAAAGAGAACAGCTAGGCCAGCTTGTCCAAGTGTAGCCACATAGTCAAGACTAAGCTGGGAGCCATTGTTTCAAACTGAGGGAGGGAACAGAAGAAATCTGAACTCTGCCTCAGGCCAGGCTGCTGCTAACTCACACTACACCTTTGTAAGAATTAGGAAAAAGTGCCCGTTCCCCAAGACGTTTACTTCCATCTGTCGAAAAATTGTAATAATAAATACATAAATCTACCCCTTAGATATGGACCCTGGAGCAGTGCACAACCTGTATAACTGCACACAGTAGCTCTGCCAAAAAGATAACTAGAAACGATGATAACAGTAGCCAATGAGCTCTTTACTGTGTGTGAGTGCTGGGCTGAGCGCTTCACCTGTATTACCTCATCTAATCCTTACATCAACCCTAAGTACTATCATTATCCCATTTAGATTTTGCAAAGGAGGATACTGAGACTGAGCAATCCGCCCAGACCAGAAGCTATTAGGTGACAAGGCCAAGATTTGCATGCAGGTGGGTCTTATTCCAGAATCTGAGCTCTTGACCACTATGCCCTATGGAAGTGGAAACACTGTGTTAACTTTGGATGTCTATTGAAGTAAATGGCACTGTGTTAGGAAAGATTTCCTTGAAGCAGAGCCTTGAGAAAGGGATTTAGGTGCCTGTGAGCTGTTAAGCGCCGGCTCTTTACGACAAACCTGTAAACTAGCAAGGGAAAGGGAAGATGCTGAGCAAGGATGTGGTCTCAGGTAACAAGCAGTTTGGCCTGATCCATGGGGCTCTAGAGCATAAATTGTATGGCAGAATTGTCCCATCTTGAGGCAAAGGGGCCAGGCTGTTGTACCCCCATAAGTCATTTAGTCACTGGCCATGAGGGTCAAGCAATAGAGCCTTCCACGTATCTCCAAATGAGGTGACTCCCAAGAAGGTCACACATGGAAGCCCTTGGCTGCAGCACTTTCAGTAGCTGGAGGATGCAGGCACCAGCAGGCAAAGGGGAGAGGGGTGAGGCACAAACAGCATCTACCACAGGCACACAGTACATTTTTGCAAAGAGGCAGCAAATGAGGCCTCTGTGATGTTTTTAGGGTGCAATTCCACTTGAGTTAGAAGTGGAATTTTGTCCATTAAGTAACATTGAAGTTATAGTCCAACCACCACCAAACATATGGCACAGGTGCTTATAGGCTCCCACTGCCTACTCCAAACTACCAAGAGGGGAATTTCTAAGGTTGATATGACCAGTTTCCAAACCACTTTTCCAGCCTCATCTTCCACACCATCCCTTGAGACACCCTATGCCGCAACGCCCATATGGAGAACTCTTCTCAATCGACCGTGAACTTTCACTCTCCCATGCTTTTATTAATGCTGCTGCCTGAACTTGGAGTGCCCTCTTTCACCCCTTCTCTGCCCGCTGAAACCTTAGTTAAGGCTCCTCTGTTGCAAGAAACAGAAACCCACTCAAGCTAGCTTAAGTAAAGTGGGATTTACGTAGAGAATCCAGATCTGTCAAGAAGAATGGAAAAGACTTCCCAAAAGAAATGAAAACAGGAGCTGGAAAGTCAGCTCTCCCTGCCCTATGGTGCTCTCGTTATAGCATAAACCTTTGAAGGTGGCTTCTCAGTTAAGGCTGACCTCTTTATTGCCTCCTTCACACAGAAGTGAGCCCCCAACTGCCATGTACATGCCCTGTGACCTCTCCTACTCCAAGGCCATGGGTACTGGACCAGGAAGAGATACTTGGTATCCTCCGGGGCAATTAGAATTTGGAAGTAAGACTAAAAGTTAGATTGTAATTTGGTCTTCCCTGGTGTCTTGATCAAGGTAGCTATAAACCTGGAAGTTATGGGGTGGTCATCTTGTGCCCACAAGGTGGACCAATTAGCAAAGAAGGCCAGTCTGCAAACAGAAAAGGATGAAGCCAAAACATGGTGAGAAACAACCAGATCCTGACAGCTTGTCAGTTTCTGGTTCCAATCCCTTCCTGAGGTGCAGCTGCATTTCTCCCCTTGGGTTCTGTGATATCCCTGTAGTCTGGCTCCTCATAAGGAAGGCTTATTTTCCATTTAACAAGCTCAAATTGAATTCAGGAACTTACAACCAAAGACTCCTCAACAATACACCCACCCCAGCTCATCTACATGGGTCTATTCCCGTTGTCACTTCTACTCTTCCTTTCTCTTCCCATCTCTTCTCTTCCCTTTACTTCCCCCACCACCACCTTCTCCTCTCCCTCCCCCTCCTCCTTCTCCTCCCCTCCTCCTCCTCTTCCTTTTCTTCTTCTTCTTCTCTCTCTTCCTTCCTCCCTCCCTCCCTCCTCTCTTTCCCTCCTTCCACACCCCCCACCCCCGCCCCACCCCCTCACCCCCCCCATCCTGGCTTTGCTTCACTTATCTACTCTCAAAATCTAAACATGGCTGCACCAGCCTCCTTCATGTCCTCCCAGCAACAAAACTATCATTAGGCTGCCCTCAATTCTAGATTCGCAGGAAAATTTCAATGACCTAGTCATTGTGCCATCTCTCCTAAGATCTTTGGTTCTATAAGGTCTGACCAAAGAGATCCAAAATCACATATAAACATAGGTGCAGAGCACACAGCCATTATGGTGAGGCATGGATGAAAACATCCCAAATACCAGCATGCTCTGTTAAGCGCTTCCACATCTCCAGTAAGATTTTATTGCTGCTCCCTCTATGTTCTCATCACATGTTGCCTGCATGACCTTGTCACTTTCCATTCTATTAAATCTTATTTATATATATAACCCTACATCAAAATCTTCTTGAAGGCATGGTGGGCACATTGTAGGCACTAAAAAACATTAACTTTAACCTGATTTGTATCCATGAATAGGGGTGGGTAATACTTACAGTTTGAATTTGATGGGTAGTTCAAGAAGTGATAGGCATTTTGGGATGGAAAACCCTTCCCAAAATATTTTTTATTCTATATTTCCAATTATTCTGTCCTTCCTGCTCCATAGTACTTTATATATATTTATTAAATACTCATCATGTTGCATTGTCCTTATCTGTCTAAATGTCTAATGCCTCAACTGGTCTATGAGCTCTCTGAGGGCAGGGACCGCGTCTTTTTAATCTTTCCATCCCTAACATAGTACAAGCCTGATACAAAGAAAATGTCTATTGAATACTGTCTGTTGGATTGAATTGAATCCAAACCTATGTGAGATTTGGGCTGAGGACACCTCACCTGCTGGCAGTCATTCACCTGGCCTTCAGAGGCTTTTTTGAGGGTGAGCGTGGTAAAACTTTTCTTGGAAACCATGATTCTGGCAAAACTACAACCTTCCTTCTCTGTAAGGGCTCACTTTGTTTTATCACAATAGAAGAGCATGATAAATAATTTTTCCCATAAGAAACATGCTTCCTCTTTTTGACGATTTTGACAGCCTATTGTTTAAGTCTGAAAAAGGAGCCCAGAAATAATTTACAGAGGAAACATGGCTCAGGTGTCTTCCCCAGATGCTGTTGGTATCTTGAGACTATCCAGAAAAGTAATTTACACACGCATACGCATACACAACAGAATTTAAACAGGCTTTGTGTTTCCACAGGGTGTACAAATACTAACATTTGCCATCTGGCCTGCTCAGATGGCTGTTTCTGATGTCTGCCCCAAAGTCTGGGTTTGCTTTTGTTTATTATTCAAACATTTATGGAATCTGAGCACTGTGCTAGGCACAAAGGATGCAAAGATGGAAAGCTGCACTCTCTGCTCTCAAAAAAGTCAGTTTAGATTCTGAAAAAATTATTGCACAATAATGCAGTAAAATAAAATATGTGCTAAAGTAAATCTTACAACAAGATGCAATGGGAATATAGGAGAAAAATCCTGCCTGGGAAACACAAGGAGAGCTGACATAGGAGAAAACTCTTGAGATCATCCACAGAGAGTAAAACGATCAGAAGGCAGAGGATGAAACCCAAGGAAATACCAACTCTAAAGGATAAACCAAGAGGAGCCTATGAGGGAGACTGGGGAGGAACAGTCAGAAATGTATGAGGAGAGTTAGGAGAGAGCACAGCCATGAAAAGCAGAGGAAAGAGAAAGAGCCCAGAGGTTCAACAGTGTTGAACAGTCACCTAAGATGAGCATACAAAGTGACCTTGGGATTTGGCTTTTTAGAAGTCAGGCTGATCTTCAAATACATGGTGTCTTAAGTATTTGCATGGAAATCTGCCAAACACATCTCAAATCTTGCTTTGAGGTGTGGCCAGCAGCATCTACATCACTTGGGCACTTGTTAGAAATGCAGACTCCTAGGCCCACCCAGGAGATTCATGTGCACATTAAAGTTTGTGAAGCAACCACACTGTTCCTAGGAAACCTAGGAAACCAGCAGTTTGGGATGAGTGATCAGAGCAGTGACTTACAAGGAACTGGTTTCACAAGGTTTAAATTAAAAAATATACTTGACAGCTCTACATAGCAAAAAGTAACATCTACAGAACATTCGTATCTGTAACTTGATGTAAACATTGTGAATCATATAGAAGATCTTATTACTCCTATTTTACTGACCATGAAACAGAATAATAAATGGCAGAACCTGCATTTGAACCCAGATCTTCAGATTTACTGGCAGGGAGGTGGGTTCTGTTCACTGGAAAGAGCAAGAAGTCAGAAATGGGACTGAATGAAATATTATTTAAGACAATTCAATTTCTTTTGCTCTAATTCTGGGCCTGTCAAGCAGCCTTCTGATGACTGATCTGACTTTGAGTTCTAATTCTGAGAGGGAGTGCCCTGGAACAAAGCGAAATGACAAGGAAAAAAAATTTGTAAATGAATATGCTGACATTATTGTTTATAAACTTTTTTTTTCTGGGATAGTTATAATGGATCAGTTTTTACAAAAATGACTTGCCCCAAGCGAGCTGATAAACTGAGTTTCTGAATCATCAAAGCTCAGAGTCTGCCATAGCCCATGTGGGCTTTACAGCGAGACATGCTACAGCAAAGAGGTGGGGAGAAAATACATTGGGAGTGGGCAGGGCTGGGAATCAACCAGGCTGTAGTGCTGACTTCCTCAAGATGACCAACTCTTCAAATCACAACTTCTAAAGAAGTTGGGTCTGATCTGGGCCAGCAATGTTACCCAAAAGATTTAATCTGGTGGGTGAGGTATGGGCTCAGATGCTTTTGGGTTGATATAATCATTTCTTCTAATCAGTCATGTGGACATACCATGGTTCTGTGGAGATTAGTCTAGTTTGAAAGAGTATTTGTCCAATGGTGGTATCCTCTTCTTAGGAAAGGAGTTGACAAGAGTTACGTAAAACTCTAACCAAATGGTCTTGGGTTCAGAGCAGGAGGCAGCCCCTAACGGGAAGTGGAGTAAAATTAAGAAATCAGAAAAACACAAAGCAATGTAACATGGTGTTTAAGGGAATGGATTTGGGGACCAGGTAGACCTGGTTTCAGGTCCCAGCACTTCTACTTACTATGTGACCTTGGGCAAGTCAGTCAACCTCTCTAACCCTCATCTGTCAGATAGGATTGATAGTAATCACTACCTCACAACATTGTTGCAAAGATTAAATGACAATAAATTATATAATACACTTAACATAGTGTTTTAACTCAGAGGAAATATTCAAAACTAGAAGGTGTTATCATCATCTTCATTATCTGGTCTGGGCATTCCCAATGGAGTTGAGGGTAAAGGCCTCAGTGGTGGATCCCTGGGTGGGACATGTCCCAGGAATACTGGAAATGAGCAGACAAGCAGAAGACTTCACCTATTAGTGGAGATGGGGCTTTAGAAATATTACCGGGCCTGCTCTGGGCTGAACCGCTTGGTGGAAGGCCTTCGTACTGCACCTGTGAGGGCCTGAAGAGCTGGACATAAACAGGTTCTGGACAGAAACTTATTCCTGAGGCTCAGCCCTGGCTGCTAGCCAGTTAGGTCTTTTCTCTTTTAACAATGATAAAAGCTTTGATAAAGAAATGTCTTAAAACTGTTGACTAAAATAATTTACATCACTCTGGTCAGCCCTGTCTTTCTCCCTCCTCATCCCACTCTACCTCCCCTCCAACTGGAAAAAATGCTGAAGAGTTTATTGGAAATGTCGTGTAATTTATTCTGTGATGGAATGATTTCCCTAGAATATAAACAAAGGGAAAATCCTTTAGATGATGTTCACTCAAGCTGGTGGAAGAGAAGATATAAATATTCCCCCCAGCCCTTGGGCAAGTTGGAGAAGATCACTCCCAGGATTTCCTGATGAGATTAAGACCCAAGATTTCCTGGTGAGTTTGTTACACTTTTGGAGGTGAGGAAAACTATTTCCAGGGCTCCCAAGAGAGGCCCATTGGCTAGTTAACCACCTGCTAGCACCAGGCGAATAAAACCTCTATATTACATTACCCCATCTAGGTGGCCAGAGCTGAACTCCCGCAGATCTGTCGTTTGTCCTCTAGGCCCCAGGTCTGTGCTCTCATTCTGCAAACCACAGAACTGCAAATAATTCTTAGTCAGTAGGGAAATGATGAATTCTTCTCTGTGTTTTTATCTTCACTCAGTAGTGTACAGATTATCCTGCCTCAGCAGAATTACTCTACTCTTTCTCTTTTTCTATCCTGGGGTCAAAGTTTAGCCTTAGGCACCAGCTTTCCAGTCCCTTCTTTCTTACCTTAGGAACTTTTTGGTGAAATGCTAGAACTCAGAGGTCAAAACCATTAACATTGTCAACGATGCCTTTTCCAGCCAGTAAGCTGTGGCCATAGCTGCTTCACAGGGTTCAGCAAAGCCTCGCAAAAGAGTCTGCTGTTACTTGACCACTGTTCCTCCAGCTCAGAATGTGAATAGGTTTTATTTGATTAAGCATAAGTGATACAAAAGTGTTTGCTAAATTGAAACCAAAAATAAATAAATAAAATATGACTGGCAGAGCGGGCGAGTGAAGATAGGAGCCAGGCAGATCAGAAAGAGTCTTCCTTCAGTTACAATCCTCAGGTTAGGTAATGAGCACAATCCACCCCATCCCACCACCAAAAAACCCACCATGTCTTTTTCTTAAAGGAATTGCTGGAGATGTTAGCAGATTTTAATTATACCAGCTGAGAAGCCTTCCTTTTTCTCTTTTCATGTGTTTGTCATTAAAAATAAATAAATAAATAAAACCTTCAACTTAGGCTACTTCATACTACTTCCTTCTATAAATCCCAAGTCTCTTTTGGAGTTGAGCTATGTTTTCCCTTTAGGGAGACGTCATCTTGCTGAAAAAAGGAAGCAATAGGCCACTTTGAGGCCTGGAAACCTCCCAGACCATCGGGAAATCCTGGGGGCCTGGGTATCAGTCTCTTTGAAACTTGATTCCCTAAAAAAAAAAAAAAAAGAAGAAGAAGTCAAAGAACCCCTCTGAACCCCAGCTCTCCAGGGCCAGCTTCCAGGGCCAATGATTTATAGCCATCAGCAGGGTTAAGCCTATTCCTGATGGAGCCCTGTGTTTGTCCTCTCAAATGTCAAATGGCTATGGGGGCAGGAAACCCAAGGTCAGCTGCCACTTGGAGCAAGCCTAGGAACTGACGCACTCAGCTGGAGGACTGGGGTGTGTATTTTCATTTACACTTGACCTGGTCTTCCTCCACTCCCATAGACTTTCCTTTTTTTCTTTCGCCTCTACAGTTCCAAAGGGAGAGAGCTCAAAGTTTCAATTGCGCAGCACCTCAAAAAAAAAAGAGCAAACTCAGATGACCACAGACCCTTGGCTTCCCTCCAATTGCTACAGCTTGAGGTAATCATGGTCAGTGTCAGGGCATAAGGGTTACTTGCAAAATCTCAATCTGTCAACAGGCACAAAGAACGGCCTATTAAATGACAAGGGCTCATGCAGAGACGGTTTTAAACAAGAAGTTCCAACTTCTAAAAGCAAAGTCTTACATAGGCAAGATTAGGCTCTTTCACATTAAAACAGTAATAATAATCTGGCAATATTTACCACCAAGATCTTGAAAACAATAGTATTATCTAAGTTTCCAGATTTAAATTTCATCTGCCCCAATTTTTTTATGGAATGCCTACTATGTACAAAGACCGTGATGGGCAGTGACAGTTCCTCTGTCTGTCAGCCCCGACGCCTGGGCTTGATCAGTTCAGGGGGCCAAAGCAGAGTGTTTGACCCAATAGAGATGCATATTCAAGATGGCTACTTAGAATTTCAGAGCTTATAGGGGACGTCAGAAAAAACCAAAGTCCAGGGACATGAAGCAACTTGTTCAAGGTCGGTCACACCACTCCAAAGCCAGGGCTAAAACACAAGTCTCTTGGGGTCCAAGCTAGGGTCCTTGCCTTGAACTTCACCTGTTTAGGTTAGCAGAGGCTTGCCAATCAAAGAGTCACCAGGAGGAAGACAGGCACTTTGGCAGTGGGGCTGGGTGGTACAGATGCCACTGGGAATGTCATAACTGGGGTTTGCTAGTAGGGAAAATTGCCTGTAGCTACTGCTCAACTCACCAGAAAACGCTGGAGAAAAGTCAATATCAAAGGGCCTGTCTGACTCTGAAATAAGGAACAATGCGCAGAACCGAATAACTATTCACTCTTCTGGTGCAAGTATCCCCCAGTGAAGCACACCTCTTGGTATTCACTCCCTTGTGTAACCCACTCACACCAGTCAAGTGCAATGGAAATGATGCTAGCCTATCATCTTTCACCTTCGAACGGTCACTCTTGGGCTGCACCTTTTCAGAACGTGGCCGCCATGCTTTGAGTTGTCGCACGGAGAGGCTATGTGTAGTCACTTCAGTGGGACAACTCCAGCTGAGCCCTCAGCCAGCAGCCAGCATCAACTGAACAGCCTGATGGTTGGCCAGCCCCCTCAAGTCTTCAGATGACTGTAGCCCTACCTAACATCTGACTGTACTGACCCGAGAAACCCCAGATGAGAACCGCACAGCTACATCCAGGCCACTCAAAGACCCATGAGAGATAATAATTGTGTTCTAAACCACTCAGATTTAGGTGGTTTGTTACACAGCAATAGACACCTGGAGCAATTCCTTTACACTCAATGGGGTAGACAGGGAAATCCTAAAGGTCACCCGTAAGGCACCATTTTTAAGGATTTCCATGAGGTTTAAAAAAAAAAAAGCACACCCCGAAAGAGAGGGGTATGAATTTTTGTGGAGTAATTGCAGGCAAACTGTGAGGTTTACATGAGCAAGAGACCAAAAGCGTCAGACGTCAAGGGCACTGAGGGCAATTAGAAACTGTTCAAAACTAAACTTAATGAATGCCCAGGGGTATTCATTACGCACGTCACCCCAGCAATAAATACTCCGAAGTAAATCAAATGGAGGACGGTGGAGAAGAGCAAAGAACTGCAAAGAGTAATCATGGGGAAGAAAGAGGCATACGCTCTAGTTGGTACAAAACCATCTGGAACACACCAGAGGAGAGTGGGGCAGCGCGGGATGAACAGAATATCACACTTTGGAGACTAAGAGAGATTGCTGGAGACATTCATAGGACTAACCAGCAAAGTTAAGAGAGATAATGAGAAATATTTCAAATGTACACGGAGAGAGAGGTCAGGGCAGGAGGCAGGAGGTCTGGGAGTGACAAGGAAGGGCTTTTATGAACCACAGCAGCAACATGAGCTAATGGAGCGATTATCACACGATAGTCGGGCTTCGGTGCTAAATGTTAATAGTCACTGCCCAGGTTGGGCCTTAGGGTAATTCAGCCAGTTATAAGATCTTAGCAGAAACCATCAAGATCTCTCACCGGGTCCCAAGGTTCACAAAGGTCGCTGCTGGAGACCTGGTTAAAAAGAAGCTTTGGATTTTAGCCTTTCCTTCAATGATCACAAGATTAAGGAGCAAGTGTTCCAGGAGGAGACATCTGATGGAAATCAAGACTGGCTGAGAACAGGGGTTCTAATGACCTCGGGGAGCAAGGACTTCACTGTAGAGCAGCAACACTGCTTTGGAGACGATTTCAGCTCCGTGTGTCCCAGCACTGTCGTAATGCAGTCTACTATCATCTCTTTATTTAAGTCTCCTGCAAGGCCCCGAACACAGCAAGGTAAACCAGGTAGAGGTTATTAACCATATATTAAAATAAAATATCCTTAAGAGAGCTTCTACTATATACCAGAAATTGGGCTAGAAGTTGTACATACATTAAGTTAATTCCAAGAACCAGATGAGATTGTTACCTTGGTTTTATAGGTGAAGAAATTCAGGTTTAAAGAAGTTAACTTACTAGTCTAAGATGACAGGTAGTAACAATAATAGTAACAACAATAATAATAGGAAATATTGTACTGAGTCAGGCCTCGTTCCAAATGCTTTAACATATATTAACTCATTTCACCCCCACATCAACACTGGAAAGTAGGCACACCCACTAAATCATTTTAGATACTGAGTAAATGGAGGAACCGAGATTTGGTCCCACCCTGCACCACCTCACTATATGGTCTCTCAAGCTAGAATTCCTGGGGGCGTCTGTGTCTGGCTGACTCTAAAAGCCGGTATTCTTTTCTGCGTACCCCACTTCCCCATGACCTCTTTGATAGGTTTCCCATATATAGGTATCCAAAATTAAATCTCCATTACATGACAAGTTCTAAAATATCTTCCTGAACCCCCTCGAGCGCCCAGCAATTAGCTACATAGATTATGGCACAGGAAGATGAAGCCTGCTGCCCATTCAGACCCTAAACTGCTGCCCAGTGTCCTTGTTCCCTTGCTAAAGGGAAAAGAGATGCTGACAAGACCAACTGTTAGAATTTGGAGGTGCTGTTGGGGTTGTTACCTATGAAAGTCAGAACTGAGAATAGCTCATGGAATTATGGGTGATGGGAACAGGGAACAGCTCACAGACAAAGTCTATATCCTGATACAGGATTTACCTTCAAGATTAGAAAGGCAAGTAATACTACTGTATTGCAAAACAAGAAAGCACAGAGAAAGTGGGGAGAGGGCCAAGCACCAAATACAGGCACAAAGGAACCGCTGCTAAAGAGAACAGAGATTCAGGCTCCAAATAGAAATTCATCTGCTTGATTTTCCCTCCAAGAAAAAAGCAGGAGGGACCAGGACAGAGGTGCAGTGTGAGATCTGCCTCTCCTGCTCACAGAGTCTTTTCTCTCCTTTAAATGTGCACGTTCTCTGGAAGCTAATAGCTTTCAAATTTTTCTTAAGAATTCCTGGGGCCGGCCTGGTGGAGTAGTGGTTATGTTCAGCGCGCTCCACTTTGGCAGCCCGGGGTTTGCAAGTTTGGATCCCGACTGTGGATCTACACCACTCATCAAGCCATGCTGTGGCGCTGACCCACACACAAAATAGAGGAAGACTGGCACAGATGTTAGCTCAGGGCCAATCTGCCTCAAGCAAAAAGAGAAGAATTTGCAACAGATGTTAGCTCAGGGCCAATCTTCCTCACCAAAAAAAAAAAAAGAATTCCTTTTTTCTTAAGTTAATTTTCAGGCAATAAGAGCCAGACAACTTAGGGCTCTTGCTAAGGTTTTTCATTTTTCAACAACAACAGAAATAACTTAGCTCCTGAGTTATTGGAAGCAAACCCCTTCATACCTAAGGTAATACCATAGAGCCCAGTGACCCTAAGTTTTATATCACCTTCTCCACTATGGGACCCCTGCACCAATAGCCAGATCCAGAGGAGGTGGGAGAGTCTACAACTAAGAATCCTAAACCAGCTTCATCTAGTTCCTCCCTGTGAGCAAGCGCTTCTCCACTGACGCGGAGCCATTTCCCATGCAGTTGTTACTCGTTACCTGCTAAGGAAGGTGTTTTTATTACACACAATCCAGTAGGCTCAGCATGAAAATTAATACAATTTTAGAGTTCTGCAAAC
The DNA here is from genome assembly GCF_057802395.1 of Ceratotherium simum simum. Taxonomy (NCBI): domain Eukaryota; kingdom Metazoa; phylum Chordata; class Mammalia; order Perissodactyla; family Rhinocerotidae; genus Ceratotherium; species Ceratotherium simum. Next base: position 15,088,553 of record NC_141902.1, on the reverse strand, counting down.
ACTATTTAAGAGTCAGAACAAGTTTTCGTAGAATCTATAGAAAGAGGAATATCTCTGAGAATCAACCAGGAGAAGGGATTAAAAACTGAATACATTTCACAACTAAAGCAGGCTTTATAGTCCCCCTGAGGGACTGAGGCACAGGGCCCAGCAAAGAGGCCCTTTTGTTTCTCAGAGAAGGTACAAGGGAACAACACTGGTTCACATACCCAGCTACACATACTACATGCGTGTGCGCGTGAGCGTGCACAACCACACACACAAACACACCAGTCTCAAACTGCCCCATCCCTTCCCAGACGTATGCTCTGAGGACCCTTAGGCTGAAGACTGACCATATCCTAAGTTGACCATAAGTGAGCACTTAAAGAGGAATCCCATCCCCACCTGCAAATGGTGCTAGAGTAGCTGAGTATCTAGGCCCCTGTGGGGTGTGGGGTGAGGCCCAGGATGCTGAGCCTTTGAATAAGTTATCCATTGCAGTGCAACAAATTACCCCAAAATTTATCTGCCTAAAACAACAAGCATTTATTATTTCATATGATTTTTGAGGGTCAGGAATCAGGGCAACTGGGTGGTTCTGGCTCAGGATCTGTCATGAGGTTGCAGTCAAGATGTTGGCTGAGGCTGCAGTTGTCTGAAGCCTTGACTAGGGCCGGAGGATCTGCTTCCAAGATGGTTCACTCAACAGCTGTTAACTGGAGGCCTCTGTTTTTTGTCACAGGGACAAAATACTGGGCTGCTTGAGTGTCCTCCCAACATGGCAGCTGGCTTCCCCAGAGTAAGTGACCAAGAAAGAACAAAGCAGAAGCCACAATGTTCTTTATGATCTAGCCTCAGAAGTCACACACACCATTTCCTCAATATCCAGTTGGATCACACAGGTCAGCCCTATTTAGTGTGAGAGGGCACTACACAAGGACATGAATTCCAGGAGGCCAGTATCACTGGGGCCATTTTGGACAATGGCTCCCACAGCTTTCCAACTGCACTCCTGCCTGGTGTCCCACCAGTCCTTGCTGGTTCTTTGACTGGCATCCCAGATCTTCTGCTTGGTAGGCCTCAAACTGCCAATTGAACAGTGATCGCTATATTGTTTGGAACTTTTACAGTGAGAATGCATTTTATAATTTAAAATGTTTGCAAAATAAAATACTGCCAACTTGATCAAGTTACCCAAATTTTTCTGGTCTTTCCATTGTTTGTCTGTTTATTGTTGTTATGAAATTTAAGACTATAATTTCCGGATTTCTTACCAACTAAAAAAGATTTGTAGTACATATGCCATTATTTAGATTCACTAGATTTCTCCATTTTAATTAGATTTAACTATGTGGTGACCACAATTGCAGTGTTATCCTTGTATGGATATATTTTAAGAATATGATTACTATTTCTGAGTCTCACCAATCTGTAATTATAAAGAGATCATATTTCATTACATACTTAAGAGTATTGATTGGCTACAAGTAATAGAAGATCCAATGAAAAGTGACTTAAACAATAAGGAGATTTCATTTTCTCACAGTTCATGAAGTTCCACATCTGTTCTACATCTGTGAAACTCAGTAGCTCTATGATGCCATCAATGGCTCAGATTCTTTCCAAATTCTGCTCTGTCACCCTCAACACATTCATAACTCCCTCTCATGTTTGCAAGATGAGGTGTGTCAGCTCTTTGGCATCACATCCTTTCACAGACACATCCAGAGCAGGAAAGAACATCTTTCTCTTGTGCTTCTCATTTTTCTTTTTTTTCTTTTTTTTTTTTTTTTTTGGTGAGGAAGATTCGCTCTGAGCTAACATCTGTTGCCAATCTTCCTCTTTTGTTTTGCTTTTTTTTTTTGCTTGAGGAAGGTTAGCCCTGAGCTAACATCTGTGCCAATCTTCCTCTGTTTTGTATGTGGGTCGCCATCACAGCATGGCTTGACGAGTGGTGTAGGTCCACACCCAAGATCCGAAGGCGAGAACCCAGACCGCAGAAGTAGAGCACACTGGACTCAAGCACTATGCCCCGGGGCCAGCCTATGCTTCTCACCTTTAAGAACAAGGAAACCCTTTTCACAAGTGATCCAGAAAACTTCCAAAATACACAAAAGACTTCCAAAACAAACAAAAAGCTTCTAAAAACAAACAAAACTTTGTTTCTCATTGGCCAGAATCGTATCCCATGCCCATTTTTTCATCTGTAAGGAGGATGGAATTACCATGACGGACTTAGAATAATCAAAATTGACCCCTCACCCTGGGGCTGAGGGAGGGCCCAGTCTCCCCTGAAGATGGTCACCCACTAGCTGAACTAATCATGGTGCTGTTAACAAAGAAAAAGAGGGTGTTAACTATTGGATAGGCCATAGATAGTGTTGAGTAATAGTTTGAGCCCTGAGCAGTATAGTCCCAGACATCAACCTCCTCTCCCCAACTCCCAACGTCACTCAGATATTTCTGAGAGACCCTCCAGGATGCCATCTCATGTGTGCTCAGGAAGAAGCAACGACGAGATCACCTCCCCACAAAAGAAGTGCTCTTGGGCCTGCTCTTCCCAAACTCACATCCAACCTCCACAATGAAGAGAAATAGCAGAAAAAGTTTCCTCTTCACTTTAGTCTAAAGCATACTTCTTGAGTCTTCTTTTCCTATCCCAGAATTGCCCTCTTCCCAGGATGACTCACAGTGAGAAAATCCACTCCCTTCAAGGGAAATCCCACTTGCACCCGCCCATAGGGCATAGAGCGAAGTCTGGTCCTGCAACTTTCATGAGACAATCACATCAGAAAATAATAGCTCAATGTTAGCAAAGTTAGGGTTATTCAACCTGGAATAATATCACGTGCAGGACATCAACAGTGCAGCCAGTACGACCTATACCAAGTCAAGTTCAAGTCATTTTCAAAGTCTCTTCACAACCATGACATGAAGTTTAGGCCTGCATATCTTTCCTTTCATTTTGCCGTCTGCGGTTCCAATGTCTGTGAGCAACTGTTTACGGAAAGCACAGACATAAGAACAAGAAATAACAGAAGGGAGGGGTCAGCAAACTTTTCTGTGAAGGGCTAGATAGGAAATATTTTAGGCTTTGAGGGCCATACAGTTTCTGTCACAACTACTTGCTGCTGTAGTGGGAAGGTGGCCATAGATAATATGCAAATGAATGAGCATGGCTGTGTTACAGTAAGACTTTATTTACAAATCAGGCAGTGGGCTAGATTTGTCCCACAGGCCATAGTTTGCCAACCCCTGATATAAGGCATAGGCCAGCTTATATCTTAATAGAGAAAAGCTTTCTCACAAAGAAATAAAGATGCCTGGAAATCTTTACTTTGCTAAAATATACACCTAATTTATACTAATAACATGTAAACATCTACTGTCAGGAAAATCCTGAGTTCACAGTTTTTACGCCAAACAGTGGATAGGTACTCAAGATTGTTTTACAGAATAAAAGTCCCAAAGCTAAGTTCAAGCTTTCGCCTCTGAGGACACAGACACTGTTTTAAATTTTAAGTGACAGTCTTTCCAGCTTCTGAAAAAAAGTCATCAAGTTTAGAAAAAAGTTAGGTTTCGAGTTTCAGCCAAGACACCCTATTATATCAGTGCCACTCGCTGCTGAGAGAGAACAGTGCATGAGAGTAACCAGCGCTGGCCTCCACCGCACATCTGCTTCCTTCATGTCCGCTGTGAAATAGAGAAGCCGTGCCAATGCCCAAGAATATTATAGGAAGAGAGAAAGCTGCATCGCTTCCAATCTGCAGACATGTGCCATCCAGAATCACCCTCTTCCACTTCATATACTACAAACACACATTTCACCAGAGAATTGAGCTCCTAACTGAGCAGACTTCCAAACTGCTTATTTCACTACAGGCTTTTACTCGGAAGACACAGATGCTCCTCTCACTACCTCCCCAGAGAAAACAGTAACTCATCCTCTGCCACCAAAGCCACTCCAGCGGGAGGATTAAGTCCCGGAAACTTTAATCCCCTTTAAAATAATGCCCATTGATTGAACGTAGTAAGCACTTACTGTCCTGACCCACTCTCGTGTGTACTTACTGAAATTTATTTACTCTATCCTGTCATCAATCACGGAATCCCCGCTTAGAAAGGCACTTAGGCAGGATCAGAAGGCTTGCTGTTCAGAAGCTCAGAGAAGCCCTGACTTTACACTCAGGGCCAGGACTTCCGCAGGTGTGTTCTCCCAGGTGTGGAGCAGATGCCAAACACCCCAAAACATATAGACAAGAGACAAACTAGCAAACAGTAGGAAGTGACTAAGACCCAATGCCAAGAAGATTGGTGAGTGGGTAGATGTTATTTTTTATGTTTAGATCACTGAACTATGTAAAAGGGAAAAGTTATTAAATTTAATACCTGTCTCGTGTTGTTATAAGAATAAGGCAAGTCACAGATTTCAGCCTTGATCTACCTCCTCATATATACCTTATGGAGAGGGCTGTGATTGCCACTTTTTTACCATAAGGGCACATCAAGCGGCTACAGAGGAGATAAGCTAAACTGTAACAAACAAAGAGACCTGGGGCATTTAACACCAAAATATCAGTGTGTGAATCTAGCCTTCTTTAGCTTTCAAGAACACTGACATTAGACCCTTTCCCGTCTGTCTTGATCTGCAGCCTCTTTCATAAGACTCTTGTTTTTATTTTTTCCGACTTCTTCATTACAGGCATCCCAAACAGTTTCTTCACAACTCCATGGTACCGGATCAGGTGTTGAACAAAGTGACTTCTCGCATTTTTCCCTTCCACTTCCTGTTCCCAATGAGAAGGGATGGTGGAGGAACCCACTAGTTGGGCGGCGTGGCAACCTAAGATAGAAACACATCTTCCTGCCCCCCTTTTTCCTAAACACATCAATTTAAGCCCATTCAACAACAGCCCAAGCAAACACTTGACCCTATCAGACTCCCTCTGACAGTGACCCTAGGGCAGTGTCCTCAAGTTTTAGTGTCCACCAAAATCCCCTGGTGGGCTTGTTAAAACTCCAACTGCTAGGCCCCGCCCCAGAGTTTTTGATTCCATTGGTCTGGAGCGGGTTCTGAAAGTTTGCATTTCAAACCAGCTCCATGTGAGGCTGATCTGCTGATCTGGGGACCTCACTTTGAGAACCACTGTCCTGGGGAATTAAACCACGATGTGGACTGATAGAATCACTGGGAACTGCACAGAAGCAAATAATTCTGCGAAGACAACCAAGCACATCTGCCTCCCCCTCAGGCAGAAGCAGGATTCACCTGCCACCAGATCAGGGGCTGGAAGCAAGGGTAAATTGAGTCAGGAAAGGCCGGGTCCAGGACTACAAGTAAATCCTGAAGCTCAAACAAAGACTGTCGGAGGCAACACACCTTGTAATCACAGCCCGGGGCTTGCACCAGATGACCTGTGTTTGAATTCCTGCCCTGTCCTCATACTGACCATGGACAAGACCCTTCGTATCATCAAAATATAGTTTCTTCATCAATAAAATGGTGTTGGCAATCATAGCTACAACCTTAGGGAGCTGAGGTAATCCATATAAACCACGCAAAGTACAGTGTTTGGGGGATTCCAAATAGGGTGACTGTAAATGCTCAGTAAATTCCTAGCATGGGGATGATGCCATGACTTGGGCCATATGCGACTAAAGGACTGACCAGCAAAGGCCTGGGTATGAAGCTTGGCCTGAGGCTGGATGACCAGTCTACATGGGGCAAAGGAAGATGAGATACAGGTAACACAGTGGGCAGAGGGGAAAGCAAGGTCTGTGGCACAGACCTTTCGCCCAAATGGGACAAGGGATCTTCAGGTGTGTGGACACTTACAGTATGGTTGGCGTTTAGGAGATGAGGCATCAGAACAGTCAGGGAGACTGGGGCTCAGGGCAGGGAACTCAGTTATCGGAAAATTGAGGTACAAGGCAGGATCCAGTGGTGCTGCCAACATCAGAGGGTGACCAAACTATTATGCCAAGTTAGGGAGCTGTTGATGAAGGATTGGGCTCAGATGCTGGAGCAGGGCGAAGCACACAGACGAAGGTGACAGAATCCAGCTGTGATGGTCAAAGAGATGAAGCACAGAGGGCAAGCAAAGAGATCAGGGTATCTACAGGCCTCCACTCCCATTTGGCTCCAAACAACACCTGTGTCTGGCAAGCAATATGAAATAGTCCACAAGGCCCAAATCCCCACTTAGGAACAGAGTTGAGGACTGCCCTCTGGTACCCTCTTCCTGTCTCTGACCACGCAGCCTTTGGATTCCACCTGCCTAGATCTCACCTTAGCTAATCACCCAGCAATTGACCCTCACCTGTCTAGACCTGAAGTCTGCTCCTTCTTACCTGGAATGACAGTCCCTTGCCTTTGACCTGTCCTGTCACCTTGCTGCCCACAATGAAAAGATCAAATTATGCTGAAGCGTGTGCCCCAAACACATTGCTGTGACAGGCATCAATTGATAACTAGTCCAACTCAACAAGCCTTTACTGAAAAATAAGCTATGCTAATAATACACATAAAAACGATCTTTCTACCCTCATAGTTTTCACATTGCCCAAATAAGGATGGCTTCGCTTTGTTTGCCAATTGCAGTTGCTTAGCAATGGCTGCCTGGGGTGTATGTATATTTTTAATTATTTAATTAATTTTCTTTTTATTGTTCTTTTTTTAATTTTTTAATCAGATAAACATGCATGTTTAAAGTTAATAGTCAAATAATTCTACAAGGTTTATTACAAAAAGATGGTAGTTTCTTATCTTCCTCAGCCCCATTTCCCCCTTTCATGAGGTAATTACTTTCACATCTTTTCACCAATTAAATGAAATTGATCTGTAAGTTTCTAAACAACATTTTTGTATTCTACCACTTGGTTGTTTTCTTCCTGCCAGCATTATTTATTGATCTCCTACTGTAAAATTTAAAGATTTTATTCTTTTTCTTTTATCCGTCCTACTGTACTCATGCACCTTTCCCATCTTTTCATCTTGCCGACATAATTTTGTGATTTTAGATAGACCAATATTTGGAGTTTATAATATTATTACCATATAAATGCTATTCACAGATGAGCCATGTAATGACTATAACTACTTTTTCTTTTCTATACAACTTTTTATTTTCCCTGGAATTAATAATTGCCTTACTGTCTTCATTTACTTAGTTTTCTATGTATTTGTCACTAATTTAACTCCTATCTTTGACATTCAAAGATGTGTCTTAAGACTTTCAACACATAGGGTAGTCTATTAATTTCACCATCCTGAAGAAGTGCATCCTGGACCTTTCTGATCTGCTTCAGTCTCTCTGCGTCTGGTAAATTGACCATCTTCCTGGTGTCTCCTTTCACTGTCCCTCTGGGGATTCCTTTTGCTGCCAGTTTCCTTGGTCTCATATCTACCTCTTTCTTGGTTTACACCTTTATTTTCACGGAACACATCTACTAGTCGCTTCCTAAGAAAAGGTGTGTGGGGGGCCGGCCCCGTGGCGTGGCTGTTGAGTACACGTGCTCCACTGCTGGCGGCCCGTGTTCGGATCCCTGGCGCACACCAACGCACTGCATGTCAGGCCATGCTGTGGCAGCATCCCACATAAAGTGGAGGAAAATGGGCATGGACGTTGGCTTAGGGCCAGTCTTCCTCCACAGGAGGCGGAGGATTGGCATGGATGTTAGCTCAGGGCTGATCTTCCTCACAGGAAAAAAAAAGGTATGTGGGAGGAAATGGTCTTGAGAATTAGTGTGTCTGAAGATGTCTTTATTCCCCCTCACATCCAACTGATACTTTGAATGGGTATCAAATTCTAGATTAGCAATAATTTCCCCTTGGAATTTAAAGGCATATTGCTCTATTGTTTTATAGATTCTAATTTTGATTTTGAGAAGTCCAAAGCCATTCTGATCCTGATACTTTATGCAGCCTACTTTTTCTCTTTCTAAAAGCTTAAGGGATATTCTTAGTCCTCAATATTCTGAAATCTCATAATGAGGAGCCCTTGGTGTGGTTTATTTTTATCCATTTTGAGGGTCCCTAATGAAACCTTTCAGTCTAGAAACGTATGCCCTTCTCTAGAAAATTTTCTTGAATCGTTTATTTGATGACTTTCTCCTCTGTTTTCTCTACGTTCCTCTTCAGGAACTTTTATTATTTGGATGTTGGACCTCTCAAACTGGTCCTTGAAAATTATTTTTATTAGTATCTCATCCCATATTTTTTTTTACTCCATTTTTTTTATCTCCTTCTATTGTTTGCTTTGTTTCAGGGAGATTTACGCAACTTTATCTTCAGTCTTTCTGTTGAATTTTTCATTTTTTCTATTATATTTTTAAATTCTAAGAGTCTATTTTTTCATCCACTGAATGTTCCTTTTTAAATAGTATTCTTTTTTATTTCATGTTAAATAGTATTCTTTTCTTATTTCATGATTGCAATATATTCCCTCACCTCCTCACACTAATGATAGGCCTTAATTTTTTCAAATTTTTGTCTCCTGGCTTAGTCTCTGCTTCTTCCATGTTGCTTTGTTTCTGTTTGCTTCTGTCTCTCTCTCTCTCTCTCTCTCTCTCTCTCTCTCTCTCTCATGTTAGAGGCTTTCCTCAGGTATTTTATAATCTTTTGTGCTCATATTTGAGTGGGGACTTAAAAGCTGACTGTAATACAGGCTTACCCCCAAATATGATAGCATGTTCATCCTAAAGCAAGATCAGGATTGTTTCTGTATCTCATTAATCACTTTCAGTCATAGTCACCAAGAGTGTCACATTGAACAGTGCATTGGTTATCATTAAAGGCAGAAAGAAGAAATAAATAGGCAAAGTCCACAGCGGGCTAGATGTAAGAGAAAAATCATCTAAAGAGCTCTCTTCCACTGTTTCTGGAATTATTGAACGTCTTTCCATTGAAATTTTTAAAGAATGAGGCAAATAAACTGCCCTTCCAAATGACTGAAGGACAGAGTTAGCCATCACTCTCACCTGGGATTTGAGTAAGATATCCTTCACAAAACTAACTCACTGTACTATGGAGAGATGTCAACAATTGCCCCCCAACCACACACATTTCTTGGAGGAAAGAAAGTTCACATCCCTGGAAAGGACAGTCCTATGTACCCCTCTGCTCCCCAACAACTGATTGGATCGTAAATGAACCTAACTCAGCCTAGGCCACTCAGATTCTCTCTCTTAGGAAACTGGAAATAGGACACTGAGAAACAGTTAAATGGTGGAGATTCCCTGAACTGGAAGGTTAAATAGAGTCAAAGCCAGAGTTTATACCGTGGCCAAACAAAGTCAGAAATCCATGAGACAGAGAGAGAATGCCAATATGTAGAAAGTAGCAGAAGGCAGCAGATGTACGGAAAGAGCAGAGATAAGAGAAGACACAGTACCACAGAGACTGAAGAAATGGTTTAGGGTACTGACTTTCCAGATGACTTCGTGTATATCCTTTACCTGCCCGGTGTCCTTTCAGTAAATTCACTTTGTACTTGAGCTAGTATGTGTGAGCTTCTATTCTTTGTCATCAAACGATAAAATATTCACCAAAGTCAGGATCCATCAGGAAAAAGATGGCACATCAAACATGGTAACAAAGGAAAGTCTAATAAAGGGATTATTTACAAACAGAGGCAGAGCATAAGGAAACCAACCTCAGGTCTAGCAACAGCAGCTAGCTGTTACCACCCTGTAGCTGAAAGGGCAAGGGGAGGGAGCATCTATCTTAGTCTGGAGAGAGGAGGGACTTCCTGACGAGAGCTGTGGTCATAGGTAGATGGACACAGCCAACCCACAGCAACCTAGTAGGGAGGGAACTGAGGGAATAAATGTCCTGACCTTACTCTCCTCCTGCCCTTCAGTATACTGTATATGCCTCCTACTGTCTAACCCACTAGAAGACAGAGGGCAGGGGAGCCACCGATGCAGTCAATGGGTAGAGAAGGGTGGAGAGTAGACCTGGAGAGGCAAATGGAAAATATCTAGCACACAAAGTAACTTCTGTCCACATTTTCAGGGAAAAGCTAGCTCTCTTCTCTTGACCCCTGGGTAATCTCTTTTCAGCCCATCTGCTAAGGGTGGAGGGAACACAACTGAATTTCAGACTTGTCCCAGTCAGATTCAGCTTCCTCACAGATGAGCACATTTACTTACAAAATAGCACCAATCTTGCAGTCATAGATAAGACATGTTAGTCATAGATTTCCTTCAGAATTTAGAAATAGAAGTTCTAGGTTGTCCACTTGTGAGTACATATGGATACAAATGTATGGAAAGCCCATTTCATTTTCCTGCAGAATTTCCGAGGCGAGGATCTATGCCTTCTACTACCCTTCTAGCTCCCGCAGAGCACCTCATGCAGAAATTCTCAATCTATGGGGATAAAGCACAAAATAACCAGTGAACAAGAACACATACACACACACACACACACACACACACACACACACACATCCTACTTGGAGGACAGAGGCCACATAAATTAGAGGCTTTATCTTAGAAGAGAAGCTCAGAAAAGTAAAATTATAACTTAAGATTATTATATTCCCTTCAAATTTACCAACATTCCTAATGAGAACATGTCTAACTAATCTTAAGTTATGATAGAAACTTGGCACAAGAAGGTCAGAATTTCCAGAACCACCCTGCGGCTCCAGAATGTCTTCATCTCCACAGCAGGGCCTGGCAGAACCCTCTTAGGGCAGGCATTAGAGGTGCCGGGGAACCTCGACTGCCATCACCACTGCTGTCTGGTGTTTGATGAGCAGATAAGGTTGATGATGGGCCTTTCATCTTCAGGTCACGGTTAGCAGCCCTGCGTCACTGAGTGATAGTTAAAGGCTGCTCCTTCTGGAGATGGTGGGAAATGAGTGGGTGCGCTCAGCCCACCTCTTCCTAGATGAAAGCCGCCTAACAAAACCACCTCGATTCATCTGGCACCAATTAATCAGTGCAGATTCCTGTGGTGAGGAGAAGAGAGGCTGGGAAGAAGCTCTGAACTCATAGACTCTGGAGAGAGTATGGCCCAATTAGGACAAAACAGAAAACAGACTGGAAATGCTACTTTTAAATTGCTAACTCTAATCACAGGATCTCAAAGTGTACAAAAGGCCCCATTCACATTATACTGGTGAGCTGGGACTACGTGAATATTAACATCCTCCCTTCATGAGTGAGAACCTTTCCATGGAGGTATGATATGCCTACAGAAGGTTATAATACTTCAGTTTTTCACCTGTTCAGTAGGATCCAAGTCTCCTAATGCCCAAAGACTTTCAATTAGCTCTATTTTCTACTAAGGGGTACTGACATGAATGGGCAGATAGCAGTATTAGGTTATAAACTCTTGGCAGAATTGGTCTGCATGCCTTCCTAATGCTTGGCGCTAAATCACAACTGAGATCACCACTATGGCAGCCCAGAGAGACAGGGAACACAGAGAAAGCTGAGAGGCAGGTGAAGGACAGAGCGTGGCTAAATGTCAATCTGTCTGTCTGACAAGGGCAAGCCACTTGCCACCAAGGAGATCAGTCTAAATAAAAACAATGGTTGCCCATAGTTACAGGTCAGCAAGACCCCACGGGTAAAGTACACACCAATCTGCGCCCTCCCGGGGGTGAGTGCTATGGAAATTGGGGGATTCAAGGGACTACACGGGGACTGCAGCAATAGGTACCATTGATTTACCCTGGCTTTTGTTAGAGTAAATAAAAGCGGGAGACTTCCCTGGTTGGCAAATCTTTTGCAAACTTCAGAAATTACATTGTGTACACTCAGTAGCACATTCTTTCTCTACTGGGGAGAATAGAGGAAAAGGATAATCAGGGAGAAGAGTGCCAATCAGGTCTTAGCGAAGTTTTAATCCGTGAGATGAGATTTTTTCGTCCATTGTGTCCTTACATTTGGAACCAAAAATGCCCAGATCTGACAGAAAATATCTATTAACATTTTCCTTGAACTGACCTCTTGCTGAGTAGATTGCAAAAGAGTGTTTACATTATGATTTCATTTTATGTAAAATTATAAATACAAATATAAACATAGATGCTTAGAAAGATGACTGGAAGAACATTGTAAAAGTATGTAGAATAGTTATTTCTGGATGGTAGGCATTCAAGGGACTTCATAATTTTCAACATTGTTTGATTTTTTGTGTGTGTGTGAGGAAGATCAGCCCTGAGCTAACATCCATGCCAATCCTCCTCTTTTTGCTGAAGAAGACCGGCTCTGAGCTAACATCTATTGCCAATTCTCCTCCTTTTTTTCCCCAAAGCCCCAGTAGATAGTTGTATGTTATAGTGGCACATCCTTCTAGTTGCTGTATGTGGGACGCGGCCTCAGCATGGCCGGAGAAGCATGCGTTGGTGCGCGCCCAGGATCCGGACCTGGGCCGCCAGTAGTGGAGCACACGCACTTAACCGCTAAGCCACGGGGCCGACCCCAACATTGTTTGATTTTTTACAATGAAGATGTATTATCTTCATAAACAGAGAAAACAAAATAATTTTTCTTAAACTAATCAGAAACCGGCATATTCATAAATTTTATTATAAAAGCAAGAGAGAGAACAAACATTTATTAAATGCCTCCCTTGCACTCAGGACTATGTTTGGCATAAAACTTGTGAATTATTATTTCTATTTTACATATAAGAAATGAAAGCTCAGAGAGTTTGACTAACTTGACCAAGACTTCTGCAAGTGTTATCAACCTTTCAGCAAAGCAGAAATCCTAGAGCCGGCTACTTTTCCCCTCAGCTTGAAAAAGAATCCCAAGGAAAGCAAAAGTTGGGGGGGAAAGCACCAGCCTGGGAACTGGCTCTCAAAGTTCCCCTGACCTTCCCTCGGACTAACAGCAGAGCTGGGCTTTGTGGGTCCATCAGCGTAGAGCATGTTGCCCTCCTAGCAGAGGTGTGGCCAAAGCAAATGAGAGCAAGATGCTCTGTGACCTTGAATAGCGGAAGTAGCTGTGAGGAGTCCAGTGCCAGTCATGACACGCATTCTAGGGAACATCCACAGTGAAGGCAGCTGACCATTAATTGAGGTCCACGTGACCCCACATCAAAACACAGTGCTAGGAATCAGGAAACCTAGGCTGCAGCCACCATGATAATTACCTGAAATAGCCAAGCTTCTCTGAGCCTCCGTTTCCTTAGCTGTGAAGCAAAAAGATTTGCCTAGAAAATCTCCACGATCCTTTCCAGTTCTAGGAATCTATAACCGATGATCTAATTCCAACCTTTGCTTCTCTTGGATTCATTAAAGAATTGCCCTAGCAAGTTCAACTGGTCTACTAGACATTGCTTTGGGGCCTAGAATTACGTGTGCTAATGCAGAGATGTAAAACGTCTTTTGCAATCTGCGTAGGATTTTGCTACCTACTTAGCTTTGTTTCATAACCCACAATTATCTTTGAAAAACAGACAAGTCTATTTACTCCCTATCATCTGTGTTCCAAATGGGGCCAATCCCTCCCTCCTCCTTCTTCAAAGAAAATCCCAGAATCTCAGGTGGGAGTCGGGATAACTCCTGAGATTTGGCAGTAAGAGCTTGGAATCCCTCCCGCTGGGTCCCAAATGCTTTGTTCCCGAAGAGCTGCTTTTGTAAGGCCAACAAGAAAGGCTGAGTTAATAGTTAGAATTTAGAAATGGTTTTTGCAAATTAAACAGAATTCTATATCTGAAAGGCAACCAGTAGAGTGGTTCTGTTCTACATTATTTCCCCAAAAGCAAAAATTCAAAATGCCAATGAAAGCCCCTTGGTGCGGCAGGTAGATACTTTCTTATCAAAACGGGCCAGAAGAGTGAATTGAACCACCTAGGAAACCATATATCCACCCCTTAATAATATTAACTGGGAAAATCTCAGAGACAATGATAGCGTGAACGTTATAAACATGGGCTGCAGATGGCTGAATCACAATAGTCAAACTCAATTGCTATTTGGAAAGAATAAGCCAGAAATGAATTTAAATATATGGTTCAGAGGTCAGCTTCTAGTATTTTATCTGGTACAATCCATATCCTGCTTTCTAGGGTAGGTGGGCAAAGATACCAAGTCTTTTGGATAGGGAAGTCACCTTCTCCAATCTGGAAATTCTGCATACACAGCATCAAGCCACTATCCAGCCTCCTTGGCATATCCTTTTGTTCACTGCAGAGGAACCATGAGCTAGAGATGCACTGACGTCTCTCTTCTCATCTCATCCTTTGCAGGCCAACTTGTGACCCAGGAGATATGTCAGAAAGGTCCCTCATTGTGGTCTCTGAATAGTCATCCGCAGTATTCATTCCAGGAAATCAGTTTTCTGAAGTCTATTGTATAGACTTCAATAGGTTCTTTATTTAAAAAAGAAACTTTGACATTCTCTATTTAAATATATTTCACACATTTTTATTGAGTCATTCACTTGACAAGCAGTGTTATCTGCTTGCTCTTTAAAATATTATATTTTAATTGGGTCAAGGATATGTGTGTATTGTTTGTTTTTTTAGAGAGAGGTTTTTTTTTCCCATTTCTGGAGAAGTGTTATATCTAAGGGTACATCTTAGTCTAAGTTAGTAAAAGAGTCTACTTACCTCCCCTGCCTTGGCATGTTCCACCTTTTAAAGAGGCTAATGAGTGACTCATATTTTTGGCTGACGTTTTCTTGAATATCAGGTCTTCTCTGAGTGATCAACTCATCTTCTACACAAATACTGCACACCTGCCCACTCAGCCCAGCTTAAACACTTTGTCCTGCTTCCTCTGATAGGAAAAACTATTCAAATTCTGTCTTCCCACTCACTTCCTAAGCTAAGAGAATGGGTGGGGTTGAAGAATTTGATGGCACCAGCTCTGAGATTCATCCTTATTGTCTCTACTTTGAACACGCCACAACTAAGCACCCAAAGACCCTAATTCCACTTACAATTTACTTTTTGCTTTCATGGATACTTTCAAATCTGATTCTAAATACCAGCAAGGAGCTGAACATACCCAGGCAGGTGGGAAGGAATGTCAGTTAGAGAACTATTTACAGTTCCATGTAGTTACCACACACTTTCTCACTTCCTCACTTTTGCCAGGATTGCTCATCTTTCCCTTCACCCAACTCATCTCCAATTCTCTCATCCTTAGAGTGTCCCCTATTCCAGGAAGCCTCCCCTGGCCCCAACACCACCCGCCTCTGTTATCTAGCCTCCTCTCTGGCTGCTGACATCATCATTGCATTTAATTTCACTGTATTGTAATTACCTGTTTATACATCTATTTCCTCAATGAAAACAGGAACGAAGTGTTTTTCATTTTTGATTGCCTGTGCTTGATCCAGCCCGGCAGATAAAGGGATCCAGTCAGAGTGAGAATGAGTGGCATTAATGTTGTTCAACTGCTCTCTGAGTCATTTAAGAAAATAAGAATTTTAGACTCAAAGGCAAACATGTATGCAATTAGTAAGAAAAATATCTGAAAGCCCTGTGCAGGAACTTTAGAAAAAAAAGTGTTACACACGTCTGCTTTTTCTCCCTTGCACTTGTACATGTTTCATTTTGCCTTGTGTTAAGATTGGATATTGAGGTAACTCAGATGGCTCTACCAACTCCACCACCTTAACAACCACCACAAATATCCCCATCACCACCTCTACCACCTCCACAATCTCCTGCACCACTCCTTCCACCTCCTCCATCGCCTCCAATACATCACCCACCTCCATCTCTATCTCCACCAATGTCCTCACCTCCTCCACCATCTTTACTTCCTCTACCACCTCCTCTACTATCTCGACCACCTCCTCCACCTTCTTGGCCACTATCTCCATCACCTCTACTACCGCCATCACCTTCTCCACCAACTTTCCCACCACCACCCCCACCTTCATTACCATCTCCACTGCCTCCACCACAACCTCCATCACCTCTATTATCACCACCATCTCCACCACCATCTCTACCACCTCCACCTCCGCTATTTCTACCACCATCTCTTCCACTCCTCCATCTCCAAGTCTACCACTTGTTCTACCTGCATGACATCCTGTCCTACTTCTTCCACTTTCTCCAGCATCTCTGCTACATCCTTCCCCTCCACCTGCATCTCCACCCCTTACCCTACACCTCCTCCTCCACCACCTCAACCATTACCTCCATCTGCGTCTTCACCCCCTCCACCACCTCTACCACAGCCTCTGTCACCCCTGGTCTTTCTCCTCTTTGAGGATCATCTTCCTGAAATATATTTGGGGAATATAAAGCAGACTGAGTTCATAATTCTTTCTGCTTCCTCATTATCTCTTGCTTTCATTCCTTCTCCTGCCACTTTTGTTCTCTTCACACACTTATACCCCACAGACACCTTTATACCTGTTATAAACCTATCAGAGATTCTGCTTTCAATATGTGTTTAAAAATGAAATTGTTTTGCAAAGATTCACTGGAAGTTGTAGAAGCTTAGGACAGAAGTCAGAGAAGGTGGAGAAGAATAAAAGTGTGTCCTCACAGTCCTCTGGTAGCGAGCACCTCTGTTCCACAGTCCTCAAACCTGTTTCTACTGTTGTTCTCAAACCCTCACTAGAAAGGGTCCCATCTGGTGGCCATAGAGTAGAAACGTAAGATGGTTCTTTCCTTTCTTCTAGGCCTTAGAACCAATATTCTATGCAAGAAGGTACAGCACAAGCTATTTTACCCCCTAAAATTACTTTAGCCAAGACAAAACAGCCTAGAAACAAAGTACAGCATAAATGGGCATGCTACCTGCTCCAAAGATAAATCTGGAGTCTGGACAGCAAATCTAAAAGGTCCGTCCAATCCCAAATGATCACACTCTTTCTGTCATAGATGCGTGAATATCACAGCAGAAAAGAATACTTAGCATTATGTTGCATGTGTTCGGGATGATTGAGAACAACATAGTATGAATTCAAGACATAATGAAATATAAACATACAAAGGGAATTTACCATAAAAATCCAACCCAGCAGGCCCACGGTCTCCTTTAGGAGACTGATGATGGAAAGACATGGGAATTTTCAGGTGTTAAAGTGGCCATCAGAGGGAGGTAAGTTTGAAAGAGGAGCAAACCCTAGACCTGTGTAACCCCCTGGAACAGACTATACACAGCTCAAACAAGAACTTCCATAAAGTCACTGGAACGGCTGGTTCCAACGCCACCAATTTGGTTCCTTCTTGTTGCTGCAACTTTGAATCCTAGCTTGTAAAAAAAAGATGAAGAAATGAAGACATGTATTTTTTTCAAACAAAAATAAAAGCTTTAGGCACTGAATCTCCACACCCAAACTTAAGAACATTCAGAATAATGAGTCAGATTCAGCCCTACATTTTACCCTCTCACAGGGTGGGACAAAGAATGAATATAGAAAAGAGGAACTTTCTAATATTGTAATGATCATCAACATATTCTAAGAAGTGGCAAGCTGAGTGTAACAACCTTGCTATGGATGTGACCAAGGGATATATAGGGAAATTCTTGTTTCCAAGGAAATTCTAGATATTCTTCATCAAATCTCATCTGGTAAAAATGACAAGAAAGACTTTAGTTTGTGTTTCTTTAATCTCTTTCAATTTAGTAACGTTGTTTTTAATCAAACTAAAGGTTCAGCATCACTGAATTAAAAAATTTTGTCAAGCATTTGCCAGGCCCTCTACCCAGATCCACCTCTCTCACTCCCTCACCTCCTTACGCTGGTTAGGTCTCAGCTCAAGTGAAACCCTTTTGGAGGGGCCCGCCCAGCACACCCTTTCCAAAATAGTACACACCCACGACTACTGTCACTATCTGTCCCCTCATCCTACTTTATTTTTTGTTCTTTTTATTTTATTTTTCTTATTTATTTATCTATTACCTAGATTTCCTAGGTAAAAAAAAATTTCAATTCAGTAAGTAACTCATGTTTACCCTGGCCACATCAACCTACAGGTAAATACAAAAGATGACACCAATGATCCTTCACAAAGCAACATACCTGGAATTCCAGCCCTACCCTATTTCTTGGGTTCTCGTAAAGGCTGTTTGGAATGAGCCACGTATACCTATGAATTACAATCTTCCTCTTGACTCCTTGATGTTCTACACGGTTTCTGAGGTGAACATCATCGTCCTCAGGACACTTCCTTAAGAACACACTCCCAGGTAAAAATGCAGTCCTGCTTCCTCTATATTTCCAATCATCATGCCAAAGTTAAGAGAAATCACCTTCAGTTAGGATCTGCCTTATGTTTTCCATTTTCTTATATTTTCCAAAAATTTTCTATCTATATATATAAATTATGTCTAGATAGGAGAGAGGGTTTCTTTTTTTTTCAATTGTTATTATTTAATTCACTATAGAGCCTCCCACGCACTACACCAGAAAACAAATTCACCAGAGACTGGATGAAAAGATACATTGATGCAGGCTTAATATAGAAAAAAAGTTCTTGATTTTGTTTTGACATATAAAATCTTTGGGCAAATTTTAGATGTAATTTTTAGTTTCGACCATTCAGGTTATTTAGTTAAGTAGTTAGTTAGTTTTCCTTTTGTTATTAATTTCTAGTTTTATTGCATCATGGTCAAAGAATATAGACCATATGAAGTTGAGCCTTTGGAATTTATTAAGCTTCCTTTTTTACTTATATCACACAGGCCTGAAAAGAATGTATTATATATGTTTGTTCTGTATCTTTTCTAATTTATTTTATCCGTTTGCTCTATCAGTTACCAAGAGGGTTTTTTTAAGTTCCAACCAAAATTGTTGATTTATCTATTCCTTCTCTTAGGTCAGCCAGTTGTTGCTTTTTATATTTTGAGATCCTATTGTTAGCAGCATATATGTTCATGATTATTGTGTTATATATTCTTTACTAACATACAATGTCCTTTTTGTCCCTTATTAGGTTTTTCACCTTAAATTCCATTTGCTCTGATATTAAAAGTGCTACCTCTGATTTCTTTGCTTCATATATGTCTGGTCTATCTTTTTCTAGTCCTTTATTTTCAATCTTTCTGTATCCTTTTGTACTTAAGACTTATAAGTCTTATATGCATCATATATGTAGATCTTCAGTGTTTTAAAAATCTGACTTTCTGTCTTTTGATTGGTGACATTAACTTACATTTATTATAATTATTGTTACACTAACACTCACTTTGCTGTTTTATTTGGTGCTATTTGCCATATTTTCATTTTCTTCTTCTTCTTCTTTCTTCTTGGTTTCCTTTAAATAGTTTACATTTTATTCGACTAGTTTAAATGTCATAATCCCATAGTTATTGTTGTGGTACTTGCCCTAACTCATTAAGATCCAAATGTATGGTCATTTTTTCTAACAACGTCTAACATTTATAAATATCTCTATTGTTCCCTGAACAAGAACTTAAGTGTCATCTCATCTTCTGGTCTCTCCCTACACCACTCCCTAAATGTCTAATGAGTTTAATGTTCACACAGGACTTATAAAATTGGTCTTGTTACTTAAAAGTCACTGTTCACACACACTTTGAGTTTTAATGTCCACAAAATATAGCCTTAAACAAAGAAAATCAGGCATATCTAGTCATCTACCTAATCATTCCTCTCCTGCCTAGAAATATGTCCTGATAAATGTGCATTGTATATAGTCAAATCAAGTTTTTAGTTTCCCTAAATTCTGCTTTAGCCCAGCCACCCCTATAGCCCCTGAGGTCCCCAAGGGAGATGTATACAAAGGAAAGCAAAGTAATGATTTCTGAACACTATGCAAGTTCCCTTTTCATAGGTTATTCAGACCTAATTAGGCCAGGCCCAAAGTAGTTTCCTTCTCTGACTATTCCCTATGCCCAGCCTATGTCCTGAATCTTATCACAGAGGAGAAAGGAAAGAGCCAAATAAGGGACACATGCCAGCCCCAGTCATAGATGCCAAAGAAAGGCAGACAGCAATAAGAGTCTGCCTAGTGCCAAGTAGGCGTGGGCTGGGGGACAGCTGCCCTGGGCTCTGAGCTCCAGAATAGAGAGGGTCAGCTCCCCACTCCAAGCACCTGGAGAAACAGACAAAGTAAAGCCAAGCCCACCCCAACACGCTCCAGGCATACAACCCAAACAGCACCCTGGATCTAACTTCCTATCTCAAAGGCTGAAATATTTAAAGGTGCATAGTTGGGATGAACTGTGATGCCTGTGATGTGCAGCTAAACAACTGTGTATTGGACACCACCTATTGCTGGAGAAACCCAGGTGAACGAGACACCATCTCTGTCCCCAGAGTGCTCATAGACAAGTAGAGAAGACAGATGTATACAGGACTGTGAGAGGTGCCTCACAATGAAAAATTTCTCAAAACTCAGCAATTTCCAAGAACAGTCACTGAGACTCATCATCCTAGGGGTCCAAGAACTATTAGGGAGTCGAAAGAGAAAAATACTTTCTTTTCTGAACCAATCTCCTACCATAAAAATCACTAGAACAGCTTCCCTTCCCCCAGATTGTCTCTTTCACTTTTTACTAATGCTCGTTCTTTCAAAGGAAACAAAGCCTGTCTTTCTGCAATTAGAGAAAACAGGCTTAAAATAGAAGTATTGTGGGATGGTTAGCGTAAGTGGAAATTAGGTCGAACCCATGTGTGAATGACTAATGTCAGAGCATTGCCAGTTTTGATAGCAGACAGAGGTTAGTAACTCATAAGCCCTGGGACCCTGGGGGGCCCAAGAATCTCACTGCAAGAAAACTGAAACACCAAAGAATAGGTGGGTGTGTGTCACAATATTGTTCAGAGTTTGCTCTGTTGATTTCTATTTATGGAAAAACAAATAGAACCTGAAGAGATATTGGCTGTCACCTCCCCTCAAGTCACCTCAGAAGGGACCCTGTCTTGAAATCCTAGTCCCTGTCTACATTTCCTGGCATCTGGCCCTCTGAATTCATGTTCTGAATCCTACAGATCATAAATACCTCTAACCTAACTATAACCAGACCTCTGCCTAGATCCCTCCATGTTCCCGGTCCTTCCTCAGCAGGCTAATTTGATCATGTTATCAACTGATTCCCAGAATGGCCCTTAAATTTCCTCCAAGGTGTCTCCAGATCCTTCGAGGACAATGATCATCTCTCGCATCTCCCCATGCCTGCAATCATCTGATAATTCCTCCATCGTGTTAACTTCATCCACAACTGCTCTTTACGGTTCCTCTCATTTGTCCCTTTCTCCAAACAATTAGAAGTCCACGTGGGTAGACAGTTGGGATAGAGGGTTTTCTAGGGGGAGGGGTGAATCTGATACCTTTTATGTGCCTTCAGAGCTCCACCCTGGTTTAATAATCCCCAAGCACTGCTTTGCGTACAGCAAGGTATAAATATATGCTAATAGGAGGTCTGGCTCCTTGTCACAACACATTGCAGGCTGCATTCGTGCAAGATAGAATAAAAAGATTAGATGCAATCTTGAAGTCAATCAGAAAGCAAGAGGAAACCAAAAAAACAGAGCTCAGATTGTCAACAAGGAGAGGCAGAAAAATGACTTGAATCGAATTGCAGTTTATCTCGTTAAGCGTTAAAGGAAACCAATTTCTTTCAGAAATTGGAAGGCAATTTAAACATTTCTACAGTTTTACTAAAGTTTGAAATTTTCCAGTGAAAGAATAAGGTTTTCTTTAATTCTGCATATCTGACATTTTCCCTGTACTTTCAGGGACTAGAAGGCCCCAGATAAGAGGATATTTAAGGAAAAGAGGGCACAGTTATCCACAAGTAAGGGAAAGAATCCATTAAAGAAATATTCACTTGATTTCTTTAGCCCTTTCAGGTTCCCTGCCAAAAGACCTAAGGAAGCTAGAACTGTGTACAAAAAAGCCAGGCTACAAAATCTGGCCTGGCCCTGGATAAATCACCATGCTGGATTAATTGACAAACATAGAAGTCACATTCAATCTATGAATGTCAAATAAAATATACCAATCTCAAGGCCAAGCTACATGGCATTGAAGTTGATGATGTCACAAGCTAAAGGCACTGTTCATAATGAGCTCAAGTCTTCATTGATAAGCCTCTTTCCCCACCGCCAAAAGCAGGAACATATTGATAGTGGCCTCTGTTTTGCAACAGTGTAATTGTTACTGCTCTTCCCACGTTGAAATGTATAATTCTCCCCAACCATTGTATTCAATAGAAATCACTAACTAGACCTCCATCTTCAGAGTTAGAACCAAGCCTTCCCCAGCCCCATGAGCCATCTGGAAGCAATTTGCTAGCCAACAAAGCAGACTCTTTTTTTCTGTGTTACCTTGGGCAACAAGTTCTCAATTCATGAGGAACACCAGGGCTTAAATGATACGTACACTGTTAATGGCCATCACCTCAGGAAGAGGACCAACCCGAGTCAGTGAAGGGGTGCCCACATTTTCCTCAGTACACGTATGCGTTGTTTGAATCTTTTACAGTGGGGACGTCAAGCATTGCTTCTGTAATTTTAAAAAATGCACTTTAAGATGTTCTGAGATGAATATGCTAAGACATTTCGGATTAACACCACTGAAAAACGGCCAATTCTTAACCTCTTGGGTGAGCTTAATGGGCAGTCCTTGTGTTAATGTTCGGTAGGAGCTGGACAAAGCAGCCCTTGCAGCTTCCGTCTTCACTATTTCCTCTCCTCACGCACTGATTCAGTCTACACTCACTCACTGAGTGCTCACTGCCTCATGGACTGAAGAAGAAGAATGATGTGAAGCTAAAATTATTTCCCTTAAAGAAGAAATAAGATGATAAATGGCATCTAGGGTGGCCAGTTGTTCTGTCTTATTAGGAAAAATAAAATCTCAGATGGTTTCATCAGGGAGAATATTCAGGAACCAAAAAAGTGCCTTCCCTGGTTTCCTCCTTCTACTGACAACTTTTCCCTTTCAACAACTTGTTATGTGCCAGCAGCAAACAATATGAATCCATTCCTAATGAGCAATAATTATAGCTTTAAGAAGCTGTACAATCAGTGTTCAGTGATTTCATTATTAGATAGCACCATAAATTATGCTAATGCTGATAACAGTTCTGGATGAGAGAGGTCCAGATCCGGGAGATTGCACTGAAATTATTTACATCCTCTATATCTGAAACAATAGACCTGGCAATTTGAAAATCAGATGATCTGATTTATTCTGGCAGGACACACATGTAACAAGTTGCATCAACCATAAAATTAAATCGGCTTCTTTTTTTTTCTTCTTCTTCTTTTTTCTCTTTTAAGTTTTTCTCCTCTGTCCTCTCTTACCTTGTATATTACTAATCTCCTTTGAGGAGAGATTTCTAATTATTGTAAATCTTGTTTCTAAAATTACTCAGTGATGGTGGTTGATGATGTCATGTGACAAGGATGGCTTTAACACACCCATGTCTTCATACAAGCAAAGCCTAAAAATGCAATGCCTGAAAAGTCACAATTGCCTCCCTGGACGCAGCAAAAGGGCTCAGAGCTATAGGGCTTTGGTGATAGGGAATTATTGCTCCTTTTAATCAAACCCCCAAACTTGTAAGGGTTAGCTACAAAAAGAGAAATTCCAGATGGATGTGGAGAGCTAGCCCAGGTCTCCCAACTCTGTCCTCCCTATATTTAACCCTTCCCCTTGGAATTTTCTCACTTCTGTTCATAGTAACACAAGCTACCATTTTTTGAGTACTAATTATATGCCTGGCAGGTGCAAAGGTCTTAATGTACGATATCTCTTTCATTCCTCATAAAAACCCTATGCAATGGTTCTATGATTCCCATTCTGCAGATGAAGAATAAAAGGCTCAGACGGCAAAACATATACACACTCACACACACACACACACACACACACACACCTTGCCTAAGGATACACACTTAGTAAGTGGAGAAGCCAGGATTCAAACCCAGGGCAACCAGAGATTGCTGCCCTTGGCAGCAAATGCAAGGAATCCAACATAAATCTGACTCCAAGTGCAGGGTCTTTCAGGAAGCCTCACAAAGGGCAGCAGAGGGGGAAAGTATACCACATGATGCCCACAAAGACTTCCTTAAAGTCCTCATTAAGTGTCGCCAAAGATATGGAGCAAGTGGATTACTTTATAGTACTTGAGGGGATGCCAACTGGTGCAATCACTTTGGAAAACTATTTGGCAGTACCAACTAAAGCTAAAAATACACATATACCCCGTGACCAAGCAATTGCACTCCTGGGTATATATCCAACAGAAACGACATGTACAATAATGTTCACAGCAGCATTATTCAAAATAGTCCCCAAATGGGAAGCAACCCAAATGTCCGTTAACAATAGAACAGGCAAATTAATTGTGATATAGTCATACAGCGGAATACTACACAAGAATGAAAAAGAATAAACTACTGATACATGCAAAAACATGTATAATTGTATCTCACAGACACAATGTTGAGTGGAAGAAGTTAGAAACAAAGAATATATACTACATGATTCCACATATATGAAATTTAAAAACATGTGAAACTACTCTGGGGATATTGACTACCCTTAGGCTGTTGACCGAGAGGGGGTATGAGGGAGCCCTCTGGAGTTATGGAAATTCCTATATCTTGATGTGGGTGGCAGTTACAAAGTATATTCATATATAAAAATGCCTTGAGCTGTTCACTTAACATTTGTGCACTTAATGTAAGCCATATCTCAATTTTTTTAAACAAATAAAAAGTCTCATTGGACCTTTCTGTCCCCAAAAATCCTAGTCATCATGGCAGTTGGCCCCCCAAACTTTTCCTCCTACTATTCCTTCAATCTTCACCCCCACCCCTTGCTCCCTCCTCCTACCTTCTAGATTTATTCTTTTCTGTCCCGCTGGTAGCTTCATTTCCTTTCCTATATGAATTAATTTAGCTCCCTCTGGCACCTTCCATTTCTCCTCTCTACTCATTACTGTAATCAGCAGAACAAAAATCCCAGCAGTCAAACAGATCAAACAAACAGTTCTTTGGAAGAATATTAGTGCACTTTTAGAGATGGATCTTAATTGTTGGTTTCTATCTCCTCTGGAAGGTAGTTAAGCTCCCTGAGGGGAGGAGGTATATATCCCCAGATGCTCAGTAAATGTGTAGTCAAGAACACCCTTACTCAACACTTAAAGTTATGAAACCTGGGACATTCACAGAGTTCTCATCTTTCTCTCCAGGGCCAGCAATGGATTAAGGTAATAAACAAGGATACTTGGAGTCGGAATCATAAAACTGTGTTTCAAAAGCATTTGTCTGAGTATTATAAGAAAAATACAATATGGCTGATTTTAATTATCTCGGGTCATTTTTATTACTTTTAGTCTTTTTGTCTCTTCTTATCTTTCTGCCTTATACCGATCAGACATAACCAGGCAATTTCATGGTCAAGAAGGAATAGAATAACAATAATTCCCTTGAAGTTTGTGGAGGAGAAAACAAAGGACAAGAAGTTGAAGCTGAACTGTTAAATCATCTAACCTCTGAAATGTGCGAAACAGGCCAGGAAACCAGGCTGACATTTCTTGATTTTGAATATAGCAGAGCCTAGAAGGGTGATTAGTTCTCATTTTATCATATAGGTGGGAGAGTCATTCACCCATTTGCTTGGGAAGGTACTCAATGGTAGGCATCTCATAAGAATAAGTTTATCTTTCAAATTTGGGGTACACCAGCTACCAATCAGTGACAGAACCTTAAAGTTCAAAATCAGGAGTGAAAAGGGAAAAATAAAGACAAAGGATGAATTCAATCTAATACTTAGCAAGGAGGAATGGCTTGCTTTCGAGTCCATTTTGAAAGGCTGTGCCAGGCCAGATTTAGAGGAGAGAAAATCTTTTGTTCAAATCCTTCACCCAAATATAGTTAAATGAAATAAAAGTCTGAGGTCATGTAAAGGCCTCAATTGTTAGGCTGTCAAAAGCCTATTTGAAGTATAAGGCATTTTTCTGAGTATTAAAATATTGCAGGTATTTATGGAGTATCATCTCACACAAAACATTTCCATGTTTAGAAAGGGAATGTGCCATTCCTTCCCAGTCCCCCAGGACAGCCACCTTAGTTGGATGACTATTGTATAAATACAGAAGTTAGCTGCTAAGAAATGCATCTTCACTTCTTAGAAAAGTATTCCTGTGTTTATCTTCTGGTAGACCTGGGCTTGCTGGACATAAACCATTCCTCACCAGCAACAAGTAGAGGTTTATTTTTGTCATTCATAAAATAAACCAGGGCCCAGCCAAAGGAAATGACTCTTGGAGGCGGCCCCGTCACAGAAGCGCTGTAGAAGTTACAAATGGCTCTGTGGCCCAGGCCATAAACAGTCTTTAGGAAGGCTGGTGCTGAGCAGTTGATATTAAAAATCACCTCATTAATTATGTTTGTAAACAATGCAGCTGTCTGTGCTTGCAAGCTGGCTCCCTCAGCATAATAATGTTTGTAACAATAATAACCATCATTTCAAGCGTAGCAATAAATAGTCAATCCAAGAGCCTCAAGTGAGATCGCATCTGGGAACTGCCACCCGGTCATTGAAAATTCCTCTTCAGAAGGTGGGAAGATTGTTGCTTGTTTTCCACTCATAAGGAACTTTGTCAGGATCAACCACTCCACCAGGATTTTTCCCATCTCCGTTTTTGAAAGGAACAGGTGAATAGCTAGTGTGGGAAGAGTAACAAAACCAAGAGGGAAGCCAAGAGCCAAAAGAAGTGGGAGAGCTGGCCAGAAAAGGAGAACATGGAGTATGGTTGCCAAAGGGGCTGATGGGAAAGGGACACACCTTTCCCCCCAGAAGGATCAGTGAGGTCAGGATTGTACCTCAGGGTACTGGTTAACCAGCCATACCTCCTCAGCACTCAGGCAGTTGTACATTTATTCTATAAGTATTTACTGAATACCTACTATGTGCCAGGTGAGTATCATATGCTGGAGAAAATTCACAAGGAAATGTCCATTTTAGATGGCCATTGGTGATATCATTGGGACGTACCTGGCAGACTAAGTAATTACTTAATCCAAGTGGCCTGCTATTTATTTTCTTTAAAGTCAAATTTTTGGAGCACATATTTCTAAAGTTAGCCCAGCAGTTATAAGCCCTTGAAATTGTTAAAAACAAGAGGGAAATATGTTTTCTGTGTGACATAGGTAAGCTGGAGTTACTAGACCTCTTTCCACACGAGAAGACAACACCTTCATACCTCATTTATGCCTCCTCCACATGTAAATTTTGATTCTGAACTTCACCAGAGAGAGATAAATGTGGTATCCAGTTCCAAAGCATTACCCATTTTCTCTGTCTCTGTCCCTCTCTTTCCTCTCTCACTCTGTGTATATATTAATTTTATAGATCTTTTTATTGTCTGAACTACACTGGTTGCGTGAGAAGCAGAACAATAGGCCAAGAAGTTCCATTTCACACATGCCATCCTTATAATTCAAATAGGACAATAAAAGGAGAGAGAGAGAGAGATCTATAAACTGGCGATAAATCAGTGTCCTAAACCAAATTAACCATCGAAATAGATTATCATAAAAATAACGCCATGAAAAATATTCTTCACCTTCCTGGTTCAGCTGCCTGTAATGGAGAGAGGGAGGGGGTCTGTGTGCGCCTGCGTGCGTGTGTCTGCATGTATGTCTGCGTGCCACACACACAATTAGAGATGCACACACAGACCATACACACACACACGCACGCGAAGACACCCAAAGGCCATGCCGTTTGTACATGCCACTTGCTCCTCCAGGAACAAGAGAGGGCTGAGAACCCCAGGGATTGATCAGTAGCATCTCCCAGTTTCTAAAGCTCAGCTTTTATTCAACATGGTAAATGACAAAATCATGTGCCAAGTATCGCGTTAGACCCTGAAGATGCAAAATGAGCTAAAGGGGACACAGTGCTTGTCCTCATAAAACTTCTAGTCAGGGCAGAATAGACATTAACCAAATAACTACACAGATACAATTTTTGAAAGTATAAATCCTGAGAAGCGCTGTTAAGAAAAGGCACAGGCTGCTCTGGGAGCACAAACAGGGGAACTTAACCTAAGGTGAGGTCAGGAACAACCCAATCTTCGAGCTGCAGAACCAGGAGGGGCTAGAGAGATACAGATGGTCCACAGCAACATCCCATATAAGTAGGAGGAGGGAAACACACTTTCCTTCACAGGAGAAGGCTGAGACGGAAAGGATGAGGACTGGGCCAGTAGGCGAAGAGAGGAGGGAGCTGTTCCAGCCAGAGGGAACCACATCTACAAAGACTCTGAGGACAGAGCAGAGAGGACACAGCCCAGAACTGAAAGAAGGTCACAAAAGGCAGAGGGCAAGGTGCCAGATGAGATAGGGGAGGTGGGCAGAAGCCAAATCATGCAGATTATTATCATGTGGGGGAGCAGAGGGTAAGGGAAGGGGGTGTTGAGTTTGCTTTTGCAGAAGCTCATGCTGTTTCCGTGAAGAGAAGAGGTTGGCTTGAGGGAAGCAAGAGGCTGGGAAGACAGTATCAGGCCTCCTACCAGTCCTCCACACCAGTCTAGGGGAGAGATGGGACCTCAGTCTAACACTAATTAGCTATGTGACTTCAGATAATTTGGTTTACCCCTTTAAGCCTCAAATTCTCCACCTGTAAAATGGCAATAATAATGGTTTTAGTGGGGATTAACGAGATCATGCCTGTGGAGTGCCCGGCCCACTGTACACCTTCAATAAATGTTAGCTGTTGGTGGTGCTGGAGATGGAGAGAAATAGATAGATTAGAGAGATAGAAATAGTCCACCAGCAAGCACTCACCCTACCTAATTTATCGTGAGGAAGAGGGAGACACATTTTCCTTCCTAGGAGAACGGTCCAGAGGAATAAATGGGGGAAAAGCCATAGGTACCACTGAGAGAAGTTCCCCAAATTTGAAACAGTTCTTGTTCTTTATCATAAGCACTGCCAGTAATATTTAAGCCGAGAAGAGTATCCGAGACCATTTAGAAAAGTAATTAAAGTACTATAAAAACATATAAAGTGTATATTTGTATTATAAAAGTATTTTTAGTAAATAAAAGTGCAAAAAAATGCTCAAGTATATCTTAAATAAGCTTTGGGACAACAGCAACAAAAAGATTACAGAAAAGTCAATAACTTGCCCAAGGTCATAGGGCTGTTAACGGCTAAAGCCTGGAGTTGAACACAGGTTGAACTCCAAGTCTGTGCCCTTTCCAGGAGGGGGCACAGCCTCCCAAAAAGTCCAACCCCAATTTCCTTCCAGAAGCTTTCAGTCTAGTCAGAAAAACAAACAGCAAACCACAAGAAACAAGGCACAAGTTAAAGTCCAGTTCTGTAGTTTACATTGACAATTATGGTGACACTACAAATTGTTTCAGTGTTTTGGTAAGCAGTGTCTAACAATGCTATAAAATAGTTCTTGCCTTTAGATCTAATAATGTCACTTTGAGGGCTCTATCAAAAAGCATACAGGAATTTAAATAAAAGCAGCATTATTACCAATATCCAAAGGCAA
The DNA here is from genome assembly GCF_057802395.1 of Ceratotherium simum simum. Classification (NCBI taxonomy): domain Eukaryota; kingdom Metazoa; phylum Chordata; class Mammalia; order Perissodactyla; family Rhinocerotidae; genus Ceratotherium; species Ceratotherium simum. The sequence goes on along the minus strand of NC_141902.1, from coordinate 15,059,143 downwards.
TTGTTATTCACTTTTAAGACAAGTTGGATAATAGGCTATTTACATATCCAAAACTTCTAATGCAGTTAAAAAAAAATTTTTTTTAATTATCCTCTGTATTAACCACAAACTTGAGGACTGAGCAACTTCCTTAATTAAATCAAACAGAAGCTGTAGGAGGAACCTACTTGTGGGAAGCTTACGGTAATTGATCCTGAAATTAAACACTTGTTCAAAATCCGAACACAGGACTTTTTGTGCACCTCCTGCAAGAAACTTACTCACAAAAACCAGAACTGGTTTCCCCTAGCTGATCCTTGAGGGCGTCCCCTTTAAAACTGCCAGCCTCCTTGGTAGAAGATAGAATCATGCAGGATGGATTAGCTATCATGTCATTATAGCAGGCACAGCCGTCTGTTACAGGTAAATTGCTAGGCAATGTAATAACAATGCAGTTTATTTACTGTGCAGGGTGCTTATCTACAGAAATGTTCCCGACAAACAAAGAAAGGCACAGCTAAACACCTTTTCCTTAGAATCACAGACTGAAGCTATGCCAGTACCTTCAGAGAATAAAAATGCTAAATAATCCCTGTATAAACAGAGTCCCTAAAACCCCAAAGCATTTCCTAACAGAGGAAGCAGAAAAAGGCAACCGGCAGATGGAATGTCCACCAGGTCTTTCTTAGGCTCCCATCACTATCGACCAAATCACCTCCCAAGGGGAGGAGGGGTGAGGAGGACCCGAAGAGCAGTCAGGCTGAGTCCAGACTCAGAGCACTCATTGTTGTTCAATGATGATGATGCCAATAGTGATGATGACAGGGACGATGAGGTAGACTACCATTTTTTGCATGTTTATCATCTACCATTGGACTTTTCAACATTATCTCTTTTAATTATCAAAACAACCCTATGAGGTTAGACTACTGTTACCCCACTTAGCAGTTGAACAGATTCACAGTAAGGAGCTTTTCCACTAAGCTGTTCAGTTGAGATTCAACACCAAGTCTGCCTTCCTCCAAAACTAGAGCTCTTAACCTTACACTAGACTGTTCTCAAGAACTTGAGGGACTCACCTGAGGTTGGAATTAGCATACAGGACTCCCGCCCTCCCCTGCCATTGGCTCCCATCTTATGCACACATCCCACCTACTGAAGCATCCACTGGGCTCATACAACGAAGGCCAGTAATACAAAGGGCACCATTTTCCTGAAAACCTAGTAGATGCCTCTTAAACATATAGCCTTCCATGAATAGAATAAGTGAACTAATGACTGAAGGAAGGAAGAAACCCAGTTAAGGAGTCTAGGATGCAGTCCAGGGAGACATGACTGGAATGTGATTGCTCTAAAAGAAAGCTATAACTTAACCAATAGTATTAACATATCTGAAGAAAGAATATGTCCACCGAAGGAAGGCAGTGTACCCAGAGCTCAGAAAAATGGAGCACTATTGAATTGGGCAGTGTTTATCCAATTGTGCCCAAGGGAAAGAGAGAGTGTATCTGGTAGTTGCTAGAAGTACCAAGAATGTTTAGTTCACTTCAATAGTCTTTGTGTGCCTACTATGTGCCACAGTGTATAATAGGCCCCGTGATTAAACACACACTGTTCCTAACATGGAGGAACCTGCAATGACAGTGGGAGAGACCAACACATAAACACTCTTAAATGTTAAGTGCTACAGTAGAGGTATGTGCAGTGCACCATGGAACACAGAGGAGATAAAGTTAGTCCAAGGTCTAGGAAAACTTCCTGAAGTGACCCTTGAGCTGTGTTTCAAGGAATAAGCAGGTGTCATCAAGGCCATAAAGGACACAAAGGAATTCCAGGCAGAAGGACCAGAAGTTGTCCACATCACAGCAAGTTGGAGATAAAACTATTAGTCTAGAAACCAAGGATGGTATACGTTCAGTAGCCTGAGATTTATCCCAAGGGAAATAGAGAACCACTGAAGGACGTTAGTTGGAGAGTAACAAGATCAACTTGTATATAGAAAGATCATTCTGGCAGGAATATAAACAATGGATGTAAATGGAGAAAAGCCAAGGAGGCCTAGAGACCAGTTAAGAAGCTAGTGTTAAAGACCCTGGTAAGGATACTCCCTAGGTCAATGGTAGCTAGGATAAAGAGTGGGAAAACTAAATAGTTAAAACAGTGACATTTTTGACTAATTGGATGGGAAGGATGAGGGAGAGGTGAGGCATCGAGAATGACTCCAAGTTTCTGACCTGGGTGAACAAGTTGATGATGATATTACGAATCATCTCAGATAGGAGGTATGGGAATATAGGAGGAGCAGCAAATGTGGATTTGAAAGAAACTTATTTTGTTTGGTTTTGAACATGTGGAGTTTGCAGTGCTCATTGGACATCTAGGCAGAGCTGTCCGGTGGGCTATTGGACACAATTCTGAAAATCAGAAGAGTTATCAGGACTGAGGGTAAATACTTGAACATTATGAGCAAATAGGTGATACTTAAAACCATGAAAGTGAAAGAGATTAACCGAGGATGGATAGAAAGATGGACGAATGGATGGGAAAATAAGCTAATTAAAATGAGATTATACTATATTAACTAGTTTTAATTTCTGGAAAGTTTTAAAACTTAGTTTTACTTGACCTTAACAGATGAAAAAGAAGCTGAAGAAAATGAAGAAAAGTAAACTTCAGGCAAATGTTTCTTTGCCATAAATTGTATTATTTCTTAAAAGAGCCCTTTAGGTTAAGAAGAAAAGATTATGAAAAAATCATAAAGTGGCTAGAGTTGTTTTAAAAAATCAACTTCCTGCTAAGATGAGGAAATTAGTCCTCTCGCACGCGCACCCATATCCCCTGGGAAGGATTACCGCTCGTCTTCCACTGTACCCATTATGTTCCTGAGTCCTTTATTTTTATTTACCTCTTACATGGTTGATTCTTGTAATTGAGCAATTTTTCTTTCCAAGAAGTTTTCATGCATTCTGTATTTCTTGAGTTTGTTGATGTTGTTTGTGATGATGTTTTCCTATTGTCTCTACATTTGACCACACCTTGGCTGGGTAAAATATTCTTGAGTCACTGTTTTCCTCAGAACTTTGTGGATATTATTTTATTGGCTTCCAGCATTGAGTGAAAGTCCAAGACCAGCCAGATTTTCCCTCTTGTAAGTGACTTGCAAAGTCTATGTCCTTAACCAAATAGTAGGGGAAGGAAGACTCAAATAGTCTCTCTCAACACGCTCGGCTCCTCTATATTTTATGGTGGACAAAGCCCTTCTTTGGCAATAATGAAGGGCAATGTTAAAAGCTACAAGCTCTTCTCTGCCTCATTGAATCTTCTCATCCTTCAAGACTGCTCGAACATCCTCCCCCACCTTCTCAGGCTTTTCTTCCCTCCTTCCCTCCTTCCTAAATTATGTAGCAGTTATTACATTTATAGTTGAAGGTATGCCTATTTCCTCACTAAATTATAAACAGCTTGAGAGGAGAACCATGTTGTCTTTCCAGCAACCCCAGCACTTAGCACACTGCTAAAAGACAGGAAGGCTCAGATGTTAACTGAAGAATCTATCTATTCTCACTTACCCCACACATACTTGAGGGACTCTTGAGAGCAATTGTGCTCAAACTTGAGCACACATCACATCACCTGGAGGACTGGCTAAACCAGAGACTGCTGGGCCCCACCCCAGAGTTTCTGATTCAGGAGGTCTGGGTGGGCTCAGGAGTTTTCATTCCTAACAAATTTGCAGGTGATGCTGATGTTACTGGTCCAGGAACCACACTTTGAGAACCATCAATTTAGAGCACCATTAGAAACTAAACAAAATAAATTTAACAAATCTTTGCAAACTAGAAGTAAATAAGTTCAGATAATAAGCTTATGTGGACCTCTCAAACCATCAAAATCTGGTGGGCTAAGTTACTCCTTATATCACAAGCCTAACATAAGCCCAAGTGTTAGAGTATGTGGCCCAGGAGACAAGACATTTTATGACATTTCACTTAGTTTTTCTTTCTTGATTCATTTTATCATTCATGATCATAATTACTTTAATCAGTGTTACTTACCATGATTCTCTAACTATTATACCATTACTATTAATAATCTAACATTAATTCAATTCAATGATCTGGTGAAAGTAGAAATCCAGAGGAACCTCATGTGCTTCAGACCAAATTCTCCCTCAAAGTAAAATAATAATAATGATTTTAAAATACATTCCTCTATCACCCTTATTCTGCTTTCTCGGGCTTTTCTCTTTCTCTCTCTACCTTCGTACCTCCCAGGCACATGCGATAGCTGCAATTCTTACTTGTATCAAGACTTTGCAAACCAGAACTAGGCACATATTCCCTCCTTCACCATCCTTGCCATTTAGCCATTTAGTCCCTGGAGAGGACGGTCTGTGGTCCCAAGGCTTCTACAGCAACCTCTAAGTGGTGATTTTTGTACTCCTTTCCTTAAAGTGTTTAATGTTTCTGAGCCCCCTAAATCTTCCTGCTTTTCTGCACGCTAACACGCATTGCAGTGCACTACTGTTGCATTACAGTGCCACCTAGAGTCTGCTGCCGGTAGAGACCCGGAGTTAACCAATTCCGTGCTCTCACCAACAGCTGGCTAAAGGAAAATATAGTCATTCTGGATTCAAATGAACTCTGCTTCTACAAGAAATTGTTCAGTATAAAGTCAAGGAGGCCTCCCATATGGAACCAGGGGTAGTTAAACCATCATTATTGGTGTCATTGAAATGGTGTCATCAGCTTAAATTTTTGCTTCACATTAGGATTTTAACGGTGAAAGTTTGTATCTAAAACATCTTCAAAGCAAGACAACTTCCATGGTGAAGGTGTGGAAAGAGAAAACAGAAGCTTCTGGGCCTTTCAGTTCTGCTTCTCATGGTTGTGGCTGTGGCTGAGCTTCGTTGAGATCTGCAGGACGAAATCAGCGTGGCCTGGCCGCAGCGCTAGATTGAAATTGAGCACTGATGCGCTGTGCATGAAGCAAACAGCAGCCGCATTAGAAGCTGAGGGTCCATTAGCTCTCATTTAATGTTTCTTCTCAAGCAGATAAGTACAGGCATCAACACCCCAGCCCTTTGATGACACATAAATCACAGGTCAGTGCCTTCCATGGAGACTCCTGTTTGCTAAGTGAGTAGTTAGCCCGGGAGCAAGGAAGCAACATTTCAGTAAACTTATAGACCCAGGGGGACGAGCTGATTGCACAGGGCAGGGCCAGGCATTGCCCCCTGCAATTTAATAATCAAAACCTTTCTCCTGCTTGAGAACTAGCACATCATTCTGGACTTTCCACGGGCAGCAGCTTGCACCAAGAGCCACCCTTGGTCCCAATTCTGCCATTAACTTCTTTCTCAGGGAGTTGGTTTCTGCAAGTTCTTCTGAGCGGAGAGCAGGCTTGGAGACCCCATCTCTTAGCCCACCACTAATGGGACTGGGGTAGACCTTTTTCCATACTCAATCCACAGAACCTCTCTCTGTGTGAATTTATGCTGAGAGCCACAGAGACTGAGGGAGCCGGGAGCTGAGCCACGTTAATAGTGGGGCCCTAAGTGAAGGTCCATGAACTTGGGCTGCTGAGATCCTTGAGCTGGACTGGCTTCTGCCCTTCCTGGACCGAACGCTGCGGCTTTTCTGTGGAGTCCATGAGTTCTGTACCTAAAATCAACTTGAGTGTATTCAGCTCCTTATTACTAAAATTACTGTCTAAGAAACCCGAATCAGAGAGGACACTGATTGGCCTCAGATTGGGACTTCTGCTCCCTACTCCATTCTATGGTGGAGAAACCTCCACAGCCAGCCCTCAGTCCACCAATGCTCCTGCCGTCCAGCCAAAGGCAGCAGAGCCTGTGGGAGTTCGGGCAAGGGGAGCCAGTGGGGACCAGAGTGTGGTCCACAGACTGCTGCCAGGCCATAACCTATTACTGGTCTGCAACAAGAAAAGTACAGAAACTGAGAGGAAGTGTTTAGGAACTTGCACAATAATTTTTCAGAACAATTTGATATCTGTCAAATCTAACAATAAAAAAATCAGAGCTTGTATTTTATATATCTTTGTTTTTCCATTCATTTTTGTAGATTTTATTTTTATTGTATTCTATGAAAAAAATCAGTTCATAAATGATTGGAAATAAAAAACACACAGGTTCTTCTCTGCCAATGGTTTGAAGAGCACTACTGTAAATCCCCCTCCAGGCTCTGGTCCAGGCTCCTTAGCCATTCAGCTGGCAGAATCTCCCTTAGAGAAGACAGGAACAGACCTGTGCCTTCTCTCCAAGGAAGAGCGATGACTCGAAGGCAGAGGCAGAGCCTATTGTTCACATCTGTTTATGAGGAGGACCCGTCCTTGGATCAGACAGCCCAAACATGCTGGTATAGAAAACACGTGACTCACAGCGTCCTGATGGAGTTCAGACAAAGTATTCCAAGAGGGCCGGAAGCGCTCTCAAGAGCAGGCTTTGGGACTGCATCCACACGTGAGTCGAGTGTCCCAGCTGGGCTTGGGGGACTTCTAATGCCTCCAGTCAGTGCTTCTCAGCGCCATCTCCCCAGGACCCCCCTACACGCACACACAGACACACACTCACACTCATGCACACTCACACTTCCTCCCTCCCTGGCGTCTGTCAGCTTCTCTGGGCAGTGCTTCTTTCTCTCACAGGCAGTAGCAGGAGTATAGACAAGAGGGTGACAGCTCCCACGTTTCCTCATTTCCTTGGACAAACTTAGCCTGGGTCTCACCTTCTCCTCTCCAAAGAAGAGACAAGGCCGTTGAGGACATAGGGTGGGCCCTTGGGCTGTGACAAACCCTCCCAACTCTAAATTCTCTCTGTGTGGATCCAGAAAATGGAACATGGATATGGAAATGTGTTTTTTTTTTAAATGGTGTCCCATTAACGTAAAAATAGAGAAGTGCGTATAAGAAGAAGAGGGGGAAGAAATACATGGAGAGTGAGATAGACAAAGAGGAGGGAAAGGAAGGAGGAATAAAGGCCCGCAAATTCCATGAGGGCAGGGTCCGCGGCTGTGTCCCGGTGCCTAGCACAGCGTGGGCACACAGTGGCTCTCAACAAATGTTTGTTGAATGAATGAAGAAAAGAAGGGAAAGCTGACAGAGGAGCAAGCAGGGAGAAGGTGCCCAGATGGCAGGCAGCTGCCCAGACTCCTCCTCCCCCCTGACGGGGGTCTCAGTGCTGCCGCGCAGCCCACGGAGGCAGCAGGCAGAGAGGAGGGCTGGCCGCACCAGCGCGGGCCGCTGGGCAGAGTGACTCCTTGCTGCTCTCCTCTCGTTTTTTTTTTCTCCTTAAAAAAAATTATTTTAATGCAGGGAAGAGTCATTGATTTCATTTGAAACAATTCCCAAACAGGATACGGAGTCTCAAACAGCTCCTCAGCCCTTGGCAACCGTTGTGCGCAGGTGTTTCTTGCCAGTGCCGGGCAGCACGTAGGGCGCTGAGAGCTCGGGAGCACAGGGCGGCTGAGCCGCAGCTGGAGGGCAGCCCAGGGCACAAGGCGCTGGTGGCACCGGGCCCTGTAGCATGCCCTGAGCACAGGGCTCCCCTGCCCCCTTGCTAACTTCACTTCCAGCCCCCCATCTTTAGTACAATAAGAATTGAGTTTTTACTCTTATTTCTGTAATTTGTAAGATAAAAACAAACAATAATCCCAAAGAGAGAAATGAATGTGCAATGAATAAAATGGACGAAAGGAAGAATGAGGAGGACGGCTTGATAACAACGTACAAAAACAGGATGGACTTTTACCTACATGGGCTCAGACAAACCCGTGAACACCCATAGAGTTGAATGAGAAGTTCATCAATAAAAATCAGTAGACACACATGTATTTTTAATCCAAGTTTCTAAGAGTAAAATGGAGACAAGGCGTATTGAAGCATAAAGGACTATCTCCAACTAGTAGAACTTTCTAAGTGGCTCTGGACAGACAGTTAAACATAGAGTTACCACACGATTCAGTTAATTCCATTCCTAGGTATACTATAGACCCAAGAGAAATGAAAATATATGTCTATATGAAAATTTGTACATGGATGCTTATGGAAGGATTATTCACAGCAGCCAAGAAGTGGACACAACCCAAACATCCATCAACTGATGAATGAATAAATAAAATGTGTATATTTATACATTGGTATGTTATTTGGCAATAAGAAGGAATGAAGTACTGATAGATGCTACAACATGGATGAACCTTGAAAACAAATTGCTAAATGAAAGAAGCCAATCACAAAGGACCACATGTTGTATGATTCCATTTATACGAAATGTCCAGAATAGGTCGATCTATAGAGACAGAAAGTAGATTAGTGGTCGCCTAGGGCGAGGAGGGAGGGGGGATGGAGGGATTGAGGGTGACATCTAAAGGGTACAGGATTTCTTTTGGGGATAATAAAAATATGCTAAATTTGACTGTAATGATTATGGCACAGCTCTGTAAATGTACTAAAAGCTATTGAATCATACAGTTTGAATGGGTGAATTGTACGTCATATGTCCATGTGAAGAAAGCTATAGAGAAAAGAGAGAGGGGGATAGTTCCCCAAGCAGAGATAAGAAAGGTGAGGCATGTCCAGTGGATTTCATTGACCCTTTCTGGCAAGGAAAGGGTTAGGAGAGCATGTGAAGTCTTGAAGTACAGGGGAGATTTCTTCACACTCCTTTGGATCCTCACTGAAGCCTCCAAGGCTTCACCCAGAGGGTCCTAGGAAGGAGCCCCTCTCCTTTCCCCTGTGTTTTCATACTGGAAAGAACTGATAAGTGCTTACACTGTTACCCTTCTAGAGATATTTATATTTTTGGATTATAATCATAGAAACTTAGAATATTTGTGAGTCTTGGGAACAATGTCTTCTACTGGATTTCTGTGGGTTCTGTGGAGCCCTTCCAGGCTGTCAAGTTGGAGCCAAGAGGCAGGGGGCGGGGGGCATGCGAGGGGCTCTGGGCGTGCCATACATTTTAGAAAATTCTCACTTCATATGGTTAAGTAAAATGTTTAGGGGTTTACAAGATAAATAAACTGTTAGTCATCCACAAAGAAGATATCGTCCGAACAACTCAGCCCTGAGGGTTTTGGACAACTGACATCTGACTCTGCTTTTCCCAGGATTTACAGGCACCATAAGGCCCACACTCCACCTCAGTGAGTTCCACAGAGCGACTTACACGCTCTCAGCACGTGGCAGCTGCCTCCTTCCACCTCTGGCATTACCCCTAGACCCTTCTCGAGGCCCTGCCAGATCTGATGTCCCCTATGATGCTCTACAATCCTGTCTGAGGCACAGCCAGCTGATCCAGGGCAACAAATGACCCATGCCAAACATGTTCCCCAGTACAGGGGTCACCAGGAAAGTCTCCTGAATCGGGCCCTGGATGGGCCTTTCTCCAGTGCATGACTGGTAACAATTTGTTTATAGAAATAGGCCAGGAAAGAGGCCAGAAGTAAAACACTGCTGAGTTTGTCCATCACAGCAGCCATATTTTCTTGCTCACAAAAAAAATAAGGCAAAGCAGAATCCCCCAACTTCCAACCAAACAGCTGAGACTGTTACATGATACTAGCTGCTCTAAACTGCGCAAAACAGTACCTAGAAAAGTGTCTACCAGGTTTTCCTGCAGTTCACTATGCCCCAGAGTGATCGGCTTGACCAAGGTGGCATCAAAAGCCCACAGAGTCAGTACCCAGGAGGGCTGTGGTTTCCGCTTACATTTTTCACTTGAATTCTCTCACATCCAGAGCCCAATTACTGTCAAGCCCTTTCTCTGAGCCGGCCTTACTGAAAGCTAGATGTGGTAACTCAGTGCCTAGCAAAGGTTTTTACAAACAACAAGCACTTGGTAAATCCTTCAAGAAATTGATGAGTTAGGCAATGAGAGAATTAATTAATGATTTCAGAAGTAAAATAGCTTTGAAATCAAGAATATTACAATTTAGTCATCCTTATTTTTATAATTTCTCCATCACCTCCTTCAGGACGTTCTTAAAGTGCACATAGTCCCAGCATCATAGTGCCTGGAAGGGACCTAGACACTACCCACTCTGATTAATTTCAAACTCTTGCCTACAGCATTGTCCCAGAGGCCACTTAAGGGGACAAGTAGGAGGCCAAGGGGACAGGCACCTGAGATCTCCATTTCCATTTTGGCTAGTATATTAGGATAACGCTAGCTACTATAATAACTAAACCTCCACATTTCAGTGCCTTGTCTATATAGAATTTTATTTTTTACTCATGTAACAGTTCAGCGTGGGAGTGTCTGGCCTGCAGGTGGCTCTCCTCCCCTGGAACTCAGGATCCTTCCATCTTGTGGCTCCTTTATCCCTTAGGGCCCCAGCCAGGGTCAGGGTAAGAGAGAGGGGAGAGCACAGCTGCTTCTTTACCCCCTTGGCATATATATTAGTCAGGGTCTTAGCAGAACAAAGTCCAGGCCAGGTAATCAGAAAAACATGGCCCAGGCCAGGTACCCAACAGAGACCATTTAATATGGGCAACTGCAAGAGCTGAAAAGCCAAACAGGGGACATAAGGCGATCCAGAGATTAGCGTCAGCAGGAAGTCACTCCCACTCCTAGGACTGGAGGAACCAGATCACTCGCTGTATTTCTCTGAACCACAGAGAAGGCTGCTGAGCACCTGAGACATGGAAGAGGGGCTGTTAGTTAAGAGCTGAGACCGCAGCGATGTCACCTGAACCAAAAGGTCAGGGCTGAAATACCCTGTCTTCACCCTCCCTCCAATCTCCTGTCAGCGCCAACGCCACCCCCCTACTCCCCCACCTCCCCACCCCTGCCCCTGAACTCAGCCAGAGCTCGGGCAGGAAGCCTGGGAAATTGTAGTTTGCAGGGACAGTCCCCTACAGACAAGCAGAGCAGGGAGAGGGCAAGGAAATGGATCTGAGGGAAAACAGGCAAGTGACAAACACAATCCATAAGTGACACAGATCATATTCCATTGGCAAGGATTAGTTACAGACCCACACCAAGAAGCAAGGGGTGCTGGGAAATGTAGTCCTTGGCTGGATAACCACTTACCAGTCACATAAAGGAAGGAGGAATACAGTCTTTTAGTGGACACTTAGCCATCTCTGCCACAGTTGGATGGGAATCGATTTTCAGTCCACCCAGCAGCTCCATTTTCACATGAGGTTCATGAGGGACAGAACCACAGTAAAAAAGACCCTGGTGACTCTCTGGGAAGTATTATTGTTTCTCCTTCCTCGTGCCATCCCTTAGACCTAGAGGACTGGTGGGGAGAGGAGGAGGAGAAATTAACAGCAGCTGCTTGGTGCTCCTGGGAGGAAGGGGCAGAATGCCCAGAGAGCGCTGGCTCCTGAAATGAGCTGTCGATGACCAGGATGCCCTCCTGGAACTTTGGGGCTAACCAGGGGCATCAAAGCATGAAGGAACTGGGGAGCAAGACAGATAGGGCTTCTGCCCCCATGGAGCTTTTGATTCTTCTTTATTAGGAGTTGCACAAAAAGTGCTGGGTAAGAAGGAAATGGAGCCCTGGGATGAAGGATAACAGAGAGTCTTGCTCTGAGCACCGTCTCAGCCTCCCATCCTGTACTTCAGCTCCAGCCATTTATTTCTAGGCCAAGCTCCTTCCGTCACCATCTTAGAGGTGTGCTTACATTCTTAGTTCCTATATTTATAGTCTAACAAATACAGATGACTTCCTACTCTCTAATCTTCAAACACAACCATACAGTCTCACAGCTGCATTTCTGCTGCACTCCTGAACTCCAGGTATGTAGGGTGAGGCCTCCCTCCACGTCAGCCAGGGCAGTTCCCCCCGTTCCTGCTTTATATCTTGGGCTATTTATCTAATTTGGATAAAAAGTTTGCAAACCGTGACTCTAGTGTAATTCCTCCTTTTACATGTGAGCAAATCGAAGTTCAGTGAGAGAAGGAGACCTGCCCAACACTGCACAGCTAGTGTGTCATAGACAGGCCCGGACTTCAGGGTCCCAACCCCAGTGCACTGTTCTTTCTACCACTATCCTCGGGAAATCCTAAAAACAGTTTTTCAAACACATGTTCCTCATGGAAAGTGCCAAGAAATTCTCTGCCCCTGAAGACTGCAGCATGGGAAATGCTTGTTTTCAGTGTTCTGCAGAGCTGCCCATTTCCTCATGAATCAGGGCCCCTATGAGTGCAAGTGACAGAAATCCACCAAGAGCTTTGGCCAAAAAGAGGAACTTGATTATAAGGGGCTCAGGGAACCCAGGGCAGGAACACAACTGGGCCCCAAGAACAGGTTGGAGCCCGGGACTCAAGCCACTTTAGAAATCTCTCTCCACACCCTGCTTCGGCTTTTCTGCACATCCACTTCATTTTCCACTCTCTGCAGACCAGATTTTTCTACTTTGCTGTCCATGTGGCAGAAAACAGGGTCCTACCTGCTCCCAAGGTTTATTATGTTCCTAGGCTACTGGCCCCACACACACACATTTTTTTTTTTTTTTTGGTCAATTTTAATGGAGTATCAGTTATATACAATAAAATTTATTCTTCATTAAGTGTATAATTCATGAGTTTTGACAAAAGTATACATACAGTCATGCAACCACTACCAAATTAAAATATAGAACATATCCATCACTCCAGAAAGTTCCTTTGTGCTGTCTTCAGTTAATCTCCTCCCCTACTTTTCAGCCCTGCCAATCACTGATCTGTATTCTATTCCTAACATTTTGACTTGTCTAGAATTTCACATAAATAAAGTCACACAGTATGTAGTGTGACTTTTTTCACTCAGTGTAATGTTTTTGAGATATATCCATGTTGTTGTTATGAGTATCGGTGGTTAGCTCCTTTTTGTTACTCAGCAATATTACATTGTGTAAATATACCACAAATTCTTGAGCCATTGTTGATGGACATTTGGGTCGTTTCCAGTTTGGGGTTACTATGAATAAAGCTGCTATGAACATTCATGCACAGGTCTTTGTGTGGATGTAAGTTTATGTTTTCATTTCTCTTGGGGAAACGCTTAGGAATGGGATTGCTGAGTCACGTTTTAAGTGTATGTTTAACTTCATAAGAAACTCTCAAACTGTTTTCCAAAGTGGCTGTACCATTCAGTGTTTCTCCTAGTGATGTCTGAGCATTCAGCAGCTTCATCTCCTTTCAAACTCTTGGTATTGCCAGTCTTTTTTAATTTTAGCCATTCTAATAGGTGTGCAGTGGTATCTCACTGGGGTCTTAATTTGTATTTTCCTAATAAATAATGACTTTATCATCTTCTTACGGGCCTATTTGCCATCCATATCTCTTCATTGGTGAAAGGTTTAACTCTTTTGTCAATTTTTGGAGGGTTGTTCATCTTCCTATTGAATTGTAAGTTTTTATATATTCTGTATATAAGTCCTTTGTCTAATAAGTGTTTTGCAAATATTTTCTCCTAGTCTGTCACTTGTCTTCTGATTTTCTTAACAGGACATTTCAAAGAGTAGCTTTTCAATATATAAAGTCCAATTTATGAATTTTTTTTCTCTATGGTTCCTACTTAACTGTGTCCTATCAAAGAAATTTTTGTCTAATCCAAGGTCACAAAGATTCTTTCCTGTTTTCTTCTAGAAGTTTTATAGCTTTATATCAATGATCCACTTTAATTTTTGTCTGTGGTGCATCTCTCACTTGCTCTTATTCACACTCTTTCCCTCTCTCTCTAAACCTAATTATCTGCTGTGGGACTGCATCTGGGAGCTTGGGTCAGGTGTTCATTCCTTAACCAATGTATATGGCCAGAGCCAGGGAAAATCTCTGACGTCCCTAGCTTGATCACATGCCTGCTGTGGTCCAATCAACAATGTTCAGGGCTCCAGGGCAAAATATGGCTGCCACCAGGACCCATGTGGTTGAGAAAAGGGGCAGATCAGTAACCAGAAAGTGGAGATATATTATACACTGGAAAGATAACCCAATAAGTGTCTATATACCCTGTAATCTGGCTCTACCCATTTAGTGCTTATATTTTAGGCAATTAACTTGGAATATTAGAAGGTTTCTTATTATTGAATGAACAAATCTTACCAACATTCAAACATAATTTTCCATATTGCCCACCAAAGTCCTAGTCATCCTTCCTTGCCTAACCTATTAAAATAGCACCCCTATTGTGAAGACTTGGGGGACTCCTCAGACCAAGTTAGCACTACTATGGCACTTAAAACATATCTGTCTTCTCCAACCAACTGTTAGCTCCTTGTGGGCAAGAACTTTATCTTGTTTGTCTCTGTCTCAAAGCGCAGTTTAATTCCTGGCACACAATATTTTTTGGTAGTTGTTGAATGTTGGGTTTGTCCTATAATGATTTGTCAAATATTGATTAGATAACAAGAGAGAGACAGCTTTGAAGACTCTCAAGTGGTGGAATTACCTTGCAGAATTTTTTATAAGAAAGATCCTCTTTCTTGAGATTGATGGCTGATTCACACTCCATGGAGAAAAAAATAAATGTAGAGCATCTAATATCAATCTCAGTCTAACTTTTCACCCTTGCCAGGGGGAGACATAATTCAAACACTTCCTTACAGTCATGATGTACAATGCTAAGCTGAGGCCCACTTGCTAAGGAATAGTTAGCTTCATCACTACAGAGCCCTAAGATTAGTGGAGTCCACTAATTTAATCTCCCGTCACTCTTTTTGACAATGCAACTGCTCCTTTGCTGGTACAGACGCTCAAAGAATAGCAAATATTAAAGGGAAAGTTTATGGCAATGAACTATGATAAATGAAACATTACGGAAAATTTACCCAAAAAAGTGTGGCCTTCAAATAGAAGTTTCTGGATAGGAATTAGGGCAGAAATTGCCAAGAAGCAAAGTAGGAGCTAATCAGGTCAGAGGAATAAGAAGTTTAAATAAAAACTGCTATTAAGGAAATTTATCTGGACTCTGCAAGTATTAAATATGGGCATAGAGGCTATAATTGTCACACATTCTTTGATTTAAAAATAAAACAATTCCTGAATGTTTAGAACAAATCCTTTAAATAAAAGAATATAAAGGCACGGAGAGGAAATTTCCATTATAAAATCTTTACATAAATCTGAAGCAGTGGTAGAAAGTGCACATCCTGCTTCCATTTCAAATGTCAAGGGAGGCTGTTTGAAGGACACAAATGTGTGAAACAGAAAGACTCCAGGGTGTGTGGAAAGAACAGAGAACCAATCTTTCCCGGGCTGCTAGGAGCCTCTGTGGGTTCCCATCATTCTAGACTCCCCATGCCCCCGCCTCTGCTTCCCTCTGGGCCTGCTGCTTGTGCTGCGGGTTTGGGTGATCCTTTGGAAGTCCTCCCTGCGTGTGCAACATTGTGAATGGGGAAACAAAGGCAGCTTCTGGATCTCTCCAGCAAGGGACAAATGATTCTGAATTTAGAGAAAAATAGATCAACAGGCAACTCAATCATCTGGATAAGAGGCAGAGGAAAAGTAGAGGAAGAATTTTTTAAACGTAGTTTGGATTTAGTTAAAATCAAGCACTGGATGACTCAAGGAGGGATCCTCAGTCCGAATCAGGGTGGAAACTGGCAACAAGAGCCCAGTCTTGCTTCTTGGTGGGGTACCACCTACAAGAGACCACCATCCACGAGGTCCCGGACTTTACGCATCGTCCTAGGTTGCAATATGAACTAGGGACTTAACTCCTTTTGCCCGTTATGCATGGATTATATATTTGGACTTGATTTCTGTTTCTTACGGTTTTTCTGCCGTTTGGGAGGGAGAGGAGTAAAAGGAAATAAGTTCTTAGATAATTGGGGTCATATAACAAATTCCAAAAAACAGAAAATTTTATACACTTGTTACTGCACTAACTTAGCTACCTTTCTTATAAACTGAATTTCAAGAAAAAAAAATGTAGGGTCCTATTTAAACAATTGCTATTCTACAAGTCCCCAATGTTTACTAAAATTTGGTATTTTTAGTATCATTTGTGAGTATGTTTTTGTTCCCTCTTACTTACTGTAGAATTATTTACTGTTCAAATTTTATAATGTAGATACTTTATTTACAATAGTATTTCTCACAATGAGTTTGGGAGTTCTGAGAGATTTCTAGAACTCAGACCCACTGAACAATCAACAATTGTGTGATGTTGGTGTCTCTGAGCTACTGGAAGGATAAGCTGGCACTTCCATTTCTAAATAAGAAGCAGCTAACTAAAGAGCTATCTAAAGTTTTTGATTTTTCCAACTATCAAAATTCATCCATATCACACCAAAAAGTAAGCGCTAGTGCCATGTCTTCAAAATTGAAATGTGAGGGAGAGACATATGACTGGCCAACAAGCTCTCCTGTTTACTTGTCCAAACTCTGCATCTGTCCTATAAAACCCAACTGCAAGGGACTGAACCAAAAGTTGATTTGGTAGACAGCAACTTGGCCAAAAGCAATTTCGCTAAAAGCAAATTAGTCAATGTGAAAGAATTCAGTTGATATAAAAATTTGATTGGAAAATATTGACACCAGTTACAGTACTTTTTTTTCAAATATTACTAACTTTGAAGCTACCCTCCATGGGTCTCTTCTTGAGAATAATTGAAGGGTTTCTTTTTCTGTTACTTTAAAAAATTTAAGTTCATTTTTAGTCAATCATTCTTTCTCTGTTCTGTTTATGATAGTGAGAATTTGGAACAACCTAACTGTCTAATGACAGGAGATGAGTCCCACATCTGAGCTGCTACTAAAGTCCATGATCTCCATTCTCATCCAGCAAACTTTCACCTTGTCCGCAACTCACCCCAACCCCACTTCCTACAACTTCTCTCTCAACAGATGGCTTTGCCTCCTTCTGTACAGAGCAATTAGAAAACACCTGACACAAAGCCTCGCATTCCTCTTCAGCCATCTGCTACCTTACCTGCATCCTTCTGTCTCAGCAATGGAAACATCCTGCCTTTATCCAAAGCTAATCCTTCTGTGCTCTGGAACTTGTACTCTGTGCTCTAGAGCCTCTCTCTCTCTCTCCCTCCCTCTCTCTGTCTCTTTCTCTCTCCCCATCACCCTCTCTCTATCCTGTGCCATCCGTCTCTCCTTTACTCAATCAATGTAAATAATCACAAGTGTCTTCATCCCAAAAGACAATAAAGACTCTCAACTTGACATTCCCCTCCAGTCTCCCTTCCTTCCTCCCCTTCACTCCACATGGAGTTGTCAGCTCTTTCTGCTTCTACCTGCTCTCTTCCCATCTGGCTAAGATCACCAATGCCAATGGCCATAGTGTCGAGTTCAATGGACATGTTTCTGTGCTTATCTTACTTGATCTCTCTGCAGTATTGGTTGCCAACTATTTGCTCCTTATGAAAATACCATTCCTTTGGCTGCCATGACAACTCTCCTATCTGACTTTTCTCTTCCTTGTATGGCCATTCCTCAGTCTCCGGGGTGGGGGGTTGGGGGGGTTCCCACTCACCTTTTGAGCACCACTGTTTCCCAAGCCCCTATGTTCAGCTTCTGTTCTTCTCCTTCCACATGTTCTCCCTGGGCCACCCCAGCTCACCTTTATCCTGAGGACCTTCAGTAGAGTATAGTGGTTAAAGATGTGGACTTACTCTGAGTTTGAATTCCTGGTTCCATCACTCACTAGCTGTTTTCCATCCAGCAAGCTACTCAGTTTCCTCATCTATAAAATGAGAGTAATAATACCTTTGTCATAAGGTTATTGTGATAATGCAAATGAAAAGATTAGCATAGTGCTTGGAAATACACCAGTAATTAACGCAGTAAGTATTATCTATTATTATCTTGTCTTAAGCTCCAAAACATCTGGAAGGATAAAAAGGTATAGCTCATTACCAGAAATAATGCAATCTCACTACCAGTTGGTCACTAAGGCCAGAAGATGGTGCGAAGCATCTCTTACCTCTTCAGGTCACCTTCCAGTCCATACATGGCCCACCTCAGATGTTCTTCTTTGCCCAACCTCCAGTTCTCTTCCCTTTTCTACCCCTCTGTCCTCCGTCAGGATCTCAGCTCCATCATGCCAGCATCACTCCAGGCGGCCTTGACCATCGTTGGCTCTCTCCTAGGTGGGCACCTCCCTACAACAGGAGGAGGCCTGGGTTTTTGGAAGGAGGCCTAGAGGCTTCCAAAGGAGTCCCCCAAACCTATCTGTAGCTAATAATGACTGGCTCTCATAGCATAGTTTGATGCTGGGGTGAGGACTGTAAGGGACAAAGAGGGTGAAGGGGACAGAGAGGCTTATTCTGCCACCATATTATTAATGATTATTATTCTATCATAATTAATAATAAGTATTATAACATATGTCCAGAGACATGCATTTAGACCAGATGTTTGCCTGTACTAGACTGTATTCAAACTAGAATATAAAATAGCCAACTTAACAAGCACTAAAGTGTCTTAGTGTACCTTAAACTCAATATGCCTACTACTAAATTAAATATATTTCTCCCAAAATTATTTCTTCTGTTGTATTCACCACCTACCCAGATGTGCAAACCAGGAACCTGGAAACCACCCTAGGCTCCTTCTTATCCCTTCTCCCCCTCATCCACTTCTACCTCCTAAATATCACCCTATCACTTATTCTTCATCACCCCTGCAATTACTCATAACCCAGATCCCACCTCAAGTCATGCCCTGCACCAATTCCTTTCTGAATTAGATGACTCATCTCTAAGTCACTATAACAATCTGTACTTATCTCTATGCTGGGATTATCATGATGTCAGGGAATCATGGGCCTCAAATACAACCATCTTTATCCTCTCAGTGCCTAGAAGAAGGCCTGGCATCCAGTAAGTATGCAATAAATATCTGGTAGAAGAACGGAAAGAAGGAAGGAAGGGAAAGAGGGAGGGAGGTAGGAAGGGAGGGATAGAGGGAAGGAAGAAGAGGAATAGAGGTCAATTGTTAATCTTGCAACTTTTTGCTTTGAGAACTATTTATGAACTTTCATCATGGGTATCAAATACTCAGGCCCATACATACTCTCTGCCTCTTCCATCAGGCTCAACTTGCCCTGAGGTTAAAGCTGCAGAGCAGGGTGAAAACCCACAAATAGGCACTTACAACTTATGGAGAGAAGGTAATAATTATCTCTTAATGCTTCTCCCCTTACTCTAAATATTTCCTACTCTAACTTCTCCTTTAAGGCACCCTGTTCAGTTCCTTCAAGTTTTATTGGGCCTTCTCCTTAGCTCCCAGTCCTGGCTGTTTGCTTCCTCTTGGCTTCTTATTTCTCCACGAGGAAGAGTCTGATGGAGGGCAGAAAGCAGGGAGGAAGGGTGGGGGGTGTTGAGAAAGATTTCACCTGGAAAAATGGAGAGAAAGCAATCAGTGGAAAGAGGAAAACAGATTTCAAAGACAGCAGGGCAGGCACAAAGCGTGAGTGCTTAGCAGGGAGAAATGTCCCTGGGAACTCAATTCTCTGTCTCTGCGGTCCAGCTCCTCCTCACCTCCCAGGACGTCTTCTTGCCTTTGATATTAAGATTCTTCCACACTGAATTGCTTAAAATTTCTCCTTAACCAGTCCAGTAAATTTCCAACTGCTTTCAAACTATTTATTAAAGGGGTCTTACCCTTTTCTTTTGAAAATTTTAATAACATTTGAAGAAATCAGAACTAAAAAAAAAAGAGCAGTACATAAAACAAATGTAACTGGTATATACTGTGATGCTTTCAACAGGCACCTTGTAATGGCGACATCCTTTCAAAACTGAAACTTGCGACGGCAAAGAGAGGCTTCATCATGTATAAGAGTCACCTGTCTAAGGAAGAAAAGCACTTTGCTTCCAGATATGCCAGCACAAGCAATGTTACCATTTCCGTGCACACATTTTTCCACTTTAGGCATTCTCTCAGTATTTCCTCTGAGTTCCCATGGATTCCCTTTCACCCCTTGTGATTACAGTATGCTCCTTGGATCTGTCCTTATCCTTACACACACATCACACATCATACACATCACACACAAGATGCTTGTGATGCTCACAGAAATTGAGATATTTTCTTACTAGAGGTTGACTATCAACAGGATGTTGGCACAGACAACTCTTCATTGGTTTAGGTGATTCTTACAAGTATGAACTTGCCTCAACATAAGCTGGATGAGATACAAAACCCCATCACTCTCCAGGGACCACCAGTCACTCCATGGCTGCCATTTTAACAGCTTCTTCTCAGCCTCACCTTTATCAACCTCCACATAGGACTTGACACACTTCCCTGAAGGCGTCTTGATTCTTGGCTTGGGTGACACCACTCAGAGAGTCCTATTCCTACACAGGGCAAAAGCCAAGAGAATATGGATGGCACTGGCTGTGGAGGTTCTTGAACCCAAAAATCGCCCACATGGGAATTAGAGACACATGTCTTTTTGTCTAGATTGTATCCTTGGGTCTGTGCTAGAAAGCAGATTGTGGAGTCATTTCCTTCCCCCGAGAAGAGGGACTCAGAAGGAAAGAGAAGGGTTAATATTCCCATCCTCAGGAATGAAAGCAGAGAGGATCCAGGAGAATTCAGTTACTGTCTCAGCAAGGGAGTCAGAAATACAGACTGGGAATCAAAACCATATGAATTTTTTAAGATTCTCTAAATCTTATAGGTTTATGAATTTTATTATTCCCATTATATTAGGCAGTAGGGATTAGGAGTAAAATTTATTTCAAAATTAAACATACAAGTAAATAAGAGGATCTTGTTGCTTGTTTTCAGGAATCAGAAGGAGCTAGGGACACCACATCCCTCTGGAGGATAGAATCTCAAGGGAGTCAGAATAGGCAATGACACCTGGGAGGAAAGGAAGCAGGTCACATGCCTAACGCCTGTTACAAGTAAGAGAAGAGAGAACGACAAAGCTGTCTGGTCTGCATGGGTGTGTGGGGCTACCCAGTCTCCTTTGCCTTTTCCCTTTCCTGTACCTTCCCCTTAAATGCCTAAGATTCTTAAATCCGTATCCCCAGCCATACCCGCTCTCTTGACTCCAGACCCTCACTCCCACAGATCCCTCTAGCTCAGCATATCTAAAATGAACTCATAACCCTTCCATTCCCCACCCCATATCTGTCCCTTCTCCAGGATTCTCGATCTCAGTGGAAGACATCGCCAATCTCCCAGGCACCAAGGCTAGACACACAACACCATCTCAAACCGTCCTCCCCTCCTCTATGAACCATTAGCCATGAAGACCCATCAGTTAGATACTATGTGCCCCATTCTCTTGCTTCTCACAATCTCTGCCGTATCTCAGGCCCTAAATTCTCTCATAATACTCCTGCAATACTCTTCCTAACTGCAATAGTTCTACCTCCAACCTGTGACAGGTACGATTTTTACAGTGACTCCTCACAACTCAGGTGAATTGATTGCCATACTGAATTGTATATAACTCTCAAGCATTTTATATATTTCCATTGATGGTGGAATGAGTTGAATTTGTCAATTTAATCTGCCATCATCTCTGGCTTAAAGCTCTTGCTAATCCCCCACTTCTATTCCCAAAGATCACTTCCCAAAATAAACTACCCGCATCCAAGCCTTCATCTCAGGCTCTGCATTCTGGGGGAACCCAGGCTAAGACACCCTCCCATCCTATGGCCTGAAAAGCCTCCTTTGTGCCTAGTGCGCTGCATGTGACCTAGGTTCTACCGAGTCTGAGGCAGACTTCAAGGGCCTAAGTGAGCCATGTGGGTCACGGTGATGCAAGGAACCAGGCCAGTGTGGCTGCTGAGCCCTGTTCTGTGGCAGCTGTGGCTGAGGTTCCAGTCTCCAATCCCCAGCTCATAGGTGCCAAGCAGTGGGCAGAGGTTCTTGTGGGATCTCCACAAAACCCACCACCTGATATGGTTGGAGTTCTCCGGCCTGTGCTGCTCCTGGCTGGATACCTTCCAACCTTGGTTCTCTGGTCGTCCTGGAAAGTTCAGAAGCTACTAACACCCTGTAACAAGTTCCTTTCTATTAAAATTAGCCTCTATGGTTCTGTTTTCTGAGATTAAGAATCTTGATCCAATATAGTTATTTCGAGTCTTATTCAATGATAGAGATTTGTTTTGATTTTTATATAAGGGAGCAGCCATCACTTTACACTTATTGTTGAGCAAAAATATTGCGTATTGAAAGAAATTTTTACACTAGGAGATTTTGCTTATAGCTTTTATATTTCTATCTATGAAGATTCATTCAAATAGCATTAATCAATGGCTTGCTATTAATCATAAAAGCAAGAGTTTTATAAACCTTAGGTATATAAGGTCCTGTTAACACTTAATGTATTTTAATAATAATAGCTACATTTTTGGTGCCTATTATGTGTCAAGTTCTGACATATTCTCATTAATAACTGATATCTGATTAATGCTCACAACCACAGAAACTGAAGTTCAAATCACACCAATTGTAAATGATAGATTCAGTGATTTAACCCAAGTCTTTCTGATCCCAAGCCCATGTTCTCCCCCCAATGCTATGTTCCTCCCTGACCAAAGGACCCGCTAAAATCTGAGCCACACACTTCTGGTCAGGGTTCTGGCCTCCACTTCACGCTACGCTATCAGCCAAGCTCTCAGGGGAAGGGCCCAGTTCAGGAAGCACACTTGCTGAGTTCAGGCCCCCTCCTCAGAGACACACTTGTGGTCTGCCTAGCTGAAGTAAATTGGCAAACTATTCCCCTCAACTCACAGTTGCTGTGTTAGTAAGAATTAGGTTCTGCTGTGAGTAATAGAATAATCCAAAACAACTATAGATCTTCCTCAATGTACAATGGGGTTACATCCCAATAAACTCATCATAAGTAGGAAAATATCATAAGTTGAAAATGCCTATAATACACCTAACCTACTGAACATCATAGCTTAGCCTACCCTACCTTAAACGTGCTCAGAACACTTACATTTGCATACATTTGGGCAAAATCATCTAACACCAAGCCTATTTTATAATAAAGTGTTGAATATCTCATGTAATTGATGGAATACTGTACTGAAAGTGAAAAACGGAACGGTTGGACGGGTACAGAATGGTTGTATGTGTATGAGTTGTTCACCCTCATGATCGTGGGGCTGACTGGGAGCTGTGGTCACTGCCGCTGCCCAACATCACGCAAGAGGATCGGACCGCATATCGCTAGCCCAGGAAAAGATCAACATTCAAAATTCGAAACACAGTTTCCACTGAATGCTATCACTTTCACATCACTATAAAGTCGAAAAATTGTGGGTTGAACTGTCATAAGTTGGGGACCATCTGTACAGCTTAAATAAATTACTGTAGTTT
The DNA here is from genome assembly GCF_057802395.1 of Ceratotherium simum simum. NCBI lineage: Eukaryota > Metazoa > Chordata > Mammalia > Perissodactyla > Rhinocerotidae > Ceratotherium > Ceratotherium simum. The sequence continues at coordinate 15,035,904 of NC_141902.1, read as the reverse complement.
ATCTCTCTCACTTTCAAAAAGTATAGAAGTTGGTTAGTCCAGAGCTGGAATACAGCTCCTCACTCTCAGGGACCCAGGCTTCTCCTATCTTGCTCTTCTGCTGTGGGTGGCTTCCACTCCCAAGGTTACTTCATGACCCACAATGGCTGCTAGAGTTAAGCTATCACATCTACACTCCTGCCAACAAGAAGGAAAAAAGCACACAGTCCCTTTCCTTTAAGGACATCTCCTGTAAGTTGCACTCACCACTTCCACTAAAATCCATTAGCCAGAACTCAGCTAGTACGAGTTCCACAGCTGTAAGGAAAGCTGGGAAGAAATATAGTCTTTATTCTGGGTATCCAGGTGCCAAGCCAAAAATCTGGGTTTCTACTATTGTGGAAGAAGGGGAGGACTGGTAGCAAGGGACAACTTCCAACTTGCAACCAGAGTCTTTGATATAAATGGTCCATTTGGGTTCTTTAAATAACTTTTGCATTTATTTTGTGGAGGAAATAAGAAATGCAAGTTTGTCTTCTGAGGAAAAGGTCAGGCTTAGAGAAAAGGGGATGATAAAGACTTCTATTTTAATATTAGGTCATGATGGGAATTGAGACTGTTCTCTTGTTCTACAGACACACTCCACAAGAAATGGAGCAGCCTTTCCCAGGGATGTCCAGGCAGGTGAACAGTAAGTTATCCCCTACACATGCACACACAGGTGTTTCTTTATCCGTGCTATCTAAAGATTCTGAAAAATCGCCTATTATTGTGTTTGATCATCCTTATGGTAACTAAGAATATCCATCTAAAATGGACTTCTTCTATCCTACTGTAACTCTAATTCATTCCTGATTTTAAAACCTACTAAAATACAAAAACAAGAAGTATTACTAAGATTTGTTTGTGGGTGGCTGTAGGTACTTAACATGTTATTTTCTTTCTATTCCTTAGTTAAGATCACAATCTGGTCAAAAAGAATAACAGTTGGAAATGGATAAAATTTCCCAGAAAGGATTTTTGCCCATTTTTCAGGATCTTTTAGGAGAAGGGCAGGGTGTTTCTGCTTTCATTTTAATTCATCTTAGGCAATTGTGTTTACTCTAGGTTTTGTATAATAATGACAAGTTAGAAAAAATAGATGTCTAACAGAAGGGAATTGATTAGAGAAATTATAATAGGTTACAAAATAGTGTGTATAATATACACAAAAGTTACAACAATATAAAGTGATCATTGCAAATCGAACTTTCTAGTATTTAGCAAAATGTTTTATTTCATGAAAATAAAACAGATACAATTACCTAAAAATAAATTAGAAAGTTTTGTAAAACCCTAGAACCTATTCTTTTGTTTTACTATTTTAGAGGTTTTTTTTCTTTAATACGAAACTAATGCATACTCATTTCTATAATTTACAAGGGGATAAAAAATGTAACGATAACCCATAATTACATATACCAGAAATATGTATTGTTAACAAATTGGTATATATCATTTTTTGTGTATATAAGTGCAAAAATGAAATTACTTCAAATATACTGTTTTATAACCCTCCAAAAATTACTTAGCCACTTCCTCCCCACACCAAAAAAGACACTAGCCTGGTGACACAATCAATGCAATAGTTTATCCTCAGAAAGAGATTTAAGAAAGGCTAGAGGGAGGTGGTGAACTCCTGGACTTTTGTGACAGACCAAGGATTCATCCTGTAATCTGAGTTCTGAGTATGGTTTTGCATGGAACAAGCTAGAAACAAAGGCTTGGTCCTTCTGAGCTTCCATTTCCTTACCTATAACATGAAAATAATGATGCTGGTGTCTCAAAAGTGCTCTAATAAATGAGGTCAACTTTTAAATAAGCTTTGAGTTTTGGAAAAGTAGCATCCTAGTATTTTATTACGTTGTTGCCTGCTCATTATTGGTATTGTTATTACATTACCTGGCTTTGAATTTTAAGCTCTCCTTTTTAGAATACCTCTGCTGATTAGCCTCACGACACTCTAATCATTCCTGGACTCTGTTGTTGTTGTTGTTGTTGTTGTTCTTGTTTAAAAGTTTATCAGTGCTCACTTACTTGAATAAACATTCTTAACTCTTTTTCCATGGCCGTTTTTTTGCAAATTACCGTGCGGACAGTATGGTACTTGGGAGCAGGGGCTGGGTTCTAAACTGTTTGGGTATTTCCTACACCGTCTCTCTGCTACCCACTAGGCCCACGCCACAGCAATGTTTGCAATACTCAAGTTCCTGGTGGTCTCTCCATGTTGGGGAGACCCTGTGGTCCTACACAATCTTCACTTTGTGGAGGAAGGGGAGGTGCGGGCCACTGGGACTCTTGTGGGAGGTTGTCCAGATGGGAATTGCCAATGCTGGGAAGTGAATTATGCTGCCAGGAAAGATTGCTGCAACCAGGAACCCTTGCTGAAGGCTGCCTGAGACCCTTCCATCAGTAACCCCTGCTGCAACACAAAATCTGAGAATAGGCCAAAAAATGAACACTCCACCACCGCCTTATGCTCAGCCTTCACCTCAGCCCTTATAGTGTTGAGTCCTCAGATCCCGTGAGCATGGGAAACTTTATTGCAAGCCTGGCTATTCCCTCATTCATTTAAGCCTCATTCTCTTGACCAAATACAAAGAAATCTACTCATGGACACAACCAGGATAATCTTCTAAAGTACAGGTGCTAGTCTCCTAAGGATACATAGGATTTTCTAAACTAAATACGATTTTTTTTTCCCTCCTCTAACTTGATGTTTCTTTTTCTTCTAATTCTGATTTTAATTGTTCTGCAAAATCTTCCTTTTCTCATTCTCCATGAATTCCTTTTCCATGAAATCAACAGAAGTCACCTTGACTAAGAAAAAAGTACATGAACTAGGCCCAGCCTCTCTTGGGAATTCACAGGCAGGCACTGGGATGATGGGGGTCTTCCATAGCCACTTTGTGACTTCTGTCCCTCAGGAGACAGGACGGACCCTCTGGCCCCCTTCTCCTCACTCACAACCATTCAGGATCAGCCAGGGATCCCAGCTTTGAAAATAACAGACGAGAAAACAGGTGTCTTCCGGAGAGCCCGGTGCTTCCCAGATGGGACAAGCGATTAAAGAGAACAGGAAGTATGACAGCTCCTTGGCAAAGCCAGGGACAGATTGAGAATTGTGCTGTTCTGATGAAGGTGCCAAGGTCATTATTAACGGTTGGAAACTATTGTTCATAAAAGGCACTTGTACGAACGTGAAACTCTTAATGGCCCTGTTTAAATTTATCTCAAAACAAAGGGTTGTCAATGAAGAGTTGGATGGCTTCCCTGCCACGGTTTTAACCACACACAAACACCACATAAATCTCCCAGCTCTTATTCTGGGTGCTCCCCAAGTGGCAGCAACATCTCCCTGCCCTTCCCTTGGTGTGCCCCAAGCCCCCAGAGATGCCTCTTTCAAAATACACAAAAGCTAAAAAGCATCCCCACCTTAGAAACTAGGCCCTAATTCTCCACCATGGAACTTTAGGAACAATGATAAAAACAAAATTGCCAGATTTATGTTTCTCTAGGGTTCTGTGAGGGTCAAACCCATTTCAAAACAACATTTTCCAGTCACCCTCCTGCCTTCTCCTTTTCCAGGGTGGATCCTTCAGTGCATTGACCTCACCACCTCCTGTTGGCAGGAAAGCAGCCTGGATTCCCTGGGGCACGGGAGGGCCCAGTGCAGGAAGCAACACAAGGTCTTGCCTGTGTAGATCCTGGCCTGGTCTGGATTACTCACGCTCCCTCTCAGATAGGTTGCATGGTACAGAACCTGGTCCCACAGCAACTCCCACCCCCAACACCCGGTCGTGTGGAAGGCCTCCAGATGCAGGAAGCAGAGAGAGGCTAGAGTTTATGCTTTAAAAAGATCAAAGAGACAATGAAGGCCCAAAGATGGCAAAGTGGCTCTAACGCCAAAATTCATGATTGTATGTGTCACCTGGCATTTATAGTCTCCACATACTGGGAAGAACTGAAGTGGGCTCCCACTCACACGCTGGAGATGTACTGGCTTTGAGGTTCCCAGACTCAGCTACTCCACAGAACCCACTGGGCTGCTTTCTTTGAAACACAAATTCCTAGGTCCTCAGAATGACTAAATCAGAATCTCCAGGAGTGGGGCCTGGAAACTGAATTTTTCAAAGCTCCTTGTGGGGGTGGGGGGGGCTAGTTGCCAGTAGCCAGGTTGGAGGATGGCCTGCTGTGCACCCTTCCTCAAGCCTGGAGGCCTGTAGGAGTTACTGAGTTCCCCTGGAACACCTGGCCCACCCACACACTCCCAGACACACACACTAAAACGCACTTCCTTGGGAAGAAACAAGAGAAAGAAAATGATAAAAAAGAAACACAAATTCAGTCTGAGTATAAATAAAAACATTGCAGCTCTGACCTCCACTTCTGCCCAAGAAGACTTTTCCCCAGGGCACAGGGCACAGCTTTGAGGAGAGGGAGAGAAAGGCGGTTAGTTGCAAGGCTGATGCTTGAAGCTTGACGTGGGTTCCACTCTGCAGACCTGCACCACAGATGTGCACCCCCTTCCCGTGAGCCACCGTCTGCGTGGGTATCCCACATAACTCTTGAGCTACTCCACTCTTGATTAAGTCTGCAAGAAACAGCATCACCCTCTCACCTCCCGCAATCCATGCAGTGGAGGAACAGTATGCTCATTCCTACCCACACATGCTGTGCTCAGCACAAGGGGCTGGCTCCTTGGGAGAACAAACCCTCCTGGTGGGACTGCCTCTGACTACAACCCAAACCCACGTGGTTCTCCTGCCACAGCACCCTGACTTCAACCCAATTCAGCACCATTCGGGATACAGCCTCAATTTATGCTCTAGAGAGATTCATACAGTCTATGACCAAAGGAAGAACAGAAATTATATCATTTTCAAACCAAACTGGATTCCTTCTTCTACCCTCTAGCTAAAGTTCATTTCTCAGGCCCTCCTCCAAAAAGATCATCAAAAAACACAAACATTCTAAATATTAAAAGGTACTAGAAGAGAAGATACAGAAGTCCATTATCCTTTCCTCCAGGAGCAACCTCTGACCCAGCACACACATACTTAAGGTAAATGTGCAAAAGATGTAAGACCAAAAATTATTTTTATGCCCCATCCCTTAAAGAAGAAACAGGGGGTATGACCATGGAAACATTTACATTGTCCAACTTGAACAATACAAACCAATATCCATCTACAAAGCTGATTTTAACATTTAACCAAAGAAAAATTGTAATAACATAAATTGCCTGACCTTGGATGGTTCTATTGTTTTGTTCTGTGATAGCAAGTTGAAAAACAAATTATTTTATAGGCACCTGGCTCGTTATGCATACAAATTAAACCTTCATTTATCTATATGCTCCAAACAGTACCTATCCATCGCCATCACTTAAAAACACATTGCCCTTCTTTCCAGCCTTATTAATTTCCAGATGCTAATTAAATTTAAACTCATAAAAGTATCTGTTTAGCATGCATGACAAGATCATCCTTCAATATCCATTACCCACTGTACACTCCAGCATGTTTACCTACTATTTTCTGTTTACTTTCTCATCTATACGCCTCAGTTCCAAGGGACAGACTGGGGATTTAACCTGGAATTCAATCTCTCTCCCATTTCCATTCTACCCAAGCTGTCCCTCTGCTTGATGCTGTTGCAAGAAACTTCCTTTCAAAATATTGCTGAGAAGAATGACTTCCAGATAATAGCTCTTAAATATGGAACAGCAGGATGATAAAGGAATTCTGGGGCAAAGCTATATTTCAGCCCCTTTTCACCAGGCCATTACACACGAAGAGAAGACTTTCGATCTCTAGAGATCTGCCGTTACTTATTTATTGCCATAAGAAGGATGACAGACAGTCTGAAAACCATGCAGATAATGAATGGCATTGCTCACGACCAGCACCTAACATAAAACATGCTACCATCCCACTGGGGTGTCCCAAAGGCCTGGAAATGGATCCAAAGTATCCCCCAGCAGGAAATGATATTTACGTTCTCTTTTCTCACTCACGCAAGTCCTCATGGCAGGCAAATAGCAGCAAAAGGGTGAAAAGTTCTGCCCCTAAGATGGCTGTGTCATGCTCAGCTCTCTGACTCTGCACAAGTTACCTCTGCTCTGGTCTGCCTTTCTCAGCTGGAGAGACGTTCCTCTCATGAGAATTTACACTGGGCCTTCAGATGTGTCTGTCCCATGTGAGGAGGTCCATGCTTCCATGCCCATTTTAACAGAGAAAGGGACGGTGACACCACAGGCACAAACAATTACTCTGTGCATCAGTGTATAAGTGAAAGCTCCACGAAGATAAAAAGAAGACTTGGTACCCGCCTCACCTCCTTTGTGCCCAAGAAAAGGTAAAATGAACACTTTGAGTCACAGTTCCACCTCAACAGAGGCATCCCTACTCTCTCCAGCCTTTATTACAAAGCACAACAAACTTTTCTGTGAAAAGCCAGGTAGTAAATATTTCAGGCTGTATGGGCCACATAAAATCTCTGTTGCTGCTCCTGCTTTTTCTTCTTCCTCCTCCTCTTCTTCTTCCTCCACCTCTTCCTCTTCTTCTTCTTCTTCCTCTTCTTCACAACCTTTTAGAAATGTAAACTCCATTCTTAGCTGGTGGGCCATAGAAAAACAGGCCACAGGCCAGATTTGGCCCATGAGCCATAGTTTGACAACCCCTGTCTTATTATAAAATACAAAGTAAAAATTCTTTGAATTCTTCAATTCTCATAATATACAGATCCCTTTTAAAGAAAAAAAATCTTCATTGTCCTCTAAAGTGCATATCCACAGACCCACAGGTGCCACAAATCCCAAGCTGAGGCCTGCATTAAAATTAAATCTGTGACTTTAAGGAATCTCATATCACTGACACAGATGAATATACAACATAAACTAGCAGCTCTGTTATAAGGTGGAGGTCAGAGGATCTGATATAGCCTTATATTAATGTTTTTAGATTGCCTTTGAAATGAAAATCAATTTTTAAATATAGCTGTGCTCTCCCAGAGGTCCAAAGTCAGTACCACATGTTGACTGTGTAGTTTATAAAGGGAAGAGGGAAGCCACGTTGCCATCACTGGCAGAACTTTTTTAACATGACTATGATCTCACTGAAAAAAATGTGTGGCAAAGTAACAGCTGGAAGTATCAGCCACCATGTTTCTTTCTTCTTCTCATCCAGCCACATCTTGCCCCTCCCTACCTCACACTTCCAACCTGTTTGAATTGACCACCATTCCTTGGGGGTATGAGGAAGTGGAGTGGTAGTAGTTGGCATGTTGAGGAACAGAGGACCAATATACTAAATTCTTTTTTTTGGTTTTTTTTTTTTGTTTTTTTGGAGGAAGATCAGCCCTGTGCTAACATCCATGCTAATCCTCCTCTTTTTTTGCTGAGGAAGACCGGCTCTGAGCTAACATCCATTGCCAATCCTCCTCCTTTTTTTCCCCAAAAGCCCCAGTAGATAGTTGTATGTCATAGTTTCACATCCTTCTAGTTGCTGTATGTGGGACGCGGCCTCAACGTGGCTGGAGAAGTGGTGCGTCGGTGCACGCCCGGGATCCGAACCCGGGCCGCCAGCAGCAGAGCGCACGCACTTAACCGCTAAGCCACAGGGCCGGCCCCTAAATTCTTATCTTCTAAGTTCAAAAAGCCTTGATCCAGGTAAAACACTAATGATGACAGGAAGTCAATGAATTCTAGCTGAGCCAAGTTTTTCCACTTTCTGCACCAGCCCCTCATTCCAGACTGAAAAAAGACCTTTGAGTTGAGTTCAGATAAGGAAGGACAACTTTGGAAAAAAGAATAAGGAGATTAGAAAGTTACACATGAGCATCAGAGGGAATCAGAGGGAGTGGTGGAATCTAACTTAAAGTTTGAAGATCCCAGGATAGTTGATTTGCACTTTGATTCCTGTTCAGAATTTTGAAAGGCAGCTGTCTTATAGGTGTGCCCTGTCCATAAGTGCATGGGTGGGGGCAATAGAAATAGATCTGGGTATAACACAGATGTTAGAATTAGCCAACAAGGACTTTAAAACAACTACTATGAATATGTTCAAGGATTTCAAGGTAAAGATGGACATAACAAGTGAACCAGTCAGTGATCTCAGCAGGTAGATAGAAACTATTGAATAAAACAATGGAAAGTCTACAACTGGAAAATACAATATTTGAAATGAAAAATTCACTGGATGAGTTTTTCAGCATATTGGTCACTGTAGAAAAGATCAGTGAACTTGAAGTTGGGGCAATAGAAACTAGAAATTGAAGCACAGAGAAAAAGAAAGCTGAAAAAATCAACAGAGCCCCAATGACCCATGGGACAATATCAAGTAGTCCAACATACTTGTTATTGGAGTCATTAAAAAGGAGGAAAGACAATGGGGTAATATAATAAAATATATAGGAATAATATAATGAAATAATATAATGAAAATACGACATAAAATTTTCCAAATTTACTAAAAACTATATATCAACCCACAAATCCAATAAGCTCTACAAACCCCAAGCAAAATAAACCCAAAGAAAACTACACCTATTCACATATAGCAAACTGCTGAAAACCAAAGAGAAAAATTTTAAAGCAGCTAGAGGAAAGAAGACACTTTACACATAAAAGAACAACAGTAAAGAAATCTACTGACTTTTAATCATGAACAATGCAATACAGAAGACAATGGAATGGTATCTTTAAGATGTCCAAAGGAAAAAACTGTCAACCTAGAATTCTATATCTAGCAGAAACATTCTTCCAAAATGAAGGGAAAAATCAAGATATTTTCAAATTTGAGAGAACTAGTTCCCAGCAGACCTGTGCTGCATTTAGAAATGTTATAAAGAAGCTCTACAGGATGAAAGGAAATGACACCAGTTAGAAATTCAGTTATATATAAACAAATGAAAAGTTCTATAAATAATAAATATACGGGTAAGTATAACAGGAACATTTTTTTATTTCTTTTTTTTTTAATTTTATTTATTTTTTTCCCCCAAAGCCCCAGTAGATAGTTGTATGTCATAGCTGCACATCCTTCTAGTTGCTGTACGTGGGACGCGGCCTCAGCATGGCCGGAGAAGCGGTGCATCGGTGCACGCCCGGGATCCGAACCCGGGCCGCCAGCAGCGGATCGCGCGTACTTAACCGCTAAGCCACAGGGCTGGCCCTTTACTTATTTCTTAATTTCCTTAAAAGATAATTAACTAGTCCACCAACAGATAAGTGCATAAACAAAATTTGTTATGTACATACAATGAAATATTATTTAACATTAAAAGGAAATGAGGTTCTCATACATACTATAACTTGGATGAAACTTGAAAACATTATGCTAAGTGAAATAAGCCAAACACAAAAGGACAAATATTGCATGATTCCACTTACATGAGGTACCTAGAATAAGCAAATCCACAGAGTCACAAAGTAGATTAGAAGTTACTAGGGGCTAGGGGAAGGAGGGCATAGGGAGTTATTGCTTAACTTAGTTACAGAGTTTCTGTTTGGAATAATGAAAAAGTTTTGGAAATAGATAATGGTAACTGTTGCACAACATTGTGAATGTAATTAATGCCACTGAAATGTACACTTAAAATAGTTAAAATGGCTAATTTTGTTATATACATTTTACCACATAAAAATATATTTTTAAATATATTTTACCACAATTTTTAAAATTAATAATGTAATATGCCAGAAACCATTGAATTGTACACTTTATAAAGGTGAATTTTATGGTATGTGAATTTACATCCCAATAAAGCTATTTTTTTAAGAAGATAATTGGATGTATAGTACAAAAATAACAGTGTATTGTGGTGTTTATAACAGTAAAATGTAATACAACAAGAACGCAAAGGATGGGAAGAAGGTAAATGGCAGCTTACTACTGTAAGACTCATATTTCTGTGAAGTAGAACAATATAAATTGAAGGCAGACAGTGACAAGTTAAGGAAGTATATTGTAAGCCCATCTTCTGAATTCCAGGTATGTTTGTGATTGGCTGTGAGTAAGGTTTTCTTCTTTCTGATAACAGACTCTTCCTGCCACGCCCCTGCCGACACTGTAGGGCTTAGAGATAAGAGCATAATTCTTTCTTAATCCTGAATGTTCTTGTACAATGAAATCCATTCCAATCTCTCCACTGAGGATATCATTCCAATATCTCCATTGTGTGAAGATATTGAAGCGAAAGACCTTCTTGGCTAGTAGGCAGTAGAAATTCTCTGAAATGGTGGGATGATTTTCAAGCATGGGAAAAAAAAAGTAGCTGGAAATGAAAGCAGTACATTCCTTCCCTCCTTAGAATGAGACTATGGGTCCTGAAGAAGGAAGATTATCACCTAACACCGGCCCTGCTGAAGCCGTCAGTGGTCTTTGGGGATGCAGAACTTTGACTTAATCAGAGTTAGAAAAGGAATTGGGGGGGCAGCGGGCGCCTGGTGGTGCAGCGGTTAAGCGTGCGCGCTCCACTGCAGGGGCCCGGGGTTCACAGGTTCGGATCCCCGACGCCCACCGATGCACCGCTTGACGCACCGCTTGTTAAGCCATGCTGTGGCGGCATCCCACACAAAGTAGAGGAAGATGGGCCCGGATGTTAGCCAAGGGCCAGTCTTCCTCAAGAAAAAAGGAGAGGATTGGCATCGGATGTTAGCTCAGGGCTAGTCCTCCTCACAAAAAAAAAAAAAGAAAAGGAATTGAGGGAGGAACAAGGGCAAGCATATCTCATGAACATAGGATTGCCAGATGTAGAAAATAAAAATACACCCAGTTAAATTTGAATTTCAGATAAACATTAAATCATTTTTTAGTGTGTGTCCCAAATATCGCATCTTGTATTCTATCTGGCAGCCCCAAAGGCTGTGGTGAGGGAAGGTGCTGAGGTCCCCAGCACAGTCTGCACAGAGGGAATTGGGGCTTTGGGAAGCTATGGCTTCTGGGGGCCCCAATGGCTGCCAGAAGCTTCTGGGGACTCGTTAATCATTCCTTTTTAGTTCTGGTCTCTTACACTACCAAGGAATTTTCTAACCTTCATTTGGAATGAACATCTGTCATTTTGTAAAGGCAACATGTTACTGTGAGGTTTTTATGCCATGTGTGTAAAAGCTTGTGGCCCCCAATACCTTAAAGAGCATGGAAGACAGGACTGTGGCCTTCAACTCCACCTATCCCTTCTCTATCCCCCCTCCCCTTCTCTCCCCTCCCCTTCCCTGCACGCAAGTGTCTGTGCATATGTGAGTGTGTTTTGTGTGTGTGTGTATGTGTGTGTCTCTGCATTTTGGGTAGTCTTAACTACTTTCTCTTAAATCCCTTCTCAGATAAAGACTTGAGAAACCTCAAAAATGGACTATTCAGATGGGTAAACTCCTTTTAATTCCCCATTAAGTTCCAAAGAACACTGATTCTTTCATTGACTGAAACAAGGACCTCCCTTCCTCCAGCTCTGAACTAGCTATTCCCAAACCATAAATGTTCAATTACTTCCCAGACAGCCAAGTCGCGTTTTGCTTCCTCTATACTATGTATTTTCTGTGATTTGCATTATCGTTTGCTAAATACACTTAGACACTATTTACCTCTAGACACATCTCTCAGACCTCTGCGTGCCTTTTTGCCCTCTAGGAGCAGTCCATATAAATCACTGTTTAGTCATTCAGCACATAAAGAGAAGATTCTAATTTTCCAGATAGGGCCATTTGTTTAATTTATTTGGCTGCTAGGGAGTTGTGGAAATGGTGCTGATGTCAACTGGGAAATAACACTGTCAAGACCAGGTTTTGTCTCTGATGGGACAGTCCAAATATTCTCACTGGTTTCCATTTTGAAAATGCATGAGTCTTCTATTCCTTCAACTGTGTGGTATGTCAATGAGTGTGTTCATTGTATTGTTGTTCTGTATACCTTACACATAAATTATAAATATTCTTGGCATCTATTCACATTTTTAATACAAAAATTTTTAATGAAAAATCCTCCCCCACCCCCACAAAGAAAGAAATAAAATGCTTTAACCTTTATGCCAACTAGAAAAGCTATCACTTTGCAGAAAGCAAATCAGAGTATGAGATTTTCCACAGGTGGTCAAGTTTATTGTACATCCAAGAGGCAGATTGTTACACTAGGAAATTGGAAACCTGGGTTCTAATCCCGGTTTTGCCCATAGACAAGGCCATTAGTCAATAAGTTCCTCAAAGACAGGGATTGTGTTCTGTCCACTGTTTCCCTCTAGTTAATTTTTAACAAATTATACAAGATCTATTTGCCTAAAATATATAATATTATAGATATAGATGAAGTCCCTTTGGACCTCTTCAGTCCTTTCCCCCACCAAATATCAAGAGATAAGTGCTATTATAATCTAATATGTATCTTTACCAGACTGTTTACCTACATCATAGAAAATATCTAGTGCTGACTTTTTTGTGGTTTCTTTTTTTCACATAAATGGTCATAGAGTACGTATAACTCTGCAACTTGCTCTTTCACTCTACAATATATTTTTGAGATCAATTCATGTTGATCTGGATAGCTCTTACTTTTTCTTCTGAATTTCTCTGTAATATTTCACCATATGAATATACCATGTCTTATCTATCCACTGCAGGGACATTTAGGTTGTTTCCAATTGTTCTTGATACAAACAATTGTCATAGATACTGTCAAACTTTCCTCCAAAGTCAGGGATCATTTTAGCATTCCCACCAGAAGTACAGGAAAATAGCCCTTGTCCTACAACTCAACAACACTGGATATTAATAACCTTCATTTTTGCCACAGTAGCAGGTAAAAATAAAGTAGTATCTTGTGGTGATTTTAATTTGCATTTCCTCACTAGCTTAGTGAGGGTGAACATCTTATCAAATGTTCTTTAGCCTTTTACATCTTCCTCTTCCCACGTTTGTATCATTTACTCATTTGTCTATGGGTTATTTGTTCTTTTCTTATTGATTTATAGGGTTCTTTATGAATTCTGGATACTAATTCTTTGTTATACATGTTGCTTTTGTTCACTTTTGAAACTCCAATACGTAGCAGAGCGTCTGGCTCTTAGTAAGAGGTAGTAATTATTTGTTGACTACATTAATAAGTGAATGTTGCATAAACACCACGTACTGGACAATCACTCTGGCTCACAACAGGGCTTTGGAATTTTCATTATTTAGCTATGAAGACCAGGCAAGTGGGTACGTTAAATATGAGCCACTAAATGGTGTGCCCTACTCATTTCTCAATCCCCAATTCTTAGGGCGGGGCCTTCTATAGAACTCAATAAATGTTGGATGAATTAAGGATCAGAGTGGAAGAAATAAAAAGAGCCTCCTCCCTCTCACATGCCTGAAAGACCAAATTTCCATCCCATAATAACCTATGTTAACAAAAATGGTAATAAAATCTGGCATGCAGCCAGTACAGAAGAATGTATTCCATCTTTGCTCTGCTCAAAATCTCTTCATCTCCACAGCGAAACGGGAAATTAGAGCCAGAGTGGATACCTCACAAGAAAAGCAAATAAAAACAAAACAAATGCTCTGAGCCACTTGACTCGACATAGGGAATTCAAGTTAAAATCTGATTGCTTTGTCCGCTGCTTCTTCCACTAGGGACCAGGGAAAGGACCGAGGAGCCAGGACTGCTCCTCTTCTTTGCCCATCTCTCCCTCCCTTTCCTGCCCCATCTCCCTGTCTCGCTACTTCAAGGTGCTCCGTTTTTTTCTTTCCAGATTGTTGTTCTTTTCTATAAGGTGTTGATCCCCGGATTTTCTTGGACTGTGATTTCTGTTGAAAGACCCTCACAGCAGAAACACCACCCACATTTAGATATATAAAAATATGTTTCTTTTCTTCTGCTTTTTTGCTCCATCAAGGCTCTGTGGAGCTATTTGGCTTAATTATTTCTGGCACTTTGCCCATCAAAATGTGCAGTTCTTCAAAGAGTTGGAAATGACAGTAGATCGGCCTCCTCCTGAGCAATTGAGGTTTTCGTTTGAATCCTGTTGTCTTGGAAACAAGTGAGTTTCATTGAACATACACATACCATAATGGTTAAAACATCAGCTAGAGGCACAACACCCCCGCATTCCATTCTCTGTCTTGCTCAAGTCACAGGCTGGCTGGCTGCTGGAGTAGAAACAGACTGTGAGTCGAGACATCTGGATTCTGCCTCACCTCTGATCCTATCCACATGGTTCTAGGAAAGTCATACAACCTTTTTGAGCCTCTATAGCCTTATGAAAAAAAAATGGGAATAATACTACCTCTTCTATCTATCTCAGACTCATCGGGAAGATTGAAAGAGAAGATAGATTTGTAAAAGTACTTTGGAGACTGCAGAAAGCTAAACAAATGTAATCACATACTTAAATTATTATCTTCCCCTTTCTCAAAACAAATCATGAAGTTTTAGCTCAGGTATGTATAAATCAATTCTCTGGGTATTATCTTTTTCTAATGGTAAAACAGACCACTCTTAAAGACCTAAGCACCTGAGAGCTGAAAATCATTATCGATGACCGGTGGTTACTCCCAGGATGGTCCACTCTGCTAAATGAAAAGTAACTCCACACAGACAGGAGGCAGAGCTGTGCCCACTGTTGTTGACTGCTCAGTGTGTAGTACAAGAAACAGCCTAAAGTTACTTCTGTTTTAGTCATCTCTGGCTGCGTAACAAACCCCCCCAAAACTTAGTGGCTTCAAGCAATCTTTTTGTTTTGCTCATGATTTTATAAATCAGAAGTTCAGGAAGGTCTTGCCTGGGGCACAGTTCATCTCTGCTACACGTGGTGTCAGCCTGGGCAGCTTGTGCTGGAGGATCCACTTCCAGGATGGCTTCTTCACTCACATGTCTGACTCCTCAGTGCTCCTTGGCTTCTCCTTCTCTCCACATGGTGTCTCAACCTCCAACGCCTCTCCACATGGCTGAGGGCTCTCACAGCACTGTGGTCTCAGGGTAGGTGTTCTTATTACGTGATGTCTGGCTTCCAAGAGGCAGGAAACAGAAGCTGCTAGGCCAGTTAAGGGCTACGCCTAAAAATTGCACAGCATTACTTCTGCCATGCTCTACTTGTCAAAGCAGAAATAGAGCCTGGCTGGGTTCAGGGGATGGAGAAATAGACTGCATCTCTTAATAGGTGAATCCCAAAGTCACATTGCAGAAGAGCACGTGGAAGGGGAAATAATGTTGCAACCATTTCTGGAAGATACACTCTGCCATAACTGCCTTGGCATTTGTTATCCCTAGCAAGGCATCCCCTAGTTCAGCCATATCAGGATTAAAAGTCACAAGTCATTAAAGCACCTACTGAGACTTTGACAATTTCCAGGCCTTATAATCAGAGCTTGGAGCTTTCCAGGATCCAAAGGAGCACCCACAGATTAGATACAAGTTCCTAGGAAGCTCCAGTTCGGATCACTCACATCTGGAAGCAGACATGGTATCTCCGGCCTCTCCACATCTAAGCACATTTCTAGGAGCACCTTGAACAC
The DNA here is from genome assembly GCF_057802395.1 of Ceratotherium simum simum. Taxonomy (NCBI): domain Eukaryota; kingdom Metazoa; phylum Chordata; class Mammalia; order Perissodactyla; family Rhinocerotidae; genus Ceratotherium; species Ceratotherium simum. Next base: position 15,020,396 of record NC_141902.1, on the reverse strand, counting down.
AGAAACCAGCCAGGTACCATGAAAAACGTGATATCAAAGACCACGTTTATGTCTTGCTACACACATTTAACATGTGTGTGATCTTGGGTTAATTACATAACCTCTCTGGCTCTCAGTTTCCTCATCTGAACAATAGGAGATTTATACCTCTACTAACTGACCTTCCCACAACTGTTCAGGTGATCAAATGAAATAATGTATGTAACATGTTTTTTCAGTTGTAAAGCTGTATATCAATATCAGTTATTCAATCAGAAAGGTAATACAGGCAGATCTTGGCTTTGCCTCTTCAAGGATGCGTGACTCTCAAGCAAGTTTACTTACACATTCTGTGCCTTTATTTCATCTTCCAAAAAGTCTGGTTTGGTGTGCCAGATTTTAAGCATATGTCACAAATCAGCAGTTAAATGCAAAATGCCAAACCACCCACCAAGAGAAAATTAATGCACATCATAGCCACCATGGGGTAAACCTGTAGGTGTGGTTTTTCATTTAAAATATTAAGTCAGCTATGGGATGTCTGATAGAGTAAGGTGCATCTCCTATATGCTGGCTTAGAGAGGGCTCTGGAACCAGACTTTTGGATTTATATCCTGACCCCACTTTTGATCAGCTGTGTGACCTAGTGCAGAATACCTAACTTCTGACCCCTATTTCCTCATCTATAAAATGAGGGTAATGATGTCACCTACTCATAGGGTTGTTGTAAGAATTAAATGACTCAGTGTACTGAAAGCAGTATGTAAAAACATAATAAGCTTTAGTAAATGTTAGCTATTATTATTCACCTCAGTCTTTTCATGTCTGCTATATATCTGTTACAGTCACCCTGCAAAAGCAGGGGGGATCCCCACTCAAAGTTTGGTTCCAATGTCAAAACTGATGATACCACAAACACACAAGAGGTTATGAAAGGTTTGTTACTTACATAATTAAGTCTCTAGGGAAGGCAGGGCAGGGATCTCAAGTAGGTCCAAAATTGCTTGAGAGAGCAAGGAAAGGAGACTGATTTGGGTTTTTATTGTGGTTGGGAGCAGTGGGGAGGCCTGGTATGTATGTTCCTGCATGGGACAGGGGCTATCTCCTGCCAGCGCTAAAAAAGAACACACACTCTTATCAGCTGGCCCAGATGAGTGTGTGGACAAGGGAAAGAGCGTAGGGTAAAGCTTAAAAGCTGCCAGAAGTTAAATAACAAAAATGGTCAGGCTCCTCATTACAGCATCATACGGGTCCTGCACATTTCTTGTTAAGCTGATAGCTGAGCATAAGGAAAAGATTTTGTTAAGTGACCACCTTTATAAACTCTACTACTAGTTTTAATAATTTTTCAGCTAATACTCTTGGGTTTTTAGAATAATTATTCTATCTATCAATAATGACAATTTTCTATTTTCCCTTTCTAATAATTATACCTCCTATTTATTTTCTTATCTTAATGAACAATTAAATAATAACGGTGACAGTGGACATTCCTATCATGTTCCTGGTTTTAATGGTAATGCTTTTAGTATTTTGTATTAAGAATGATCTTAGCTATTGGTTTGAGATTGACTTTTTTCTACCATATTAAGAAAGTCTCCATCTATTCTGTTAGTTTATTAATAGATGTTATCAGAAATAAATATTAATTTGTATTAAACACCCTTATGAAATATATCATGATGAACTTACATTTTAACTATTTGTTATTATCTTGAATACAGGATTTTCCATAAGTGAATGGAATATTTCTTCATTTAAGTGAATATTACTGGACATAGAATATTGGAAACTTGAACTTCAATCTTAGCTCTATTTTACTCACCAGATCCAAAATTTAAGACCCTCGTGTATTATTGACTAGGACCCAAATTGAGGAGAATTTTTTTCTTTGTACCATACGTCAGGTGAGGGGAGAGCTAAAGGGGCAAGAGATATGCATTTTAGACCTTTGTATAATCTATTGTGAGATCCAAATGAAAGTTACCAATTTTTCATTTCTAATCATTCCAGGACTCACTTGAAAGATGTTCATTCAGATTTTTATGGCCTGCATAAAAGTCTTCTGAAAATTTTACTCCTTCTCACTCCTCAAGTGCTCTAAAAGTCACCAGCAATTTGCATTATCTCTTTTGTTTAACACAGAAGAGGCCACCCTAGCCAACAAAAACGCCATGAATGTGAAATGAGAACTGATACCGTTTCCTGAAGGCCAGTTGAAGTCCATAGTATAAGGCAGATATTTAATCAGAAGGAGTTTGCTGAAAAGTAAAACTCTCCAAAATCCTCAGCCTGGGTGTTAGAAGAGTCAGAGATGCAGTGAGGGCTGGTAAGAGACTCAAGATTTCCAGCAATGTGGGAGATATAGAACACACAGAGAATGAAAATGAGTCTCAGAGAAGTTGAGTAACTTGCCCAAGGTCACACAGCTAGTAAATGGTGGCACCAGAGTTGGATCACAGAACTGGTTGACTCTAAAATCATACAGGCTATATGCCAGGCTGGGATTAGACGACTTGGGGGACGTCCACAAAATGTTCATTGTCAAGGGAACTCGACTAGTTTGTAAAGCGCAACACCTACTGTTTTAGTTAGGATGTTTTCAGCTGAAAATAGCAGAAAACCCAGGTTCCAAGGATTAAGCACAGAAGTTTGAGATAAGGCAGCTGCAGCACTGGTTCATTGGTAGCTAAACATCACAGGTCTCTCTGGGCTCCACTTCTCAGTACTTATGAAGAAACAGCACCAAGCACCAAATCCTCACTCAGCGACATCCAAAGCAGGAAAGAAGTCTCCCAGTCGAGATCCTTATTAAGTGAGAAAAACTTTAGAAGCCCCCCAGCAGGCATCCCCTTATATCTCATTGGCCAGTGTTGGGTTTGATGCCCACACCTAACAACTCACTGGCAAATGGGAATAGATTACTAAGACTGACTTGGACTAAACATCATTCTCTCCCTAGAGCCAGGAAGGGCCCCACCATCTCTGGGGCACATGGCCACCCAATACCTTAGCAAAATGGGGTTCACTGGCAGAGAAGGGGTGGAGTAGCTGATGGTGGGCAACCGACAGTGTTGCCACATTCACCTCACTACCCTCATCCACAGAGGTCTCAGAGGCTTGCCATAGTGTCCCTGGACTTTGTGTCTGAGATATGAGTTCTCAGAGAGAACAGAAAAGCTGTGCAATCCATCACTCATAACCAATGGTGGTGAATCAACTATGCAATGAAGCAACAATAAAGCTAAATGAAAGGGACAGGAAAACCACTGTAAGCAAAGATGAATTCTTTTCAGAAGTTACAGTAAAACAAGCGGAACACAAGCTTCTGAGGGGCCAAGAGGTTCTAAATCCAACAAAGGGCTGAATTTCTCACATATACCTATGCCAATTCTATACCTGAAGGATAGGCTTGGCTGAAGAGTTTCTGGCGGTCTATATACAAGTCTGCACATTATAACCCAGATAGAAAGCAAGAATAATATGGAGCTATTTCATCTTATTATAGTCACATTTAATTAAATTCAATAAGCAGTAAGCATCCATTAACCCTTTTAATACCCCAAGCAATACGCTGAGTTGTGCGGGAGCATCAGGCAGGAATCAGGCAAGGTTTCTGCCTTCAAGGAGCTTATGATGAATAAATCACAGACTTGTAGAAAAATCTGCTTTAAGCAAATTGGTGTCCTCCACTAACTTTTGGTGAATTTAATTTGGCTAAATGACTTTAGGGAATTGATCTTCAGCAAATTGATCTGCTGCCCATGTGAGCAACTAACTTTAGAATGTCATAAGTGGTTAAAAGGAATAAGCTGTTTTGGGAGCTGAGAGGCGGGAGGAAAGAAGTTCTAAAGAGACATTTGAATGGGTCTTGAGGAATGAGGAGGAGTTTGACAGATGGAGAGGGGAAAGGAAGAGTGTGACACAGAAGTGGTCAAGTGGCAGGCCCGCTTCGTGATATCAAATTCCAGGGCTCGAGCACACACTCTCCCCATCTTTCTTCAAATGGACAAAAAAGCATTTTAGTTTCTGCTCTCTTTTCAAAAATGACTGCTCTACTTGGCCAGGAACAAGCGCAAGAATAAGGCCCACCAAATTAAACCAGCCATCTTCTTTTCAATGGTTGCATGGGACCCACTGTTTGCCATCCTGTTTGCCTACCCAGACTTCTCCTCTCTGCCCTCCACCTCCAACTAAGTGGAGAGACCATGACTGGCAATCACAGGCACTCAAGAATGTTCCTCAGAACATCAATCCCTGCCCAGGCCAATACAAAGGGAATAAAATAGTAAGGCCTATTATCCCCTCATTTCCCCAGTTTGAAGAAAACCCTTCATGATCCAAGTCTGGGATTGCTCTTCCCAGTTTCTTGTTGGAGTCATAGAACAAGTCTCTCTTAAAGGGGGCATGCCCTTTAAAGAGAAAAACAGTCCACTCAAAGTTATTCAAATAAAGTTTGCCTTCTCTAGCCTTTTATCAGAGGAGTGAGTACATGGCAACCAAATTCGCTAGCCAGATGGCTAAGGTTTCTGAACATCCGGCAGTTTATCATGTCACTCAAGTGTATCACTTTTTTCTAAATACTTTTTTTTTTCTCTTTCTCTGTTTCTCTCTACATTGGAGCCTCCACCCATGAAATTGAAAGATTTCTAGTAGAAATTCCTTTGTTGCATCAGCTTTGGAAATATGGATTACAGTATTCTGTGAAAAACATTTATTACCCTGAACTGTGACTCAGACATTGTTGCATTTCTGGGGTTATAGATTTTCTTTCAGCTAAACTAAGGCTCTAAGTCACAGTGACAGTTGCAATGTGTGTAATACCACAGTACCAGATTCTATTACACACATATTTTTGCTAGAGGTTTACGATGTTAAAAATATTTCTTCTTTTTTCCAATACCTTTCTGTACCTGTTGTGTAAATATATTAGAACCTATAACACCAAAGTCAATTTCCAGATGAAATGTGTACAACAACAGTAGTTTGTCCTTTAAAGAAAAAAAAAGGGGGGAAGGGGAATGCTGCATGCAAGCTAATGATATTCAAGCACAATATTGAATTGTAATAAAAGATGAATGAGAGAAAGTGTGTGTCATTGTGAGGGATGGAGAAGGTTACAGAAAGCTGAGGCCAAGAAAGGATTTATCATGGATGTTGCTGCAGGCATTGTGTTGAAAAATCTGCAGACTTATTTGCAAGTGTATTTTATGGGAAAATAGAGCAGTCTACTGAGGAAAGAATTTCTAAAGATTATGTTTTATACAAGATTAAGATAAAACTTAAGAAATATGTGAGAGAAATCTCAACTGATTCTTAAGGGGGTGGAACTTGAAATTCATCAGTGGATCCTGTCAATTGCATAAATTCAGGAAGAGGTCTTTGTTAAAGTGCCATTGCTACTATAATTTTTCAAGGTAGGTAAGAAAAGGTACACATAAAGAATGAAGTGGACAAGGGGGAGGGAGGAGGGTGAAAGGGATAATTCGGCACATGTGTGTGGTGATGGGTTGTAATTAGTATTTTGGTGGTGAACATGATGTAGTCCATGCAGAAATAGAAGTACAATGATGTACACCTGAAATTTTTACAATGTTATAAACCAAGTTACTGCAATAAACAAAAAATTAAAAAAAAAAAAAAAAAGAATGAAGTGGACTTAATTAGCACACCCACTTGCAAAGCCTTAATCCATTAGAGAGTCATGCCAACAAATCCTTCCACTTTTCTTTAGAATTCAAATTTTATTTAACACTGACAACAGTCCTCCTGGGTATATAACCATGTTTCTGTCTTTCTCCTAGAAGAATCCAGTGTGAATAATGCTTTTATAGGGAAAAAAATCTGATAGCAGTTGACTAAATCATCTGAGGCAGAGAGTGGAAAGGTAACAAGACCAGAGATATTTAAAAATTCCTTCTATGACTAAGTTTTAACTTCTTACACTTTCCTATCATCTGCTTCATCAATAATAAAAAGCAAAATTAACTGAGTTTCACTTTATCTTCCCTTCCATTGCATCTACATTCATGTGGAAGAGGTAAGTGGTAAAATGATCTGAAGGAGACAGAATGAGAAGAACTGGGAGATGGGTCAACTCCGTCAGCTCCATATTCTTCCATGAGCAATAATATTCACCTCGGAGTCTGTTTTCCTCGGTGATAGAAAGAGTAATTATGATTTTGTCCAATTTCAGTTCATTCAGTCATTACTGAAAGAAAACTTTGAGAATGTATGAGTTTTAGTTTTGTTGTGGTGTTTGTTTTTTGTTTTGTTTGTAGGGGGAATCTAGTATTTCACTGTCTTGTTTCAAATGTAAATCTAGAATTCTGTAAAAAGAAAAATATTAAAATTCCTGTCAGTAATAAGTATCTAGTACCCTAAAAATATTTATACACTTTGATCTGGTAATTCTACTTCTGTAAATCCCTCCACAGAAAATTATCTAAAATAAAAAAGACTTAAACTCCAATATTTCATATGCAAGACTGGTTCCAATACAAAAGGAGGAAATAATTCTTTTAGTTACCTACTCAATAGCCAAAATCCTCTTCTTATCCCCTTGACCATTTGTTTAGGTGGCAGTGGCCCAATCCCAGAGATAAATCATGGCAATGATTAGTCCAAGAAGGAGCATTGGGCCCAGTTCTGGTAACAGAGATGTAAGGGAAAGCCTCCTTAGAGGGATTCCCAAAATAGAATTACTAAATCAAAGGGTATTAATGTTTTTAAAGCTCTTAATATTTAGCAAAGTTTTCCTCTCCTCACCACCTCCTAATAAAAAAGCACATTTTTTAAAAATCCCTTTTACACCTGCCCCCTTGCTTCCTGCTTAAGATTCAATGTGTAGAGACATGGAGTTTGGAACTGTGGCAGCCATCTTGAAACTATTACCGAAAGTCCTAATGAATCACAAAGACATCAGTCTATCACCCTGATCAACCCTGAGACTATCTACTCTCAGACTGCATTTCAAAAGCATTCTAACGGAAATAATCTGTGTAATAAAATATTCTAGTTTTTCAAAATGATGCTTATGAAGTTTTTGACATGATGGGAAGGCTTACGATATAACATTAAGTAAGAGAATAGCAGGTTACAAATCTGAACTTAGAACACAACATCAGCCATGTTCCAATACGCGTAGAAAAAAACAGAAATGAACAACAAAAAATGTTGAGAATATTTGCCTCTAGATTATGGGATCATAAGCCATTTACCTCTCTGCTTCTTTGTGTTTTTCTATATTTTCCAAATTTTATACAATCCGGATATATTGCTTTTACTGTCAGAAGACAAAAAGACAAACAGAAAAGACCTCTGTGAGTTCAGAGAATTAAACTGAGAAATTATACCCCAACTCAAAAATAATACCCAGGGTAAATATGGCCAAGTATCATTTTCTAGCCTAAGGGTCATGAATTCTGATCACCTCTAAGGCCCTCACTTATCTTTGTAGCCAGAAGGCAGAAAAATTGTTGAATTAAATGCAATCTCTGATAACTGGAAACAAGCATAACTTTTTCTTTTAGAAAAATAAAACTGATTTTATTACTTTTACAAAAGTAACTCTTGCTCACTGTAAAAAAAGAAAAAAAAAAAAAACTTCATGCAAAACAGAATATATTTAGAAGTAAAAGCTCCCTACCACACCAGTCCTTGGAAGTAACCACCATTAGCAGATCAGTGTGCATTTTTCCAAACATTCTACTGGGCACACAAAAAGTTTTTTAAACAAACATGAACTCTTGTTGTGTATGCTCTTACAAAAGTTGCCTTTTTTTCTCCTTGGAATTACATTGTAGACATTTTTTTATTTATATATAAGATGACCTCAATCTTATATATAAGATAGGAGACTTCCAAACCTCAGATGACACATGGCAGCATGGTGTTCTATTGAATGGGAGTACCACAATTTATTTAATGGACATTATGGTTGGTTGGCAGTTTTGTCTATACCGAGGTTTGAAGGGACTATCAATAATACTCTTCATTGTCCTACTGGATTTCAGAATAATTGAAAGATAAAGACAGGATTCAGATATAGAAATCAAATATCACTTTCATTACTGATTAGGTGGACTCTGGAGAACACGGCTTAGGTGTGATAGTCAGATGAGTTTGCTAATAAGATCCCCACCACCAGAATATAACTTACCCCCCAACACTGCAGGTTGCCCCACAGGGTCAGAGCTCAGCCCACTACCCAGAGCAGATCAGAGTTCAAGCCCACTGAAGGCAGGCAGATCCGAGCAAGAGGGGAGGGAGGAAGGGGCCCAACAGAAAATGCTCAGCTCTGTCCCAAACACACAGATAAGAACAGTCCCTCCTCCCCAGGGTTGAGGGAAGCGAGGAGATGGGGCAAAAGAGCAGGAATGTTAGTCTGATAGAGTTCCCTCCACATGGAAACATGAGGCCAGGAGAAAGGATGCCTCTGCTCTCTGTCCCAAACTATTACAATTATAGTGAATATGTTTGTACAAATAAATTTGTGCTATTATTTGAGTATTGCTGTAGGATAAACTCCTAGATTGCTAGATCAAAGGATAGGTCTATTTAAAATCAAGAAAGGAATTCCAAAATACCTCCCAAAAATGTGGTATCCATTTTCACTCCCACCAACAGAATATGAGTGTTTATTTTCCCCCTCCTAGCCAACTATCCTCAATATTTTTAATCTTTATTAATCCATTTACGATAGATTGTTATAACTTACATGCCTTTGACTACTAATGAAGTTGAGCACTTTTTCATAAATTTACTGGACACATATTTCTTCTTCTGTGGCTGCCTACTGAGGAACATGTACTTTTTTGTTTTGTTTTGTTTTTTGTTTTTTACCCTATATGTGGCTTTTATTGTAAATAATTTTGGACCCATGGAGGGAAAAAATTTAAATTTAAAATACAATTAAATCTTCAAGCATCATTATCTTTCCAAGAAGCATTTGGATTTTATTATTTTTTTATTGAGGTAACATTGATTTATTACATTATATAAATATCAGGCATACATCATTACATTTCACCTTCTGTATAGACTATATCGTGTTCACCATCAAAAGTCTAGTTGCCATCCGATGCACTTGTTTTTCTAGCAGTGATATTCCGTTGGTTTGTACCTTCCACCCGCTCTTGCCCAGTCCTCTTGCAAACAACTGTACAGATTTATGAGATGTTCACATGGGTTTAGAGGTGGCAACTCTGGGAATGAATTCAGGTTTTCCTGGAAACATAAGCCAAGCAAACCTGTTGCTTTGGCTTCTGTAAAACCACGTTCTAGCAAAATTATTTAAACAGTCTGGACACAACTACAATATTAAATGCCAAAGTATTACTGGGAGTCAAAAGGTCATATCTGAGGTCTAGCTCTGCCATTTAATAATATGAGTTAGTTGGGGCAATCCACTAAATCTCTCTAGTTTCTAGTGGCTTCTTCTATCAGATAGCAGTAGAATGAGATGAACTAGGTCAGTAGTTCTCAAGATTTCTTTTTAGCAGCAGAATCTTATGTGAGAACAAAACATACAAGAGAAAAAGCCAGAGTGACTCTGTTTGAAACCAAGATAGGAGACCTCCAAACCTCAGCTACATGGCCTCCAGCTTGTCCCCTGCAGTGGCCCCTGATGTACTCCCCATGGAATTCTTAGGACACCACCAGGCCCAGCTTGAACACCATTGAGCTCAGAAGAACTATAAAGTGTCTCCCAGCACTAATCTAGACACAGTCAGGATTTAAATGAATGGAAATTCTGAATCACTCTGGTACATAAGTAAGTGCTTCTATATTTCCTAAGGGCCTGTTTAATTTTGGTGTGCATCTAAACATGAACATAAGTTAGTAAAAACTGACACAAATAGCATTAGCATCTGTAACATGTTGACTGTAAGTTAGAATGGACTCTAGGAACCCTTGAACCCTTAAAATACTCAGATTTGGGGGAATATATAATGTGAATTTTTCATAAGATTACCTTGTGGGGACCATAGGATCAAGCCTTGCCCTGGAGGTAAGGGTGGGTTTTCCTCCTGATGGGATTGGTCATTTATATTGTTGATTGGCTTGAGAAGACATCAACCCAACAGCAGAAAATAAGGACTTTGGGAAGCAGCATTAAATCAGGTGAGGAAAAGTATCCCCAGAACTGGCTACATAATTTGTGAGGCTTAGGCCAAAATGAAAACGCAGGGCCCCTTATTCAACAATTATTAAGAATTTCAAGACAGTGACAGCAGGGCATTAAACTGTGAGGTGATTCTAAGGGTGGGACCTTGTACAATTGCACAGGTGGCTCACTTGCCCATGATGCTGGGCTGAGTATCACCACCCTTGTGTCTAATGGTGAATTTAGTCCAGACTCTGAGGAATAGCAATGCCTGAGGCACGTCTGGTTTGGGCATGAATGAGGGGAAGTTAAGTTGACCCTATCCTCAGAAGGGACTGGGAGCAAGACAGTGAACTGTGGGAAACCTGGGTCCTGGCCGGTTAAGGAGTTAATAAATTAATCTCTGCATGTCACCATCCTTTCACTATCCAGGAGCCTTCAGTGAATCTCCTTAAAATAGATTCCTCTTATGCTTTGGACTTCTGGAAAAGAGCTTCACAGAATAGCCAAAGGAAGAGCCCAGCTTCCTCTCCAGGGGCCTTATGGTGGGTCACAGAAGGGGACAGTTGTGCCTCACAGGAGAGGGTGACCATCGGCAAATAACCACGAAACAAACATGATAAGTGCTATGAGAGATCGAGACATCAAGTGCTGATGAGAGAGTGGTGATTTCCTCCTGGGAAGTAGTCCGGGAAAACTAAATGCAGAGAGGAAGTAACATTTAAATGACCCTTGAAGAAGGCATGGACGTTAGCCTCTGGAGAACATCCAGAGATGAGGGACAAGTAAGGTGTCATAGACAAACATGCTCTGCTGTGGCCTTGGCTTTTAGGTATTTCAAAACTACCCACAGAAGGTTGCCCTGTCTTGACTTTGATGGAGATTTTCTTTGTTATGATTTTGCAGAAATTACTCATTGACTAACTGATGGTGAATTAATGGAACAGTGTGTTTTTAGAGATCTTCATGAAGATATTTTTCAGAATTTATGTCAGGTAACCCCTAGGCCCAAAGAATGACCTATGCAGGCTGTTATGGCAAACGGCTTCACCCTCGGTAGGTCTGAAACAATTCAGTTGACACTACTTTTGTTGAATTTCCAAAATTCCACCAAAGTTTTAAGTAAGTAAATATGTGTGTGTGTTTGTGTATACGTTTGTGTGTGTGTGTGTGTGTGTGTGTGTATGTATATATTTATATATATCTTCAATGAATAAACACTACAGGCAGTTAAAACATAGCAAGCATCACAGCATAGCAACGCCTGTATTCCTAATGTCAACTATAAGGCAAGAGCCAGCAATAACTTTATGTTTTGTTGCTGAGTCTGTCTCAGCTGTCTCTGTTTTTACCCATACAAACCCAGCTGAGTAACACTTCTGTTTGAGTTGCCCCAAAAAGAATACACACACCCTAAAATTAAGTGAGCAACACAGACTTGGCTAACACTTTGTGGGGGAAGGTGGAAAAGGAGGGTTACCTCACTCACCCCAAACAAACAACACAGTACTTTCTCTTCTCAAGGTCTTTTTTCAGCTTTGGCCAGCTCTCCAGGTTTCCCTTGCTCCTTTCCACACAAGGCCCAGTTTCCTGGCTCCTCTCATCCCCTACCCCACCCCTGACTCTCAATTCCTTATCCTTTTATTATGCTGAGCAATTCCATTCTGTCCCATCTCTTATTCCAAATTAACATGTTCAGACTCGTAACAGGATCTATGTTTCTTAGAAGTTAGATTGATGACCACGGCGGGCCCTTCTCCATCTTCCTCTCTTGGTCCTCTGCCTAAAATGCTTCCTCGCTGTCTCTGCCCAACAAAATCTCACCGATCTGCTAGTTACATATGTTTTTTTATTATTTGACTTTTTTTTTTTTTTTTTTGGTGAGGAAGATTGGCCCTGAGCTAACATCTGTTGCCAATCTTCCTCTATTTTGTATGTGGGACGTCGCCACAGCATGGCTTAATGAGCTGTGCATAAGTCTGCACCCAGGACCCAAACTAGTGAACCCCGGGCCTCTGAAGTAGAGCATGTGAACTTAACCACTATGCCACCAGTCTGGCCCCTGATTTTGTCTATTTTTTATCCTTATTTGTCTGCAATGAATATATATTGCTTACGTTAAAGTTTTTTAATTTTTAAAAAGCATTTAGCCCAATTTTCAAAACAGTTCAAATTTTCCTTTCACCATAATTATCCCAGGTGGGAGAAACATTAATAATAATAATAATAGCTAACATTTATTATACACTTACAATGAGCCCACATCTCTGCTGTTTATATATAAATATATTGTTCTTCACAGCTACCCTATAAGATGTTCCCAACCTACAGATTAGAAAACTGAGGCTCTGAGAGGTAATGTTATGGAACTTCCACAGGTCGCACTGCTCCTAAGCATCAGAGCTGGGCTGTGAACCCAGCTGATCCCCCAGTCCCCACCCTTAACAGCTCACTTGCCCTGAGCTGGTCCATGAGGCAAGAGCCATGCGCTGCCTCATATTGTAGATAATTGTAGATTTTTCATTTCTCCTTCTACACTGTAACTTCCTTCAAAGCATTTTGGGGTTTTTCAGAGTGTCTAGCACAAAATTCTGCACGTAATAAGTGTATTTAATTTTCAGATAAGAAATTGAAGGCCCAGAGAGATTAAGCAACTTGCCAAAGTCTCAGAGCCATTCTGTGACAGAGCTGGGGTTAGAAACCCCAGCGAGTCCTGACTCAGCCCTAGTAACTTTCCTCTGCACACACTGTCAGGGTTTAATACATATTTATGCAATGACTTTATTTCTGCAGTTCTCTTTATCTGATCCCCTTCAGGCCATGTGACTTGGTCATTATTGCAAATCAGTATGAATATTAATAATTATTGGAAATCTAAATTATGATTTGATGACTCAGTTTTTCAAGTAGGTTAAGTTGGCTAGATAAGAGTTAATGCTCAATACAATAGAGTTTTCTGCCAATGTTCACTTTATTAATGCAAAATACTTTTAAAACATTGCAAAAATAATGTCTGTGTTAGTAGTGGTAAACGGTATTGCAAGAAAGATTTTCTTAATTAAATTGAATATCAGATGTTTATTAGAACACACATGAACACACATGTTTAATCAAAGAATACCTAAATTGAAAGTACTTTATATATGTTTATATTTTATGACTGATATTGTTGAAAAGTTATATTTTTAAAAATTATCCACACTCAGAAAAAAACTCCTGAATGGTATAATTCTGTTTGCCACAGAAACTACAGTTTAACCTCCTTTACCAGAAGCAGCTGAAACCATGACCCTGGTCTGTGAACCTCCACCCAAACCTTAGACACAGACAACCAATGTTACCAGAATCACATAGAAGGTCTCCTTGGGGCATATATGTGAGTGAATAAAAAGGGAACTTTTTGATCTTCAAAAAAATTACACAAGTAATACATCTTCATTAGTTTGAAAACTTAGTGAAGAAAGAAAAACAAAATTATCCACAATCCCATTACCAAGTAATAATCATTGTAAACATGTTTATGTTTCTCCTTCCGGACTTTTTTTATGTATGTAGAATGTATATTTCTTCACAAAAATGGGATTATACCGTACACACTGTTCTATAAACTTCCCTTTTTACTTAACAATTGTTAACATCTTTTTACAACAATAAGTTTATATATGTATTACTGTTCAGTGTCCACATGGTGCACCATTGTAGATTCACGTCATAATTTGAAATAGGTGTAGACACATGACTACAAGGCACAGGAGTCGAATGGTCTATCTGGAGGCTCTGGGCTGAAGTATTGGGGTGAGACAATGTAGCACATGTTCTTGTTGCCCCCACTTTCTTTGGGTCCACTTCTCTGTTCTCCTGCAGCTGCAGTGGACAGTTCTCTACAATACCTCAGAGGGTCCCCATTGGGCCTGAACCCAAATTACCCACAGCTGACTATACTCCTGACATTTGGAGGATTCATAGGTTCAGTCCGCTAACAGAATGCATTCCTGTTACTAATCTCTCTCCCACATGGAGACGTGATAGCACCAGAAGAGTCACCCACCCCATCAAGTCACCTGTAACTTCAGTCAGCATCCTCCTTAGATAGCAAGGGGTCCATCTCTCTCTGGTCTCCACCCCTCTTCTCTTCGCACTTGGATCCCCTCAGGCTTTCTGATCTCTCTATTCTGCCCCCAGGGCCCGATATCCAACTTGGTGAAGATTAAAGCTATGAGCAGATCTCCTGACTCCATCCAGGCAAGGAGCATCAGGTCCTAGGGAAGCTTTAGATCTTTTATAATAATTATCAGATATTCTTCAGAGTAGAAGATCTACAAAGCAAACAGATCTTTCGCATGATAATATTGGCCATATCCAATAGCACTGTAATTCCCATCCTTCAGTTCCAACTTGCCTTACCCATTTACTAAGTGCTCTCCTATTAATATTTCTCACTTTTTTTTTTTTTCAGGGAAAGATTTGCCCTGAGCTAACATCTGTTGCCAATCTTCCTCTTTTTTTTTCCCTCCCCAAAGCCCCAGTGCATGATTGTATAACCTATTTGTAAGTTGTTCTAGTTCTTCTAAAGGAGCTACCACCAGAGCATCGCAACTGACAGACAGGTGGTATGGTTCCGCGACCGGGAAACAAACTCGGGCTGCCAAGGCAGTGACAGCACTGAACTTTAACCACTAGGTCATCAGGGCTGGCTCTGTTTCTCACTTTTGAAAACTTTAAGAAATGAGGCTGCATATGCAATAATATCTATAAAATCATGGGTTTGTTATGCTGGTTATATTTTTCAAATAATTATTGTAACAAACACACCATTATTAAAATAAGAAATATTCATCCATGTACCACCTGAAATCATCCCAGTGGTAAACATGCCACAATTTGGAAAACACTAGATTGAGTAAACAAAAACCACAGACTCAAAATTTTAAGGCTCTGTTGTTTACTAAAATTTGCAGGCAGCAAGAAGAAAGCATATACTCACAGCAGTGTTTCAATGCCCTACTCTTCTTAGTAGCTTGCAATAACATTCTTTTATACATCTTTATGTGGAACAAATATGCAGAACTAGCTTAGTGACTTGAATAAGCCATATAAAGGGTCTTTTCCAAGAACTGTTTTCCTCTGCAGTCAAAGGTCTCTTGGATTCAAGGGACCTGTGGAGAGGCCTCTCATCACTGAGGGGAATCGGGTACTTCTGGTAGAAGTGGGGAAGTGGAGTCTTCCTCAACTCACAGCTTTACTTGTCACTGCATTATTATTGCAACAAAATCTCTGTATTCTCCCTTTCTTTGTCTTGTCAAAGATCTTGTCCCTACCAGGAGAAGGGAAGGAGGTAGGACAAGAAAGAAAAGGGAAGCAATAAGTAAATCCCATCCTGCCACATATGAATTGCATGGTTTCAGTCAGTCCCCACGACTTATTGCTTCTTGGTTTGCAGAACAGAAAATGCTCCCAACACACAGCATCCTGGCCATGCTGTGATATTGAGACAGAGTTCACATGAAGCCCAATGGAAGCCTTTGGAAGAGGGGACCCAACTCCTCTCTGATGACTGACATGGCATGGAAAGCAAGTGACTGGTCTAGGAGGAATGACCTCTTGAGATGCTCCACCAAACTCGTAAGACAACATGCTGCCACTCAGTCCCTCAGCCTACAACATCCAGATCCACCGTCTCTCTCCCATGTCTCGCAATCACGTGTCTCATGTATTTCAAAAGAATTCACTAGACAGAAAACGAAGTAAGTTTTTTATTTATTAAGTATGTAAAGTCACCTAAAATTTTTGTGTTTTTTTATGAATAGAACTGTAGTAGATACTTAATGTAGAAATTTAAATTTTTTTAATTTTAGATTTTTTTAATCTGAAAGGTATGAAGGACAAGAAAAAATAATACCCAAAGGTAATACCCTTGTTACTATTTTAATATTCTCTCCAGTTTCTTTCTATGCATTTTCACACCCTTAAAAGCATACCATATATTCCATTTTTATAAATATTTTAATAGAACTATTTAATATTCCTTATTATAAAAGTATGATATGTTCATTAGAGAGAACATACAAAACAAAGATTAAAAATAACCATTCATGATCCCACCACCCCAAGACAATGATCATTAGCATTTTTATTAAGTACAGCTTTTTTGTGTGTGTGTGTGAGGAAGATCAGCCCTGAGCTAACATCCATGCTAATCCTCCTCTTTTTGCTGAGGAAGACCGGCTCTGAGCTAACATCTATTGCCAATCCTCCTCCTTTTTTCTCCCCAAAGCCCCAGTAGATAGTTGTATGTCATAGTTGCACATCCTTCCAGTTGCTGTAAGTACAGCTTTTTTATTCTCACTCACTTACTTAACTTTCTACACAGGCATTAAAAATCTTTTGCAAGAGGGGCCGGCCCGGTGGCATAGCAGTTCAGTTTGTGCACTCCACTTCGGTGGCCCAGGGTTCACAGGTTAGGATCCCAGGCGTGGACCTATGCAGTGCTTGTCGAGCCATGCTGTGGTGGCATCCCATATAAAGTAAAGGCAGATGGGCTCGGATGTTAGCCCAGGCCCAATCTTCCTCAGCAAAAGGAGGAGGATTGGCATTGGATGTTAGCTCAGGGCTAATCTTTCTCACAAAAAAAAAAAATTTTTTTGCAGGGGCCAGCCCCATGGCATAGTGGTTAAATTCAGCGCACTCCGCTTTGGCGGCCTGGGTTTGCAGGTTCAGATCCAGGGCATGAACCAACACCACCCATCAGCCATGCTGAGTTGGTGACCCACATACAAAATAGAGGAAGATTGGCACAGATGTTAGCTCAGAGCTAATCTTCCTCAGCAAAAGAAAGAAAAAGTTTTTTGCAAACATCATTTGGTTGAGGGGAGGTCATAATTAACATTTTTTTAAGTTAGACTTATTGAAGTATAATTTATATATAGTAAAATTCCCTATTTTTAGGTGTGCTATACAATGAGCTTTGACAAATATATACCACCACCAAAATCAAGATATGTTTCCTCAATATTTTAATCACTTTAGGAAGTTTCTTCATGCCCTTTATCTAAAGGTAAACATCATTTTTTTTTTTAATTTTTTTTTCCCCCAAAGCCCCAGTAGATAGTTGTATGTCATAGTTGCACATCCTTCTAGTTGCTGTATGTGGGACGCAGCCTCAGCATGGCCGGAGAAGCGGTGCGTCAGTGCGTGCCCGGGATCCGAACCCGGGCCGCCAGCAGCGGAGTGCGCGCACTTAACTGCTAAGCCACAGGGCCGGCCCATAAACATCATTTTTAACAGCTGCAAAATATTCTGTTTTGCATCTATACCACAACTCACTGTTGTTCCTACTGTTTAGTTATGAACAATGATGCAGTTAGCATCATTGTGAATAAACCTTTATTTACATTTTAGATAATTTCTTTAGGACAATTCCCAGAGGTAGGATTACTGGGTCAAAGGTTTTTTTTTATTGTAAGGCTCTGAAAGAGGAGGATTCGCAACAGATGTTAGCTCAGGGCTAATCTTCCTCACAAAAAAAGAAAAAAAACAGAGAGGTATCTTGAGTATAATAAAAATAACATGTGTAAAGGGCTTAGAATACACTCTACACAAAGTCTGCGACTGATCACTGGTAGTTAATACCATTTTTAACAAAAACAATAATAATAAACAAGCAAAATATTCAATATTCTTGCATCTTGAAAAGAGTCAGACCAACCTAGGTTTGATCACTGACTCTTCCTCCCAGGAGCTGATAGGTCTTGAGTTATATAATATAACAAGAAAGAGCTTGAAGTCCAAATGAGGTTCATTCATTCAATCATTCACTCAATAAAACAATCATTGGGCATCTCCTGTGTGCCTAGACACCAAAGAAACAGTAGTGCACAAAGCAAATTTCCAGTCCTAATAGAGATTATATTATAGTGGAGGAAGCAGATAATAAATAGATATATAATAAACTGTAAGACCTCGATAAGTGTTATTAAGAGAAAAAAAGCAGAGAAAAGAGAGGGTGTGTTATTTTTGATATGGTGACATTTAAGCAGAGTCCTAAAGGAAATGAGAGAGACAGTCATACACGCATCTGGGGAGAGTTCACTGGACAGAGGAACGAAGGCAAAGGCCCAAGGTGGGAGCAGCACATTTTGTCAAAGGACCAGTAGCTACAGTAAAGTGATGGAGGAAGGGAGGTTAAAGCAGGTGAGGCCATGGGAGCCGGCCCCATGGCGTAACGGGTAAGTGCACGCACTCCGCTGCTGGTGGCCTGGGTTCAGATCCCTGGCGAGCACCCATGCACCGCTTGTCAAGCCGTGCTGTGGCGGCGTCCCATATCAAGTGGAGGAAGATGGGCACAGATGTTAGCCCAGGGCCAGTCTTCCTCAGCAAAAAGAGGAGGATTGACACGGGTGTTAGCTCAGGGCTGATCTTCCTCACGAAAAAAAAAGGCAGGTGAGGCCAGAGAGACATCTGGGGCCAAATAACTTGGGCCTGGGTAGGGACTCCGGGTTTTAAGGGTGCTGGGCAGCCACTGGAGGGTTTTGAGCAGGATCGTGTTATGACCGATTTACGTTTTAACTGGATCACTCAGGTGGCTGTTCAGTGACTATTCTTTAGGAGGATGTGGTAGACAGCCTCTAAAATTGTTCCAACAATTCCTGCCTCCTCCTGTGCATGCCTGTGATACTGTGATTTATAATAAGAAATATTATATATATATTTAGTCTTCGTCCAGTTCCTGGCACAGAGCTCCTAAAACCCTTGGAATTTCCTAAGTGATGAGAGCAGTAAATGTGTCTTTTGTCATTTATAATAAGGCCCTTTCAACCACATCTCAGTTTATGTTAACAAGGTGACTTTGGGAAAATCCCTAGGTAACTTTAGGATGGAAACTGGTTGCTAGGGAAACCAATCTTGATTAGAGGGTTAGAACTTTCAGCACCACACCCCACACCCCACTCCACCCCACCCCAACCCCTTCCCCCACCTCCAGGGAGAGAGCCTAGAGATTGAATTCAATCACGAATGGCCAATGATTTAATCAATCACACCTACATAATGAAGCCTCCATAAAAACCCAAAGGGACGGGTTCGGTGAACTTCGGGGTGGGTGAACACGTGCAGAGGCAGGGAGAGTGGCACACTCAGAGGAGCATGGAAGCTCTGCGCCCCTTCCCACATACCCTGCCCTATGCATCTCTTCCACTGGCTGTTCCTCAGTTATATCCTTTTATAATAAACCAGTAATCTAGTAAGTAAATGTTTTCCTGAGTTCTGTGGTTTTCTCTAGCAAATTAATCCTACCTGAGGAGAGGGTAGTGGCCTCTAATTAATGGCCAGAGGAGAGGTAGCCTCTGATTAATGGCCAGTCAGTCAGAGCAGAGGTGACAACCTGGATCTGTAACTGGCATGGGCAGGGAGAGGGAAAGGAGGGTTGTCTTGTGGGACTGAGCCTTTAACCTGTGGGATCTGATGCTATCTCCAGGTAGATGGTGTAAGAACTGAGTTAAATTGTAGGACACCCAACTGGTGTCAAAGAATTGCTTGATGTGTGGAAAACTTCTGGTGTTGAAGGGTTGTAGGTATGAAAGTATTGTGAGAATAAAGGAGAAACACACAAGAGGAAGTGAGCTTTTCCTTACAACGCCCTGGTGTAATCCCCTCCCCATGAGTGTGGCACTAAGCAAGTCCCCTTAGTGACTTGTTTCTGACCAATAGAATACTGCAAAAGTAATACTATGTCACTTCCAAGATGAGGTTACAGAAGACTGTGACTTTCTTCTTACTCACCCTCTCTCACTTGCTCTCCCTCTCAGAGCCCTTGCCTACAGGAAGCCAGCTGCTATGTTGGGAGTAGTCCAATGGAGAGGCCCACCTGACAAGGACTGATATTTCCAGCCAACAGCCAGTGAGGACCTGAGGCTTCTAACAGCCATGTGAGTGAGCTTGGAAGCGGATCACCGCCAGTGGAATTTTGAGATGACTGCAGCTCGGCCAACCCCTCAATTGCAGCCTCATCAAAAGAGAGACCTCGAGTCAGAGGACCCTGCTAAGCCATGCCTGGATTCCTGACTCCCAGAAACTGTGAAATAGTGTTTGTTGTTTTAAGTGTCTGAGTTTTGGGGTAATTTGTCATGCAGCAATAAATAACCATACAGAGGGCAAGTTTGCAAGCCGGAAGACCAGGTTTTGTGAGACATTGAAATGGTCCATCCAACCCAGTGATGATCATGGTTTGGACTAGCATGTAGCAGTGGCAGTGGTGAGAAGGGGTTGAATCGAAGATAACTTTTGTGAAGTTCCTGGCGCTTTGCAGACACGGAACAAACGTTCGTACCATTTCTATTCCTTGGTAAGGATTAGTCTAAGCAAGGACTAGAATTTCTGGAGGAGGCTGAATTGATTTGACCCTATTTGGGAGATGCCATGATACAGTAACAGGTCATGTGGCAAGTCCAAATGACTCAAAAATATCTATATGCTTGTTACAGGTTGAATTGTGTCCCCTCAAAAAAGATAGACACAATTCAACCCCCAGTACCTCACAATGTGACCTTATTTGGAAATAGGGTCCTTGCAGATGTAATTAGTTCAGATGAGGTCATATTGGAGTAGGGTGGGCCCCTAATTGAATATGCAGTTGGTGTCCTTAAAAGAAGACAGCCGTATGGAGACAGACACAGCAAGAACACCATGTGAAAATGGAGGCAGAGACTGAAGTTATGCTGCCAAGAGCCAGGGAACACCAAGAATCAATAGCCACCACCAGAAGCTCAGAAGAGGCAAGGAAGTATTCTCCCTCACAGGCTTTAGATGGAGCGTGGCCCTCCCAACACCTTGGTTTTGAACTTCTGGCCTCCTGAACTGAGACAATAAATTTCTGCTATTTAAAGCCACTCGGTATGTGGTACTTTGTCAATAGAGGCCCTAAGAAACCAGTACAGTGCCTATAAATGGTCTTGCTTCTCAACCCAGTGCCTTGCTAGGTTGAAAAATACCAGAGTCAACCATCCAATCTCATCCTTTAGCCCCAACACAGCCCCATATTCATAAAGATGGCTAGGGAACGCTCAGTGGCAATGAAAATGGTGATTTACTTTTCTTTTGTTGTTTCCAATACACAAAAGATGAATCTGTGCTGAATACACCAGAAAGCTTTCCAATTAACGCTAATGGGTGACCAGCCTCTGGTTCACTCCATGGGAAATGAGGCCACTAAGAGGAAGTTATCAGTAAGGGATTTATAGTTTAGTAGCATGTTTAATTATGATACAACCACAACTGTCTCTGGCACAGGAATTTAGCATGCAAGATTTACAGCTCTTAGCACAATTTTTGCCTTTGTTGTCTCAAAGAGCCTGGTTTCTGATGTTTTACTAGACTATCAACCTCTGTTCTATTGTGTCAGGCTGCCCTCTACTGCTTTGGTCTCATAATCTCATCCCGGCTGCTACTGTTTTGAGTTGGTTTTCAGAATGTCTATTTTTTGCCAGGGTCCATAAACCTGCCCACTCTCATGCCCCAAAGAACACTGAGAACATTGGAAGGAGGTGGGGCAGGGGAGTCTTATTTTTTCTTTTAATAAAACCACTTAACATCCACAATATATATATGTGTGTGTTTGTTTGTTTCAAAATACATCATCTGCCTGGCTTAAACTTGCAAGAGAAATTAAGTTTCCAGACTAAGAGAGGATCAGATCCTTTTCTTTCTTATTTCTTGAGGGCAGCAAACATCTGCAAGAGGTATCCTCTCTTTTCATGATATGACAACAGGGAAAGTTTTTTTTAAGAGAAGCTGATGAAATTTTAACTAATCCAACCAACCAGAGGAAAGCAATATGACAAAAGGGGCTCAAAGGAAGGGTGGGATTTCTTTTCCGCTTCAAAGGCGCTGATGTACAGGGCGGTGAGAAGCGGCCTGCGGTAGGCGGTGTGAGCCCCAGCCTGTGCTGCTCTCCGTCCAGGCCTTCCCATGGCTGAGCAGCTAACGTAATCCTAGGAACTACGCTTCTCTGCGGCCACGTGCAGCCTCCCTCCACAGATCTGTGGCATCTGGGCATACACAGTGGTCCTGCAACGAGCTCTCAGCGGACTCTGGTTTCCTGTGATCCTTGTCACACGGGGGCTTTGTTTAGAGCCCTGAGCCACGTGCTCACACCTTTATTCTCTCTGCAACTGCCTTGTGTCCTGCCCTATCTGGGCTGAAAGCCTCTGGAGGGGCGGGGTAGAGGGCATTCTTGTTCTCTGCCTGCACTGTCAGGCACTCCTTGGCCTGGGCTTGGGGCCACACTCTCTCTCACAAAGGAGAGCGGGGATGGAGGAGGGGTGGGGAGTGTCGCTGGAGATCATTTATCCTTGTTGCAGAGTGACAGACAAACCCAAAATCCATTCCATAAAAGATTGTTTTATCTTGCACAGTCCGAGAGAACAGCCCAGCTGCTTGGTTTGGCTCTCCTCCATTTCTCACTCTCATTCATAAAATCTTCGGAAAAGGCCACGTGCTGCTTGCTTGCAGAGCGGATCAAGCTGTGCTCCAATCCAGAATGAACTCAGATGTAGACGCAGCGGCCTAGCAGGGCCCTGAGCAGTCTGTCTGTCCTCTCTACTCTAACTCTCCCTCCCTAACCATCCTCCACCATGACTCAATAAATCATGTGCTGAGCCTCCCTAGAGAGCCAAGCCCAGGCCAGAAGCTGGGGGTCACGAGAGCTTACTGAACTTCTGGGACTCACGGATCCACATTCACAGGAGCCCAAGAGACTCACGACCCCTAGAAATGTGTGTTTGGCTGAGGACCAATGTTTGGGAGACAGTCACCTAGTAAGTGAGCCTACTTAGCCTGGTTAGCTATCCTGAAAACACAATGTTATTATTATTTTCTTAATTTACTATATGCCAGGTAGTATACTAATTACTTGCTATACGTTATCTCATCTAACCACGATTATAACAATTTTCTTCCTATTTTAGAGGTGAGGAAACTGAGATTCAAAGAAGTTAGGAGATTTGCTATCATGTAACTAGTCAGTGTGATTGAGCAAGACCACAGAGCTAGTAAGTGTGATTGAGATCACAGAGCTAGTTAGCGTGACTGAGGTCACCAAGTTAGCATGATTGGGGAGCTCACAGGCTAGCTGATTGACCTCAGGTCTATCTTGCTCTGAAATTCAATTAGTCATCTCAATTCTACCTCCAATGTCATTCTCTCCTTATTTTGGACATACAGCAATGATCAGGAAGCCGTCAGAATTTTGTTACCATGTGAAAAATGGTTCTGGGTGCTAGACAAACTTTTAGTGAACACTGAAAAGGCTGTTTGTTTGTGGTCTGAGAATGCACAAAGATTACACTTGGCTCTGAATAGAAATATAAATCTGGAAAAGGCCAGGAGCCTGAATTAAAACAACTCTACTTTTATGAATTTGAGAATTTTGAAAGATCTAGGTACCCAACATTTTATACACAGAGAGAGAAACAGAGGTCTATGTATATGGATATCAATCTAGATGTAGATAAGACATTTCCTCCTCTCAAGAATACACCACAACTAGCGTACCGTGAGACAGAACAGTTAGAAGCTGAAGTATGCAGTGAAGACTGTGCACTAAAGGTGTTCAGGAATAGAAGTGCATTGAAGCATTCGGAGAATGTGCCTGAAGGAGAAGTAAAACTCAAGTTAGGCCTTAGATGATGAACACAATTTAGATGGGTGGAAGGAAAAAGGAGAGCTTTCAGGCAGATGAAACAAACGAAGACAAGACTCGGGTGCACAAATGAGCGTAACACACGCAGGGAATTTTAACTTCGATCGTAAGCTCCATGGGGCAGGAACTGTGTCTTAGCTTGTTCACAGTTATATTTCCAGAGACTAGCACATGAGGGGCACTCAGAAATTACTTGTTAAGGACAGAAAGAAAGGGAGAAGGAAGAGAAGGAGGGGTAGAGGAGAGCAAGGGAGAGAACTTGAATGAAGAAAGACAGAACAGGGAACAGACATGTCTGACCACAGAAGAAGGAGTGTTGAGAGTGAAGGGAAATAAGGTTGGTAACATTTGGGTGGAGCAAAGCTGGGAAGGGCCTTGGCCAAAGTCAGGGCAGGGAGTCTGATTTAAAGTGAAAGGCAAGATGGAGCCAGAGGGAGCGCAATGGGTTCTTGAGCATTAGGAGAAGCGTGTTAAAGGGCATGGGATATGAATCAGTGTATCAGCAGTGTGAAGGCCAGACTGGACAGGACACAGGCTAGATGCTGGCAGAGTCCTTAGGAAGCCACTGTTGCAGTCTAGACACACGAAAAGATGAGATTTTGACCTACAGGATGGCAGAAGTAATGAGAGGAGAGATGAAAAATCAAAGGACCTGCTGAAAGGGCAAAATCTACACAATGTTGATATCAGTTGGGATGGAGATAATGGAGAGAAATAGGTCAAAATTTCTAGTGGGGAACCTGAAATAGTGGTGGTGGCAGGCTTAGAAAAGGAGAAGTTAACCTGGTTTAAGATGAAGTGAGGAAGATACTAAGCTCAGCATGTGACATATAACTGTAGAAATACAGATCTAAACCTATAAATAACAATCTGCACCATAGAGAGTCCAAGAATTTGTCTATGGTTTCGTACATGGGTATGTTTGTGGGGTCAACATACATGGTATAGCCACTAAGCAATTTTAATTGAACTACAGAACTTCACAACTG
Organism: Ceratotherium simum simum; assembly: GCF_057802395.1. Classification (NCBI taxonomy): domain Eukaryota; kingdom Metazoa; phylum Chordata; class Mammalia; order Perissodactyla; family Rhinocerotidae; genus Ceratotherium; species Ceratotherium simum. Next base: position 14,995,627 of record NC_141902.1, on the reverse strand, counting down.
GAAGAAATATAAAATTGCCCAACACTTACACAATATACAGTATACATGTTTAGAACACATATACAGTGTACAGTTGTGTTTGTCCATCAGTGTCTGTTTGAATAACCTCTAGTGAAAATAGCTCACTCCTCTTTCTGTGGTTGGACAGCTCTGTTTATTAAAAAGTTTTCCCTAATATTGGTATTTGTTTGACAAACTGAAGCTCACTTAAGCATAAATTTGGTAATCTTAAAAATAGGTGAAGAAAATATTAACTCTTCCAGTATCATTCACTCCTTCTTCCTTAGGGGAAAAAAAACAAAATTTTAGTGGGACACGTGACTACTCAGAATAAAGACTACCTTCCCCAGATCCCCTTTCAGCTCATTGACCATGTGACCTATTTCAGACCAATGGGACAGGAGCAGAAGCTATGTGGGGAATTTCAGGGCCATCCCCTTAAAAGGAAGGAGCCTGCCTTATGTGTGCCTCTTTTTCCTCCTCCTTGCTGACTGGAATGTGGGTGGGATGCTAGCAGTTGGAACAGCCATCGTGCATGAAATGAAGCTGCATGTTGAGGATGGCAAAGCAACAAGATAGAAGGAGCCTGAGACCCTAAAAATTGTATAAACACATGCGCACACCTTCTTAGTCCGAGATCAGCATGAGAGAGGAATAAATTTTTGTTTAAGCTATTTGTATTAGGCTAAATTTTGTTGAAGCTGTTTTACTTGGATTTCTGTTAGAGCAGCCAAATTATATACTAATACTTTGGGTTCTAATCTCTGCCTCTGTCATTTACTAACAAGTTGCTTAGTTTCTCTGAGCCTCAGTTTCTTCACCTGTAAAATTTAGCCTACTCCACAGGGTTGCAAAAGAAATTAAATGAGATAATGTATGTAAATCCACATACCACAGTGAGTACTCAGTAAATTGTAGCTGTTATTGTTACTACTATCATGTATTAATGTGAAAATTAGCTATCTCAAAAATAAATCCAAACAACCACAATTCCTTAGAAACAGCAAAAAAAAATTTACTACACTTTAATATAGTAGTTGAAGATTAGTTTATTAGTCTAAACAACTGTGATATAGTATAAATATCTTCATTCCATACTCAAGAGGCCAGAAAGGTACAGAGACTAGAAATTCAGAGCAATACAACAAGTAAGTGGCAAAACATGAACGAGTTTTATATCTTTCATTCTCTTGAGGTTCAATCATTTGAGGAACAAGCAACAGGACAAAAGAGTGACCGTGTGTGTGTGTGTGTGTGTGTGTGTGTGATTCAAGGACTGTCCAAGAATCTCCCTGTGCCTTTTCAACCTCACACCAGCTACATTTCTGAGGCACCCAAAGGTCAGAACCCTGGGAATAACTGGCTCTTTCCTTTATGAGGAGGTTTGTCCACGACTACTCCTCAAGGTGTCCTTCCGGCACTGTGCAAGTCTCTCATTAACTGAGAAGACACTAGTGTTTTCCTTCTATGTGAGGGACTATCTAGATACACAGAGCCAGGCCACCCTGAATCATTGTTCTAACATCCTGTGCAAAATTCCTCCATCTTCTCAAAGTTTCACCTTTTTTCTTTCTTCACTCACCCAAAGTCCCATCAGAGGGAAAGCTACCTTGAGAATGCTGCTGGGGTCTCTCCTTCAAAGAGGTACTTTTATTTAGGCTATAAAAAGCAGTCAGAGACATTAAACACTAAATATCTGAGGGTGGATGAATGGTTGGAGGGACAGAAGGAAGGAAGGGAACTTACTTGATCCAATGAAAAAAGCTGCTTAAAAGTAACCACATCATCTGTCAGAATCAAGAAAATTCAATTACGGGGACAGAGACATGAAAAGGAAAAATTGAGTTGTTAAAAAATAAATCTGGGTTTCAAAGGGAAAATTTTTTGTAAAACTAAGGCATTCTCATTGTAAAACATATTCTATTTCCCAAAAAGAATAAAGAAAGAAATAAAATCTCTCACTCTTTCGACTCCCAGCTCAACTCCCTAGAAATAACCACACCTCATATTTTCTTACATATCCTTCTAGAAATTGTCCTGCATATACAAGAATATACTCTCTCTCTCCATATATATATATGTGTGCATATATCCATAAAATTATATGCCTTCTTTTATTATTTCTAAAACTATCAATGAAAAAATTATTTTTAAAATCTTGTTTCTTAAAGCAAAACTCCCTCCTAACAAGAAATGAAAGCCTTACACATAACTATCTCAGGTCTTCATCAGAGTCAGCAGAAGTCCAGGTACTCTGTGAAACAGAAACAATCAAATGCTTCAAAATATTTAATTTCCTATTCCAGGAATGTGAAACAGGTGTAATTAAAATAACACTTTTTTAATTAAGTGACCTGTCTTGACCAACCATCTGTGAATAATTCAGATTTCCCCCTTATTATTACTATAAAATTAAAACGAGGTCATATAAACAAGAAGATCCTCTTTAACTATCTTTAAGCACCAGCAATATATATTTTCCACTAGTTAAAATCCTTAATGATACAAAAAACCTATCAAGCATAACTCCCCCAATCCACTTGCCTGAAACCATCAATATTTTATCATGCACTTGCAGTTGGCTTTAATTTAACAGTCCAGGTTACTAATCAAACAAAACACCCAAGTCATTAAAAGTTAGCGTGCCATTTAGAAAGTGCATTTCACGTTTATTAAAATATCTTTCATGCAGCCATTAGAAACCTAAAGTTTTAATTACAATCAGATACTTAGTTCTACTCCCGTTATGCATGTGGCACTCTCTTGCCGCTGCCCTGATTAATCTTCCAGAGCAAGTTCATCCATTACCTCCTGAAATTATTTTCCTCTCAACTTATTCAGAATTCATCTTTCTACCCCACCCCCCACAAATCAGTAAAATGCATTTAACGGTGTGCAAAGTAACGACCCAAAAGATAACTCATTTAAAAGATTTCATTTCAAATGTAATTTATCCTTCATAAAAGACCAAAGAAGCATCATTCAGAAAGACGAATTGAAATTGAAAATTAGCTCTTCGTGTCTTTATGTTAATTTTGATTATTTATTTTTCTTTCTAGTGATGGGGAAAGTTCAACCAGCATTTTCTTGCAATTTGCTAACTGTGTGATTCAGGTAAGTGTTTTCTTTTTAACTTTCCAATCTTCCCTACCCTTGTTCCTGCCCTGGCTTGCTCTAAATTTCCATGAAAGAGATTACTGGCTTGTAAAACAACAGATTTTGTGTTAAATCTAGCTCTTCTAAATTACAGCATTGAGACTCTCATCAGTTATATTTACTGTGCACTAAAAGACATTTTAGGTGGGGTTTAGAGCTGACAGCGGATATGGGATCACTTGATCTCACTTCTAAGAGTCACACCAATGAATTGTGTGCCCTGCTGTTGAGATGAAGGCCAGGTATGAATGGAACCGACAGTCCATTCAATAAACAATGGTCTATCCTTTAATGACTAAAAACATCCTGCATCCACCAAGCTGTTTCCAATATAAACCCATAAAGACCACAGTTCTAAACAATATAAAATTACGTTAATGATAATAATCATACATTTTAGTAAGAAAAAAGAAACGTCTTAACCAAAATTCAGGTTCCATTTCCAACAATAGCTCATATTTTCTGAATCAAGAGATAATGTATCCCAGTGAAAGCTAGTCACAACAAAGGTGTTCCCGCGTCTCCAGGGCTCAACAGCGCATGACTTCAAAGTTCTATATCCTTTAGATATTAGAAAAGCACGATGGCCTGAGCCTGATGATGCTTGCTTCCCATCAGGGGAAGTGTGTCGGAATATTGCCAGGTTCTGGGCAGAGGCAAGGAGAATAGCTTCCTGCCACACTCTGCGCCACACTTTGTCCCCTGGAGCCTGAGGCACCTCTGCTTGTGCCCAGAGTTTGGCAAAGTCTCTCTTAAGCAGCTCCTTTCACTTGCATGGAATGTTTCCAAGTCTCTAATGAGTCCCATCCGTTTAAGACCTTCACTTCTCTAACCATAGGGACTCAAACACAGTGCAGAGGGCTGGAAGGGTGAACACTCATACTATTCCTTCCCTATTCTGTGGCCTTGATTCCTGGTCCCTACCTCCAATCAAAAATCCCTCTCTTCCTGCAAAATAACAAAGCCCTTGTACACCACCGGATGGAAAGGGACAAGCCAGAGTGGAAGTGTTGTCTACACTACTCTAGCAACATCTAGTCCCCAAGTGGGCCAGCCAAAAATGCCTTTACTGAAATTCACAAAAGAAGTTTCTACCATCCTAAAGAAGCCTCGGTTCTAAAGAAACAACATAGAGAATATATGAAAAGAGGAACATATTCAAGGCCAGATCTCTGGTCTCCATGGTCTTCTTTAAGGATTCATCTCAGATAATCAGGAATTTCACAAAAGATAGGATATTTCTTTCCCTTCAGGTTTACATAAGTTGCTCCAGAATTCCAGGAACTTTTATTGAGAATTCCAAATTATCCAAATATTTTCAGGCACTTGGCCCCACTAAAGGCCCTGTGAGGGAAGACAAAGGACCCTGAATTCAAGACCCCAGCCCTCAAGATGTTGACACTCTTATTGGGATGACAAGCCACAAGTACACGAAATATCTGTACATCACCTATAAAGCAACATATCCACCAATGTAAATTAATACAGTGCAAATTGTGTGCATAGAAAGCAAAAAGGACTGCCACAGAGAACTGACTGAACCAGGTAGGGTGACTTAAAAACAGCGTCCCAAAGAATGTGCATTCAGAGCTCAATCTTCAAGGACGTGGTCCATCACAGCCAGCTGTGATATGGCAGCACCCAGCTCAAAGTGATATGCAGATTAGGCATTCAATAAATCCTTGTTGAAAGATGAATGCTGGACACGGTCCTTGGTGTAAAGGACATGGTTTGGAAGGAAGAATGAGAATCAGAATAACATTGATAAGAGCGAACATATATTGAGTACTTGCTGTGTTCCAGGCACTGTGTTTAGTGCCTTATAATCTCACTTAATCCTCACAACTCTGGTCCACTTACCTATCGCCAGGTAACAAACCACCCCAATACTTAACATCTCTAAATAATGACTATTTTATTATATCTCACAATTTCATGGGTCAGGAACTCAGCCAGGGCTCAGCCAGATGATTCTTCTCCTCCACACAGCATGAACTGAGGTTCCTAAGTGGTAGGCAACTGGTAGATGGGCTCATCTGGAAGGTCCAAGATGGCCTCTGACATGCCTTGGTAGGGATGGCTGGAAGGCTTGGCTCAGCTGAGACTGTTGACAGGAACGCCTATACATGGCCTCTTCAGCATGACAGTTTCAGGATATTTGCACTTCTTACATGGTCGCTCAGGGCTCCTAAAAGGAGTGATCCAAAGGCGGAAGCTGCTAGTCTCTTAAGGCCTGAGTCTGGAAACTGACGCAATATCAGTTCAGCCATACTTTATGTGTGAAGCAGTCACAGGGTCCACCAGATTCATGGGGCAGGGACCTACATTCCACCTCCTGAGGGAAGGAGTGTCAAATAATTTGTCACCATATTTAATCTACCACAAATTACCCTCTGATCACAAGTTATTTACATTCTTCCCGTGTGCAAAATACACTCACACCTCTGCAAGGTCCCTAAAAGACTCAATCAGCTCAAAGTCTGGGATCTCATCATCTAAGTGAGGTCCAGGTGGGGATGAGACCCCCAGGTGAAGTTCCCCTCAATCTGAAGCTCTGTAGGAAGACAAGCTGCCTGGCCCGTACACATGCAATCACACGCACACATACACACACAGTCACACGCACACATACACACACAAAACATACGATAATGAGACAGGCGTAGAGTAACAGCAATAGACACTCCCATTCAAAAAGAGAAAGAACAGGGGGCATAGCATTTACTGGTCCATGGTAACTCTGAAATGCACCTGGTCAAACACCACTAGCTCCTGGATTAGGGTCCATCATGTTCCCTGGGATTTATTCTCCACATCTCTTAGTTCTACCCTCTAAATCACCTTTCCTTTTTCATGAGAACTGACCTGTGGTTGTAGCTTAGGAGACTTCTTAAACTGCTTCTTGTCCATTGGAATTGAAGACCCCCAAGGGCTCTTTTTATTTTGAGTTATCTTTGTCCCTTTCAGTCAAAGTTGATGGTGCTTCTATCTATTCAATTCTCTTAAAAACTTTGTGGGGTTGGGGGCCGAGGCCGGTGGCACAAGGAGTTAACTGCACGCACTCCACTGCGGCGGCCCGGGGTTTGCCGGTTCGGATCCCGGGCGCGCACAGACGCCCTGCTTGTTAAGCCATGCTGTGGCGGCGTCCCATATAAAGTAGAGGAAGATGGGCACGGGTGTTAGTCCAGGGCCAGTCTTCCTCAGCAAAAAAAACAGGAGGATTGGCATCGGATGTTAGCTCAGGGCTTGTCTTCCTCTTAACTTTGTGGGGTTTCTATTAATCTTATTGGGATTCACGTCATTAAATGAAAGCCATGCCCACAAATCTCTTTGAGACAGGTCCCTCTCTGCCTTGGGATGAATCACAGTGCTATGGGACACTTAGAAGCTTTTTGTCTAGTTCTAGACATGCCCTTAAATCTTCCCAGAATATTAACAAAGGGTCTTACAGCCATACCTTTGATATGACCTTAGCTTGATGTCATTTTTTAGTTCAAAAGCCTTTCGCCGATGGAGAGGCTGGAAATGAGAGAGTTTTATTTTCAAACCCATTAAGTCCTGGGTCTTTTATAGGTCCTTTAAAAATTATTTGATAGATGTTAGCTCAGAGCCAGTCTTCCTCAGCAAAAAGAGGAGGATTAGCATGGATGTTAGCTCAGGGCTGATCTTCCTCACAAAAAAAAAAAAAAATTATTTGAACACTGCAAAATTTCTTTTTTCTTTTTTTTTATCTTATATCTTTCTATCCACACCTTATCATAAGTGCCTCAAAGAAACCAATTGGCATCTTCAACATTCTGCCAGGAAGTCTCTTTAGCCAAATCCACTAGTTTGTCAGGTTTATGTTCTATTTTCCACATTACTGCAAACCACAGTGCTCTCAAGCTTTCTTCCTCCATTACACAACAAGGGTCACATTTTTTCCAGGCTCCAAAACCAGTCCTTCCAGGCTTTACCAGTAGTCTCTTCAATGGCCTTCCAGCTTTCACCAACAGGCTCCCTAAGGCGTTTCAGCTTCTGCCTACTGCCCAGTCCCAAAGCCACAGGTTTTAGGGTTTTATTAGAGCAGCACCACACTTCCAGGTACCAAACTCTGTTCCAGTCTTCTATTGCTGCATACTGAATAGCTTAAAACAATCATTATATCTCATGATTCTGTGGGTTAAGAATTGGATCAAGACTCAGTTGGACAATTCCTTTGTTCCCCATGGCATCAAATGCAGTCAGTGAGTCACTTGGCGGTATTGAGCTAATGGATGGGCTGGTTGGAGGGTCCAAGATGGCTTCATTCACATGTCTGTCATCTTGGTGGGGATAGCTGGAAGGCTATAGCTGCTGGGCTCAGCTAGGACTATCTCATACTGAGACTCCAGCATGGTGGTCTCAGGGTATTTGGAATTCTTACCTGGTGGCTCAAGACCTCTAGAAACTTTTCCCAGGAAGGGAAGTAGAAGCTACTAGTCTCTTATGCCGGAAACAGGTACATTGTCGCTTCTCCCATATTCTATTGGTCAAGCAATCATAGAGCCAGATTTAAGGAGCAGAGACATAGACTTACCTCTCAATGGGAGAAGAGTCCAAAAAATTTGCAGCCATCTTTAATCTATGACAAATTCTATGACCTGGATATTGTTATTCTTATTCTTATTTTACGAATGAGGAAACCAAAACTTAGAAAGGATAAGTAATTTGCCCAAAGTCATACACTAGGTGCCTATGAGGCCATGTTTTCCATCAGAGATACAAGCTTCTCTCCCTTCCTTTCCTCCCTGCTCTCAGGTGGATTTCTGCAAATTGTACTTCATGAATGTTTAAAAAAGAACAAATGATCACATACTATAAAGGTCTTATAAAGTCAATGTCCTTGCTCATTTATGAAAGTGCATCTGACAAATTCAGCCTGACAGTATGTTCTCTCAGAGGTGGAGGAAATAATGAGGGGAATTACTCTTCTGGACCAACACAGGAGAACTGTTTGGTGAGGATGAAGTGACAGGAACTTTGGGGAACAAAGGGACTTTGTCATCCTGGAGTGATGACCGTTAGGGAAGGGCGAGCTGGTATGGTCGGAGGGAAGCCCTCTCACTGTATGGCAGAAAGAAAACATAGCTATGGGTCCACAGTCTGTGGTTCTACACTGGAAGATTATACAGAAAGGATGGGGCTTTTAAAAATAAAATTCTGAACTAGCTTCTAGAAATTATCCCTAGGAAGAAGAAAAGAGAGCAAGAACTTATGTGGCTACACAGAAAGTGTCCTAGCAAACTCAGATTTAGGATACACATACCACAGATGGGGTCAAGGAACACACAACCAAGATTAAATGCAAAAGTTGGCACAAACCAAAGGGAATTGTGTCAGGAAGGCTGAAGCCCAGAACATACAGGTGTTGCTAAAGACAGTGAGGAAAATAGTTTTTGTGATTTTGTTGGGGCAGGAACAAGGAAGATGTAAGTCTGCTGAGTAGAGATTACGGTACAACAAATACTGTTAACAGATCATAGAGAAAACAGAACTGCTCAACTTCTATTTTGCTTCTTTCTTTTCTTTAAAGAGAATGGGCATTTGACTGGAAAGAGAAGCATGAATATTGAAGAAACTGAATCTCAGGCAGGGGAGATGATGTTGAGCAAAAGCCCCTTTCCGTCAAAAATGAGTTCATTTCCTCCTAACAATCCAGTATAATTTAATAGATGACATGTTGGGACTCTGTAAATGCGAGCTTCTCCCCTGCACAGTTTAGGATGCGAAAAAAAAAAAAACAACAACACGTGCCAGTCAGTTCTCAGAACGGAAGGCTCAAATCCCCACACGTAGGTAATGGCAGCAAGTCAGGAATCCCAATGGGGCTGGGGACACGGGGGATGCAGAGTGACTGCTAACAGGTACAAAGTTTCTTTGGGGTAATGAAAATGTTCTGGAATTAGATAGTGGTAATGGTTTCACAACCTTGTGAATATACTAAAAACCACTGAATTTATACACTTTGAAGGATGAATTTTATGATATGTGCATTGTATCTTAAGTTTTCAAAAAAAATACATGATCACATTTTACCCATGTCCTCAGTATCAATTTTCTTTTCTGTGTCCACCAATCTAAAAAACCAGTGACCAGGGCACATCTCTGCCAGTTAAAGGACTAAAACCAAACTCCATTTTGAAAGTTCTTGTTCTTTGTGACTGATGACAAAACATACAAACAAAACAGTGTGCTTTTTAGTCTTATGGAAAAATGAAGGGATATAACCAAATCTAGCACATAAAAAAAATAAAAGCAAATACTGGTTTGTGTCATTTTTGAAAAATGAGAGAAAAAGATGGAGTCACAACTGTGCCAATATTACACTATATTGCCCGTCACAAGAAATCTAGATGGGATAATAAGTCTGCTAAAGCAGTGAGTTCAGGTCCTTAATGACTCTCTAGGAACTAACTACATGTACAGTGGATGAAAAGATACGACAAGGAGCTAGAATGAAAAAGTCTTAGCAACTTTAGTGGCCACAAGCTTTATAAGAAGCAGGAGAGTGATGGAGCTGCTAGGCTATGAATGCACCTAAGCTATGAAATCTGGTGTCCGGTTGGGCATGGGGGGAGAAGAGGAAATGGTCTCACTCTAGTCTGTGTGGATCAGCATATCTAGGCGCCCTTCTGGGTGCTACAGTCTAAGAGGACACAGGCAAACTAGAACCTGACAGAATATTGAAGGTCTGACACCATGACATAATTGGAACCATTAAAAGGACAGATACTATTTAGCTTGGAAAAGAGAAGGCAAAAGAGAAATACGAAAATTGTCTTTTAAAAAATTATCAGGTTTCAGTTCATTTTTGGACCCCAAAGAGAAAAGAGTGATCTACATGAGTCTTATTAACAAGATCTCAAAAAGGAAAAAACTAAGGTTGCCAAACACTTGAGGACTGAGTTGAGTAACCTCAGACAAAATAGGTACGTGAGCCAGAAGTCACAATTAGCTGATGTCGAAAATAAATGTGAGGGAGCAAGAAAGGGGAACTTAAAAGTGGAAACAGAACCAAGCTGTCAGGAAGAAGGAAAAAGGGGAAAGACAGTCAGTAGAGACATATGTTTGGTGAATTCCCGAGCCACGTCCCAGGGGTCTGTATTATTAAAATGTCCTAAAACAATTCTTAGGCAGCCAAACTGGGACCTGTTTATCACCCGGCATTTGGAAACCACTCTTCTAGAGAGCTCTTTGATGATGCCACATATGTCCTTAAAAGCCCTCAATCATTCTTCATGACTGCCAAAAATAAAATCCAAAGTTTTTAACTTGGCTTCAGAACTCTACCTAGTATGGCCCAGTTCTACTTTTTGTGTGTGTGTGTGAGGAAGATTAGCCCTGAGCTAATATCCGTTGCCAATCCTCCTCTTTTTGGTGAGGAAGATTGACCCTGGGCTAACATCCATACCTGTCTTCCTCTACTTTATACGGGACGCCGCCACAGCATGGCTTGATAAGCGGTGCGTAGGTCCGTGCCCGGGGTTCCGAACCCAGGAACCCCAGGCCACCAAAGCGGTGCACGTGAACTTAACTGCTATGCCACCAGGCTGGCCCCCAGCTCTACTTGTAAAATTTTACCTCTCATTCCTTCCCATTACCAGTCTTGTCCTCTGGCCAAACTCATGTATCTATTACTCACCAAGCATTCATCTCTGTTTGTTCTCTGCATGCACCTGTTTATTCCCTTCTTTCCCCCTGGAACACCTCTCCTCTTTGCATCCACCCTACCCCCAAATCTGCTATTCATTCAACCCACCTTGAAGCAAAGAACCAAAAGCCTATCAAGGAATTTTTTCTTGATTATGCCATGCAAAAGTTATTCCATCATCCAAATCCTCCTCGACTCTCGGTCACTTAGTTACTTCAACTTAGGTCTCAGTTTCTTCATCTGTAAAACTATCATAATAATACTACCAACTTCATAGGGTCTTGTGAAAATAAAGTACGTTTACAAATTGAAGCACCTAGAACAGTGCCAAGAATATATGCGCTCTATAAATTATGATAATTCTTATCATTAGTTAGAATCTCTTTATAGGAGGAAGTTAATAGGACAAGCCATAGTCCCTACCTGCTGCAGTTGGTCCTGAGGCTGTAACTGATACCACCTCTTCTAGATTTTATACCACCGATTATAGATCCTCTTCCTTTGGATAGCACTTCTGCTGGTCTAGGTTGCTTGCCTGGTGGGTGACCTAGACCTTCATCCCTGAGGGGTCTGAGCCCATGGCTACATTGCCCCTATCAGGCCACGGTAGCTGTAATTCTTTTTTCACATGAGAGCACCAAGAGACATGCCAGTGGATCTCCTGAGCTCTAAACATACTCTTCTCTTTCTTCATTTTGGAGCAGCTACCCTATCTCCTCATGCTGATCAGGGTCAATTACCCCTGCCAAGATAACTCCTTTCTTAGCCTGCTAATCTAATGGCATAAGAAGTGTAATACGACAGGGCCAGCCCAATGGCTTAGTGGCTAAGTTCACGTGCTCCACTTCGGCAGCCCAGGGTTTGCAGGTTTGGATGCCGGGGGTGGACCTACACACCACTCATCAGGCCATGCTGTGACAGCATTCCATATACAAAATAGAGGAAGATGGACACAGATGTTAGCTCAGGGCTAATCTTCCTCAGCAAAAAGAGGAGGATTGTCAATGGATGTTAGCTCAGAGCCAGTCTTCCTCACAAAAAAAAAAAAAAGAAGAAGTGTAAAATGACAAGGTACAAGCATAGTCCTAGGCTTAGTAGGACTCTGACTGAGACCCCTGACGCCAAGTATCCCCACTGGGAAGCAGAATCTCTAGAACTCCAAAACCTAAAATTGCAAGAACAAGAAGCACATAGTCCCTCAGGCAAGTCCCTGGGATTGATAGTGAGCAGGACCACTCTTTCTTCCATCCCTTAAAACCAGACTCGTGTTCTTCACAAAACCACATAATGGCCATTGACTCAAAAGAAATACTGCACTTTGAAGGACGGTCTTGCAACCTTGTAGATTTTCATCTTCAAGGTGACCCTTTAGCCACACCTTCAAGAAGCTATTCCAATGCTGTTCAGCCCCTTAGGGTGCTGTACAATATATGGTAAATATGGTGACTCTATGATCACATGTCCATTATCAAACCTCCTTAACGTAAAGTGAGTATACCTTGGTCAGGGTGATGTGTAGGATCCAATGTTAGTAAATTAGAAACTCTGTAAGCCCTCAGATAAGAGATAGATCAGACACTACTTGGGACCCTAGATAGTGGTACTGGCTGAGGAGCTGAAGTCAGGAAAGGCAAATCCATGCCTAGAATACATTTTGATTCCAGTTAAGACAAATTGTTGCCCTTCCTAGGGTGAAGGTGGCTGATAGAATCAACTTGTGAGCAAGTATCTGCTTGGTCTCCTCAAGTTATTTACCACTGAGGGCTCAGACTCAGTCTCTGCTGCTGAAAGATCAAATATTAAGCAGTGGCAGCAGCTAGATCACCTCTGTATCACCTCTATGTCTGGCACCATGACTACTCCATTTATAGGGCCCTTATACAAATACTGGGTGCCTGAGGACAAAGGTGCCCGGGTGTCTCTTCTGCAGCAGATGCTCTCTAGTGAGCATTAATATGCAATAAAAAAGATGCTGACACTTTTTGCCCACTCTTATAGGTGCATCCACATGCCTCCTCTCAAGACCAAGGAGAAGAGTCTTGGGCGGAGCACCTGGTCATCCAGTTTACGTGAAAAGTAAAGTTGTCCAAGGTAAAGATATACATGGATTCCTAGACAGTTAAGGATGGTTTGGCTGTCAGTGAGTGGCCTAGAAAAGCAAAGGTGTACTGTTGGCCTTTCCAGGTCAGAGCAAACTGCCTCTGGTGGTCTGTACAAATTGGTATGGAGAGAAGAGCATTAGCTAGGTCTATAGCTGCATACCAAGTACCGAGGGCTGTGTTGATTTGCTCCAGTAAAGATTCTGTATCTGAGGCGGAAGCTGCAGTCTGAGCCATTTCCTGATTAAGATTACAATAGTCTCAGTCATTCCCTAAGATCTAGCCACAGCTGCACAGGTAAAACAGGTGAGTAAAATGGGAATGTGATGGGTATCACCAACCTGCATCGTTTAAGTCTTTGGTGGTGGCAGTAATATCTGTAACTCATTCATAGATGCAGTATTGCTTCTAGTTTACTACCTTGGTAGGGAGGGGAAGTTCCAGAAGCTTCTATTTAGCCCTGCCTATCATAATGGCACTTACCCCATGAGTCATAGAGCCAGTGTAGGTATTCTGCCAGTTACCAATTGTGTATATTCCACTACTGCATTCAGAAACTGGGAAAATAACCACGGGAAGGGTCCATGGATCAATTGGGGCCATTGCAAGTTAGAATTGAGTTGTTTCCATTTATCACCTGACTACTGAGGTCCCCACATTAGCTGCTGGGCCTCAATAGCATTTTACTTCCCCAAAAATTAGTATCAATATAAAGCCAGTATCTAGTAATACCCAAAGGGTCTAGACATTGCCTTTTCCTCAGTGCATAGTCACTCTAGTAAACGGCCACTAGCCCCATTAGGGAAGGCTTGGGGGAAGATTTACAGTATACACTTGTGGCAACATTGCAAGGTCCTTCCCAAGGGGACCCAGCTTCTCTTCAATCAAGGGACTCTGAGTCTGTGAGCTGGCTTAGGTCTGGAAAATGGGTGAATGACATGACTCTCCATTGTGGCAACTCAAATCAGGTTGGTGGCCACCAGATCTGGAGTTTGTTTTGTTGCTGCTGTTGTCGTTTTCTGCTATGTAGATGAAGCAATATTCTAGCAGAATGCCTATCCTTTTCATTCGTAATTACACCATGATCACTTGGCCTCTGCTGGAGAACCCTGGGGGCAAACCATTCTAATTATCAGCGCACCCTCCCACCCTGAACAGGAGGTTTACTCAATGAGCGGGAGCTGGTCCGCAGGAAGCAGCCTGCTGGAGCACCCCAGCAGCTTGTAGGGGAGTGAGCACCAGTGGGCCTCTGCCCGCCATTAGCAGCCATACCATCAGAGGAAAAGGTAAAGGAAACAGCACACCAAACCAGGAAGAGAAGCTCCTCAGTCCCCTCTGCTGAGGTGTCTCCTTCCAGCGCCCTCTATTGATAAAGCCTAATATTGCACCAGGTGGAAAAAGAAATGATTACATGCCTAGCTCCAAAATCAGACAGCAGAGCAAAAAAAAAGTGGATTTGGAGCCGAGCGATAATAGGTTGACAACTGACGCATATGCTCACTTCTCTGAGACTTTTGATCCCTTATTTGACACTCTGCCAAGGCAGTTCTGGCCTTTCCGCCTCCTCTAATGTGAGCTATCATTTTTTCCAAGCTTCCAGGAGCCATCCAGCAGCATAATCGAGATGGACTCCAAGATCCCTTGCCAGAACATTAAATCCTGACTCACAGGAGAGCGTACTCATAGCAACAGACTCTCTCCTTATCTAATTCTACAATCCACACTCCCAGGCCATCACTCTCAAGACCCATTCCCAGGCTAATGTGCTGGTATATAGGAGCCAGTTCCTGCAGCTCAGCTCCCTTCTCCTCCAGCAGGGCCAGCCCCTCCCCAGTAGGAATATGATAAGATTTGACCACAATTATTGGTCTAATGGCCAGGAAAGGAGGTGAGGGCATATCATGAGGATAGCATCTACTGTCTTGCAAAGCATCTCCTTCAGTTGCAACCTCGGCATAGTCTTCAGACAGGGGGAAGGTGCTGCTATCCCCTAGCAAGAAGAAATGGTCCATTTCTGCAGGCCCAGAGGGTTCAGGGGAACCCAGCAATGCAAAGGTCTCTAGTGTACCCAACTAGTCCCCATTCCAAGTATCAGGGACCTGTCAGGACCTTGACTTGCACATGACAGAGGCTGCTAATGTAGTGTGCGCTGAAGTTCTGCTGCTCTTACACTCAGAGCCTGCGCTTCATCTTAAGCATGGTCTGCCCTCAGGCTGCTGCACTGGAGGCCTCCGGACTTGCACACCACACTTTATTTTGGTAATGAGCTTGTCATTTTCTCTCTTCAATGCATCAGTAAGCACCGAAAATCAACCAATTATCCCATGGTCCTTTTAATTACAATTTTCCTCATATCTCTCGAATACTAGAGACAGTGCATGAACCAGAACGTCCCCTTCAATCTATATCCCCATCCCAATTCATCACAGGGGAAAGTGGTAGTACTTGCAAGGCCATGATATGCCACACTACAGGACTCCACCTGTTACAGTGATGGTCCCTGTTGCCAGCTGGCTAGTGAGTCATCCAACTTTAGAATCTCATCCTTAGAATCTGCTGCCTAGGACCAACTGTCTTAGGAAAATTCATGTGCAAGTGATTTATTAAGAAAGGGCCCCCTGGTATAACTGGTAAGAGAATGGTGGGAGCAAGACAGAGAATAGGAAGAAACCAAGCAAGGCACTGTAGTAGCTATCTACTGCTGCATAACAAATTACCCCAACACTTGGCATCGAAAAACAACACACATTCATTATCTCACAGTTTCTACATCAGGAACCCAGGCACAACTTCACTGAGTCCTCTGCTTCGTGGTCTGTCACAAGGCTGTAAGCCAGGTGTTGGCCCAGGGTCTGTGGTGTCAACTGAGTTCACCCTGGGAAGGATCTGCCTCTACACTCACTCAGTGGATGTTGGCAGCATTTGATTCCATGTGGCTTGTTGGACTGAGGGCCTCAGTTCCTTGCTGGCTGCTGGCCAGAAGCTGACCTCAGTTCCTTGCCATGTGGGCCTCTCTAATAGGGCCCTTACCTCACTAAAGCATGAAAGCCGAGAAAGCAATAGAGAGCCTGCTAGCAAGACAGAAGTTATAACTTTTATAACCTAATCATGAAGTGACATCCTGTCACCTTTGCCATATTCAGTTGGTCAAAAGCAAGTCACTGTGTCTATCCCACACTCAAGGAGAGGGGACTCCACAAGGGTGTGAATACCAGATGGGGATGATTGGGAGCCATTTTGGAAGCTACCTACCACAGGCGCCATCTCAGGCAAAGTCCCACAGAGGACAGCTTCAGCATGATCCTGTAGGGGAACTCCGGAGAATACATTAGGCTTCAGAGTTGTTCCAACCCAGGCCAAGGGTGCTAGAGCTTTATACTAGCATTCCCATCAGTCATTGGCTAAGGGTCACTCTCCCGTGGGGCACAGATTTCCAGGCACTTCCAGCTCTTTGTACATGCATGTAAGGTGGGTCCCAGCGACCTGAGGGCAGTCCTCAAAAAAAAGAGTCATGGGGACTGGCTGTTGGAAGTGAAAGCACAGTGAATGAGGTTAAAGGGAATTCAGAGGGACACGGGCAGCACATCAGCATTATATACAACAGAGAGTGAGAGAACGTAAAAGGACGCTCTCCATGCAGTTATCAGTAGTAAATAATGATTACATACCTGTTATTGTGTGTGGCTATTCTAGCCAGAAGTCTTGGCCTTCAAGTAATGAGAATCCACTTTTTGCATTATTGAAGGCTGCTGGGCAACTGCTCACAGAACCTAGACAGGCTTTTGGCTCAAGAGGCCTAATCCTGGGGACAGGGAAGAGAAACACAGGAAACCTAGGGGCCATTCTTGCTGTCTCTGCTGCTCTCTGAGGTCAAGAGTCTTTCTTTTTCTTTCTGAATCCCTGCTTCGCTTTTCTCTCTGAGAACAGACTTTCTCCACCCACTGATCCTCATGCACGTGACTTACCATTCTTGCTCTTGAATTCACCTCCCAGCCCCTTCAATGATCTTCAAGATCAGCTCACTACAAACAGTTGGCTCCATTTTTCCAAATCTCTGTAGCTATATAGAAGGAAATATTTCAAAATATTAATTTTAGTCATCTATAAGTAGTAGAATGGAGAATAGTTTTGTTTTCTTTTTATACCAGTCTGTGTTTTTTCCAAATTTTCTACAATGAACATGCGTTACATTTCTAATCAGCAAGGAAAAAACACAGCTGGACTGGATTTTTTCCACCTCATCCCAATCTTCCATCACAACACCCTCTCTCTTTATATCTACCCTTCCTGGTAGATGATCTTTGGAAAGATGAAGTATTGTTAGCGCAACGTAGCTAAGTTAAGCAACAAGGGGCAGTCATTATCAGCAATGGAAAGTTTTATTGTGTAATGTATGATTTGCCCTGAGGAACTGAAGGAACTGAAAAGTTATATCCCGTTCCTCCAGGATGAAGCTGGACCCTGGGGGGAGGAGGACTGACGGTTCTGCGGGACAGGAGAGGAAGAAAGGAGACCCATCCAAGGTGGACTCTCTAGATAGACTGTTGGGCGAGTCTGGAGAAAGTAAAGCATGGCTTGGCATCCTGCTGTGGACTTGGTGTGTAATCACGACTATGTAATGGTTTGAGCTAGTCCTCCTCATATTGACCTACCGGACATTACAGGGATAAATCAGGAATAGCAAACAACCAAACAAAACTGCAGTCTGAAGGATCATATGATAAGTATCAAATGAGAGGTTCAAAAATAAGTGTCAAGGAAGACACCCGACTCTCTCTTCTTATGGGGTCATTGTCCCCCATCTCGTCCAGCCTTTATATAAGTATTTTAGAAACCAAGAAGAAACGCTAGTGACACTGTAGGTCTCTATATTACAAATATATATATATACACACACACACACACACACAATAATGGGACACTTGAAATCACTGCTAAGGCTGTTAAGTCATCTCCAGTCCTAGCCTGTGCCATGGGCTGCAGAGAGCGTCACCTTAGGCTATATCACGTCAGGCTTCAAATAACCATCATAATAAGGGAGCAAACATTCCTCCATCTTCTTCCATTGGACTGCATATAATCCAAACTGGACGTGTTGAGATCTTGCCTAATTTGCTTTTAATATTAGTAAAGAAATATTTGACAATTTTCTTCATTATGATATTACACACTCTTGGTTACAAAAATTCTTCCTTGTGACTAACTGAGATCTCTCCTGTGATCGATCATTAAGTCCATTTCTTCTTGTTCTATTCTCTCCTTTGGTGGAGAACAGCAGCTGCTTACCATTCCGTCGTTAGAGCCCACCATGACATTGCCTATGCATTCTCTAAGCACCAGGTAATCCACATTTATTTGACCTTTCCTCATATACTTCATTGTCCCATTCCAATCAAATTTATGGCTTCCCTTTGAATCTACTCCAAGTTTTTTCTTGCTCTCCTAAACCATGGAAACAAATCAAACATGTGAACTTCTGGATGACTTCTAAGCGTTACACTCCCCTATTATAACTGAAAGAAACACAGAAAAGTAAAGGAATTTCTTTGATGTGCTGGAATATATGGCTATGCTGATGCATGCAGTAAGAATTCTTTTTTTAGTGCTAGACAAGTCAAAAGAACAGGTTATGCCACGTGTGAAAGACATTGATACTTGATAAGATGGCGCCACCTAGTGCCCTAGATCAGTGACATCTGCAAGAAAAGGGTGGGAAGAAAACTGGAAATCAATTATAGTGCAAAATGACAACTCAAGAAACCAGCAGGGCCAAGGCAATTTAATAACAACAGGTCGATTGATTATGAGGACCATAATTCTTAGTCTATTGACTGGAGCAGCTTAACAAATAACTTAGCCTTTTTCCAGAGAGAAAAAAGTGCTAGGTCCCACTGGAGGTTTACAAAGAGGAGAGAGGCACAAGGAAGCACCTACTTCATGCCCGGTAAGGTTCTAAGCATCTGGAGTGCATTTTTTTTTTTTTTACTTAATCATCATTTCCACCTTATGAGGCAATGACTATTATCCCCATTTTACAGATGAGAAAGTGAGGTCCAGAAAGGCTAAAATCTTACCCTTAGGTTACTTGACAGAGCCAGACCTGACTCTGAAGCCCACCTTCTTTCCCTTGCACTACCTCCAAGGAGGATGTACGGGGGAGCTTCTCTACCCTCTTTTGGTTTTTTTGTTTTTTTTTTTTGCTGAGGAAGATTCACCCTGAACATCTACTGCCAATCTTCCTCTTTTTGTATGTGAGCTGCCACCACAGCATGGCCACTGACAGATGAGTGGTGTAGGTCTGCGCCCAGGAACTGAACCCGGGCCACCGAAGCCACACCAAACTTAACCACTGGGCCACCAGGGCTGACCCTCAACCCCCTTTCTTATCTGTCACTCTCCACAGAGAAGACCAGGGACCACCAGGGAGTCCGTGCTGTAGATCTCTGCTGGAAGACGCCAAAAGGGAAGTTTGGAAGTCATGGGATGCAACAGGACAAACCCTATGCTGGAATAAGGGCTGGGCAGCAAAAGAATTTCCTGCAGCTCAGTTTGAACATTCTTTTTTTGTCTTGCCGTTATTTTTGTCTGCCTTTAAATCAGAAGCTTCTAGTTGCCAGGGGCTATACTCTTGATATGTCACAGTAGTGCTAAGTAAATATTGACCCACTGACTGAGTTAAAGCACAACGAAAGTTCCTTGTTCACACCTACATCTCTTTCGTCATGACAAAGTCCCTGGCACAGACACAGACAATCCAAAGGAAGCCTACATTCTCGAGAAAGAACAGAGGAATTCAATTTAAGGAACAAGAAAAATATGCCAGAGCTTAAGTCCCTTTCAGACACTGGCGGACTACTGGCACTGACTAATGGAGTGGCTCCCCAGGTTAACTAACCAGCAGGCGTAGTAAAGGCACAGAATAGACAGAACAGGTCAAAAGTACCGATTCTTCTAAAAGTTGGGCCTTATGAGAAGAAATAGAGGACTTTTAGGGCATTACATTTTCATTCATGTAACTATTTTTAATTCAGTTACTAAGTCTATTAGGTTACTGAATCAATGAGGCAACTAGACAGAAAAATTGAAGAGAACAGCAAAGATATTTTCACCAAAGAAGCAATGCTGAGCTCATGATATAGAGGATAAAAAGATATAAAAAAACAGAATTAAAAAGAATGGAAAAATGCAGTGAGTTCTTTATATCCTATGGGTAGTTTTTGTTGCTGATTTGTTTTGTTTCCTAAAGGAAATATCACTTGAAGTATGATTGCATCCAGGAAAATTTTTTTGAGATTTCTATTCTAACTAGGAAGATAAACCAAAAAGACATTAAAGGGAATTTTATATTTCTTCTAACATACACACATACACACACAGCGTCAATGGGGATGATTTGTCAGCAACTA
Source organism: Ceratotherium simum simum (assembly GCF_057802395.1). Lineage (NCBI taxonomy): Eukaryota > Metazoa > Chordata > Mammalia > Perissodactyla > Rhinocerotidae > Ceratotherium > Ceratotherium simum. The sequence goes on along the minus strand of NC_141902.1, from coordinate 14,975,294 downwards.
TAAGATATTTTCAAAGAAAGGAAAACCTTATCCTGTTATATTCCAGCCTAAGGTAAAGAAATAAGCTACTCTTCTGTAAGTGAGTTAATTAAATTGCGTATCTGAAGGCTTCCCAACAAGTCAATAACATCCTCAAATAGAATCCAGGCCACTTAGCTTCTAGGTTTATCCTAGAATCTCCCGTACAGCAAAAACTCATTATAACTGTGTGGGCCTTACTCTGTCCATGCAGTGGGGGTAGGGGTAGGCAGGGTCTAGAACCTAGAGTCACACCCTTCAAGTGAAGATGAACTCAGTGGCTCCCATCAGTAGAACAGAAGGGTTGAGAGGTTCCAGAGAAGTCAACATTTATGCTTATCTATCCATTCTCTCATGAGGAGTCTCTGTAAAAAACAGGAATTTGCAAAACCACTGCCTCCACTGAGGGCTGCACTCTATTGCCCAGGAATATAGCCAACTAGCCGTAACTAGAGTTCAAACGACTGATGGGGAAGGGCAAAGGGAATACCATGTGCAAAGACACAGGGGTATGAGAACATGTTTGTTCAGGTAAAAGCAGATCATTCAAAAGAGTTAGCACGAAGGGTGTGCTCATGGGAGAGATGATGCTGAAAAGGTAGGCAAGGGACAGATTATGAAAGGTCTTGTGTGAATGCTAAGGAGGTATATACTTTGGATTACACTTTAGTTTAGGTTTCTCAGATATAAGCAATGTAAAAGGAAAAAAAAAATCCTCACAGACCCTGTGTTGGCTTAAATTCTCTTTAAATATTGTGGCAGAGACTGTTAATAATTCCCTTATATTCGTTCTCCTTATCTTCCTTTTAGTTCATAGAATTCCTCACTTTTTACCTAGACCCTACATTTCCCAGCCTCCCTTGCAACTGAGTATGGTCATATGACCACATTCTGGCCAATGAGAAGCAAGCAGAGAGAATATATACATACATATATATATATACAACTTCCGGGTCATGTTCTCATAAGGAAGCAGCTTGCCCTTCACTTCCTCTATAGGCCTTCCCACAGGCTGGAAATCCAATGAAGTGGTGCAAACCAGCTTCAACCACGAGATGAAGGTAATATTCCTGACGGTAGACCAGCAATACCAGCATCACCTGGGGGTTTGTGGAAATGCAGAATCTCAGGCCCCACCAGACCTACTGAAGCTGATTCTGCATTTAAATAAGATCTCCAGGTGATTCATATTCACATCAAAGTTTGAGAAGCACCGATCTAGAAGGCAGAGCAGCAAGCCAGAATGAACCTGGGTCTCTGGATGATGCTACACTACTGGACCACCCACCAGCTCAGACATGTATAAGAGAGAAGTAGATCTTCTGTATTTGTTTAAGCCAGCTTGATTTTTACCTCTGACCCAATATACTAACATATTAATATATGCAAATATAAAACATAGTATAAATCACCATCCTTATAGCTTTTTTAATATGTGTATTTGTGTTTTCCTTTGACTCTATTCAGTACCACCACCACTGTTAAATCATATATACTATAGTGGTTTTATTGAGTAGCTGAGCTGATTATGTGCTGGTCCAAAGCTGTAAAATTTTAAAAAATTTATAAATAAAATAAAACTACAAAAATCTAAATGAACATTGTTTTAATATAATGAGAAGGACGATGTTTTTCTGCTGGAACAAAATCACTCTTCCCAACATGACTGAGGTACTGATGCTTCCAGAGGAATGCTTTTGGGTTTGGCAGGTCTGTAATGCCATGTGTTTTGTGACAGCTCAATTCTCTACCACTTACGTTTATTTGAAGTACTGAGACCATCAAGAGCACCATATGCCATGATAGCTCTTGACGTCACTTGGCCTAAATGCATCACTTATATAATAAGTTACCTCTGTTCTTTACTCATTCACGCAGGACAATTCAAGAAGCTTACTACGTAACACCAGTAATTTTATAAAGGCAATTGCACACACAGTTCATAACATAAGATGGTCACCCAAAGCTAGAGAAATAAAACATATTCACACACACAAAAAAAAACTGTACACAAATGTTCATAGCAGCTCTATTTGCAATAACCAAAAACTGGAAACATCCCAAACATCCTTCAACAGGCAAATGGATAAACACTGCAGTACACCATACCATGGAACACTACTCAGAACAAAAAGAAACACACTGATACATACAACAAATTGAGTAGATTGCAAACGCATTATGCTGAGTGAAAAAAGCCAATCTCAAAAGTTTACTTACTGTATGATTTCATTTGTATAACATTCTTGAAATGACAAAGTTATAGGGATGAAGAATAGATCAGTAGTTGTCAGGGCTCAGGTTAGGGGGCGGGTATGATATAAAGGGGTAACATCATGGAGCTTCTTGGTGGTGATGGAATGGTTTTGTATTCTGGATGTGTCAGTGTTTACACAAATCTACATGCGTGATAACATTTCCTAGAACTATACACCAAAAAAAACCACAGTGCATGTAAAAACTGGCAAAATCTGAATAAACTCTATAATTGAGTTAATACCAATGTCAGTTTCCTGGTTTGATAATGTCCTACGGTTATGAAAATGCTATCATAGGGGAAGCTGAGTAAAGGATATACGGGAACTCACTGTACGATTTTTGGCATTTCTCATAAGTCTAAAAGTATTTCAAAATCAATTTTTTAAAAACTCGTAACTTAATAACAAAGACTAGGCAGGACATCTTTGAGATTTTGCATTTTAGCATGACCCAGGCATGACAGGTGTCAAAGGAAAACTCAGAGAAAGAAGCATTTAGAAAAGGAAAGAAAAATTTTCTTTCAAAGAGAGAAAGGGAATCAGACGTCAGAAGGACTGGCTCATCAGATAAAAAAAAGTAACAAGGAAAAATACACACTGTTACCAAGGTTACAAAGTTTACATCAGTCCATTCATGGTGAGAAAGCAGCAACTCACCCACAGGACTGTTACATTCACAAAGCTCCTGACTTATCTCCAGCCAGCAGCCTAGCAAAAATCGGGGATAAAACTGTTTTTGTTCAGGAGCCCAGGTTTATGGGGAATATTCAATGTTTTAGTCTTTGGGGGACAGACCAGTCAGGGTGACTCTATTACTTCTGATTTATCTCCGGGTGCAAATATTATTGTTTGTGTTTTTGGTTTTTACAGTGGAAGGTGAAGTGTTTATACGTATTAGAAACAGCAGGTTTTGCCTTTATGTGGACACCCGAAAGCACATTTTTGGATCTGCCAAGAGCACCTGCACTTTAATCCCTGGCATCTCAGCGACGGAGGGGGGCGAATGGGGGGGGGGTGAGGACAGTTTGTTCCCACCACCCGCTGTGACCCCACTCAGCATGTCTGCTGTTTCCCATAGAAGGTCAGCACTTGAGAAATCACAAAGAATGCAGCCAACAAACTACAGGACTTGAGGGCTCTTCCAGGTAAATCACTTAATGAATGAATTGTGAGAACTTAGAAAACAACAAAGCAGGCGCCATTCACTGGGCTATGTGAGAGGCACTGTTCAAAGTGCTTTACACACATCATCTCGTGCACCCTCACCGCATAAGGTGGACATTGCTCTCACTCTCTTAATGCAGCTGGGACTTGAACCCAGGGAGTACTGACTCCAGAGTCCACACTCTTAACCAGGACACTACACCTCCTTATCCAAAAGGAGGCAGCAATTGCTGGAACCCAGCTTGGATTTACCAAGGACAAGCCTTGCCTGATCCTAATACCTCCGTAAATGGAACTTCTAAACTAACAGATCTGAGAAATAGGAGAGAGCTGATTTCAGCAAAAAATTGTTCAGATTTTTATTATTAAGGAGAATGACTAGTTTGAGATGGGATCTTGAAGCCGAGCTAAAAGGAACGGTGACAATCGCGTGTGGAGATGCTATAAGAGGGAATTAAAGCTGCAGATGAAGGGCAAGAGTCCGTGAATTTTTCCTTAGGGTTTCTATGTATTTTGTGTGTTTTCCCGGTACGTGAATCTAACCAGTGAAACTCTCCTTCACGCTCAGTCCCCGGTTTGTTACACCCCCAACTAATCCGGTCAGTCGGCCTGAAGCGCCTGTGTGAGGATATTCCACCAGGGGGCAGCAGAGAGCAAAAGACGTCTCCAGAATTAGAAGCTGCCGGTGGCGCCAGCTCAGACCTCAGTCCTCAAGGGGCACCCAGGCTAGACCCAAAATCTCAGAGTGTGCAAACACGGGGCTTCACAAACTGCCTCTTGTTAGCCTCACTCATACTGCCTAGTGTGCCTCTAATGGCGGGAGGGAGGAGGAGACAGGGAAAAGAAATCTCGTACACACAGATGTTGGGGGCCAGGGACCTCACTTGCTTTGACATAACTTGTTTTTCAGGTCCTGAAAAGCTGCACCCTTTGCAGCTTTGCTTTATGTCCATGACCAAAAAGGTATTAAATGCAGATTCACACATATAAAGGTATCACAAAAGATTTGCTTAAAAGGGCTCCTTCTGTCTCTCAGACATAAACGCTCAGAGAGAAGCAAGGAGGATATGCGGCCTGAGGGTGGGCGTTCCTTTCTGTCTTTTCATCTTTTGCTTTAAGGTCCACTGGAAGAGTTCTGATAAGTACGGATTCCTGGGTCCCACCCCCTCCCCAAAGTGTCACAACACTGAGAACCCTGAGTAGAGATTCAATAACGATTGGTGGCTGAGTAATGGACGATGATGACTGGGTTGAAGGGACCCAAGCCTTCCAGGTAACTGCTACATTGCTGAACAATACAAAGCCCAGAATGAGGGCCCTGACCCACTGCGGGCCCAAGTTTGAATCCAACAGATGATCCCACTTTTACAAGAAAACTTCCTGTGACCAGGGAACAAGGTCTCCCTTCAAACTCTACCGTAGGGGTTCAGACTTCAGTTTCCAAGACCACGGTTTGTCCTTGTAACAGGTACCTGGGAAACTTTAACTGTCCTGGGATTTGAAAGTAGCTGGGGAATACCCTGCACATAACCTAGCTAACTGCGGTTCTCCCCTTGTTTGTAGATAAACATCACACAAACCTCGTGTGGGACTCGCAGGCTAACTCCAGAGGCCCGCCCCAGCAGAGGCCGAACCAGCAGCCTTCCCAGTGAAACAGCACTAACCATCCCCTTACATTCTTTCCCCTCCCACCCGGCACCCCCCAAAAAATTCCCTTATTCCAGCCCAAACCGGTCCCTTTCAACTAAACGGCAGTCCTCTGGGGAAAGCTGATGGCCCCATACCTAAAACTACTGCCTCTGGCAATTCAAAGGCCCTGGAAGCTAAAATTAACCCAAGAGCAATCAACCTAGTGCAAGAGACCAGAGGAATTTGGCTGTTTTTAATTTATCTGAGGTAATTCAGTCCCCACATAGAAAAATAATCCATGAATTAAAATCCATAATCTCCAACATTCCCAATTTTCTGATATTAATCAAGACTCTATCAATTCATATCTTGACTGGAAGGAAAATAAGTATGAAGCCAAACTAAAGAAGCCTATCTGCCTTAATCTTCCCACAGACTTCATTTTAGAAAATGCCCAGAAGTTCTTGAATCTTTCTAGTCCTATTTCTTGGAAAGGCTAGGCTGTTAGGAAGTCCTCCTATGCCAATCTGACCAAGAGTCCAGAAGAATTCTTCTAGCAATCAGTTTTTCTCAACAACCTTCCCTCATCATGAACACTGAGGGGAAGCTCTCTCATTGTTCGAAATCAGTTCTTTAGAGCAAACGTGGCCATAGTCCTCTGGGCTCCCAACAGCAGACATAGACCAAAGGTGCCCCAACCTTTAAAGTGACAGGGCTGTCACATATGGGGACTCATGATTCCTCCCAGCCTAAGGCTCCAGAGAGTTTCTGGCACTTGAAAAGCATTTGGGGAAAAGTCTCTAAAAGCCTTCTGTGGCCTGCGGCATATAAGAGCAGTGGTGGGGAGGCTTGAGACTCTTCAAAACAAACCGTTCATAGCCCTTAAAGTCCCCTCACTGAGAATCTTCTCTGGTATAATTCTTGCCAACTAAATTTCTGACTCATCCTTTCTGTGTCCAGTTCCCAAATGAATCATTTATACTGGCCCATCTGGGGAGCGTAACCTGATAACACTCTCACTGACTGACCCCCGAATCCCCTCAGCTGTCTCCTTGCTTACTGCCCCATTCCTTGAGGCTGAGCTTTGGCCGTGCAGTCTTCCGGAAACAGGGACCGAGACATCCTCAGCAACCAGCTGACTCCTTGATGAACATTCCCTTCCCTTCCTCAAATGAACTAGAGTAGGAAGCCCATTAATCTTCCAGATAAGGATCTGGCCTGTTACACCTCATCTCAGCTCAGACTAATTATGTCTGTCTAATTGATGATATTAATAAATCAGAAAGTGCAGAAGCACAAAATCTTTAGACCCAAAAGAAATTGGTTGCATTTTTTCCTGACCTTCAGTGTGTTTTGGAATCTTCTCTCCAAGGCTTTAGAAATCCTGGAATATGGCAGAAGGGGGAAGCAAATGCAAATGTCTGATAGCCAACCCAGGCTCCCACATCACCTATAGATCCAGTTTCAGGAAAATGGTTTCTCCAGGTCCAAGATTTCTGGCCTTTTCCTTATCCTGCTTTCTGGCAGTTATTGTGATAAAGGAAACAAGAATTTATCCTGTTACTTTCAGTTAACAAAAGTGGAATCACTTCTAAGTTACCTGTGGGGATTTCATTCTTCATTCATTCATTCATTGGTTCAACAAATATCTGTATGCCAGGCTCTCTTCCAGGCTCTGAAGAGACACTGGAGAGTGAGCAGACCTCTGCCCCCTACTTCACGTCTAGTGGAGGAATCCACAAATAAATAGGCAACAATAATATAGCAGGATTCTCAGGTGATGCAGGAAGCCCAGGGAGCACACAGCAAGGGGTACTTACTCAGGCCAGTGAGCCAAGGATCTGTAGCATCAAGGGTGAAGAGAAATGCACTAGAAAAAGAAGTATTCTGGAAATGGGAACAGCATGTGAACGAGAACCGGAGAAGAGGACGCGGTTCAATGGAGGCTGGAATGTGGTTCCAAGGGGCTGGAGCAAGCACAGGCTGAGAGGTCAGAGAAACAGAGGACAGACTGTGCCGTGAGAAGGAGATAGGACTTGATCCTAAAGGCAACTGAAGCCATCAAAGGGCTTTAAACATCCACCCTTTCATTCTAGGGGCCTGACAGACAGATAGCAAATAAGTCCAGAGTGTGATGAGCACTCTCAAGAAAGCAAAGCAGAGTATGGAGGAACGGGTGAGCGTTGCAGGGCGCTGATGCAATCCTCGCTGTCTCCACTTCAGAAATCTGGCCGCGGTGGAAAACCACCTGGAGGAAAACAGGTCAGGGGTCTATCACTCAATCTAGAGAGAAAAATTTGGATTGAAAGGATTTCCCAAGGGATCATTTCGCCGGGTATACACTGCAAGAACAAAAGTGGAAAAATATGATCCAAACTCATTTTTCATCAAAACCCAATCATCTTAAATAACAGAATTTATGGAAAGAACACTGTAAGTGAATTTCATGTATATCTTTAACAAAGGGGTTGAGTTTTTTATTATTTAAAAACCAACTTTCTTTGCTTATCTGCATCATTGAAATTGATATTTTAGACTGAGTTAAGGGTGATTCTTTATCCCATAAACTTACTTGTAAGGCTGACAACAAGATTTGGGTTAAATAAAGGTCTTATTGTTCCTACAAGCAACCTCTTGAGAATTAAAAGAATTTAAATTTCTTTTCTGAGAATTTTCCCTCCTGCCTGTCATCAGATTATAGACGCTGAAACCAGCATTGACTTCTCTACATCTGGGCCACCTCACGTTGATCCCCGTCCTGCCTCCTGCTTTGATAACTGCTGCCAAGAAAAAGAAAATCCCGTAAAGGCAGTGAGATCATAGACACGAGGGAAGGAACAACATTAGCCACTTTAGCAACCTCTGAGATTTGAGGGCAATTACATTTTTTCTCTTCTTGACAGCGAGGAAGACCAGAAATGGCAAAATCATTTTCATCTTGTAGGCCAACCCTGATTGCTGCACAGTGGCCGCCTGAAGCGTCATGCTGGGAAAGGGTTGATGGTCTGGTGAGACAGCTCAGGTGCTCTTGACTGCTATGAACATGGTGGGTACAGCCCGCACACGAGCTAAGAATTTGCCCTCCAGGAGGTGTGCCCTACTTTCAATCTACCCTGAAACAAGTAAACCGGCGGAATTAATTAGAATCATTTGGCAAGGATGGATGACCAACAGGGCTGACTAAGAATGATTCTGGTGGCAAGGAATCTTTTCCTGAAGCTCTTTTCCAAGACTGGACAGCTGATTTTATATTTTTACGTGAATGGGGTTACTGAATCCCAGCTAGGGAGAATCCTGCTATTTTGTATACAAAATATGGAAAAACCTCACAGAGATTGTGATTCAATAGATCAGAGCTGTACACTTAAAGTTTGTACACTTTAGCATAAGTGTAACTCAATTTTTAAAACGTAATTAAAAATAATCTCCAAGTGATGCTGATGAGCAGCCTACTTTGGAGTCCGCACTGTTACTGTGTTTTTGGTGGTGGTGGTGGTCACTCCTTTGTCTCCAAGGTCCCGCCCAGCGCCTGATACCAGTAAGCAATCAACAAACTGTAGTTGAATAAACAAATAAATGCTCTACAGAGGCATTCTTTTAATGGTTAAAGTACCCATAACACCTGCTTTTGCATTTTTTCAGGTCCAAATTCTCTCTTCTGGACAATGTCATACAAAGTCTTGTAGTCCAAGAGCCTCGAGCATGTTCAATATTCATTTCTGAGAAAACTGTTGTCTTCTCCATAACCATCTAAATCATGAAGTGGACATGCTTGCTTGTTTATTTGTCTGTTTTTGCCTCCCAGCATCCAAACCCCCAGCTTTAGTCACAGCTCCCGGGTTTTGCTCCAGAGATCCCCACTCTCAGTCGCCGGCTGCCAGGTGAAGTTAGCTCCACTCCCCAGCTCCACGGTGAGCGCATGTCCCACCTCCAAGGCAAGTAGCCCAGCACATATTCTTAGCCACAATAATTTCATCAGTGGAGGAGAAGTTTGCTGGGTTCGTGGGAAAGAAAGCTTCCTCTTATCCTCCACAAGACTGTACATCAGAAAGATGGGAACTAAAGATTCCAGGGACCATTATCCAGAGCCTTGGAGGAGCCAACACAGAAGAGCAGAGCCAAGAGGGGCATCCTGGGAGCATCATTTGAGTCCTGACTCAAGTCTCACCTGAAGCCGCTTTACCTGTGGTCTTCTCAGTAACAAGAGCCAGTGAATTCCTTTGCTTCCTTTTTTTGTTTGTTCAAGCTAGTTTTTTGGGGGCTTGGGGTCACTCACAGTAAGAAGATTCCTGACTGGTGCATCTTCCACCAAGCAGTTGTGAATGAGGACACAGGTCTGACTTCTACAACTTCACCGAAATGTTGATAGGCAGCCTCTCAAGCACACAGAGCTCCTCTAATCCAAAAACTGAATTACCAGCAGTCCTGACACTCCTTGAAGTGTTCAACTTTGACATTATCTAGAGGTTCCCTTAGTTATCTAAGACGTGAAAAGCCACAGTTCTCAACAGAGTGTCTGAAGTGCATAGTCTGTTCTCCATGTGAACTACAGAGAAAGTATCACAAACGCTGGGTAAAATGGTTGAAAAGCACTGTTATAAAGGACATATTCATTATCCTTCTCTCCAGGTTCGCCTAGCTCAATCTCACCATTAAATCAGATGACCAGAAAGTAACAAACCTGACCCAAATTATTCGCTCTCCATAAAGGAATTAATTGATTAAATCTCCATCTTGCGTCCTTTAAGACTTAATGTAATGGCCTCCACTTTTGTAGAGAAAAGAGGAAAAGGAGAGTCAATCAGCAAAGGAAATTGCTAGTGACAGAAGGTGGAAAAGGGTCCAGGAGGATAGAGAAAATAATCCTAAAGAAGAAAAAAAAATGTTAGGTTCAGGATTCAGGTGTAAGAAGCTACGATCCCCTCACGCATTACCCACAGAAAAAGGAAAGTTAAGCAAGATTGTTACAACGCCTCAGAACCGACATCTCTTTCCTGTTGTTCTTCTTGTCTGCATTGAATAGAGGAAGGGGGCCCAATTTCATGGAATTGAGGGCTGTGGGCCTTTAGGCTTCACATTTTACCTCCCAGGTTGCTTGGTGGTCGTATCTGCCCGTTGCTACAAGCAGAACCCACTGAACAACAGGCCTGCTCACGCAGGGGACCTCTTCCAGGGTGACGCTATCTGGCCGGTGATTCTTCCATCTGACTGGATATGAAGGGCTCAGAGACAAAGGGCATAGGTGTTTCTGGGCCACAGCCTGGCTACAGGAAGAGACCCTACAAGGCGTGAAACTACCCCTTGAGGAAGAAGAATTAGCAGCAATTGAGAAACTTGAGATCTTGTGGGGAAAATAGTGAGGGGGCAAGGCCATGGAGGAAGTTATAAAAGCTGTTTTTCATATTATTTCTCTTTACTAAAAAAGAACAACAAAGATGACACTGGATAATGAGAATTACCAACCACATTTCACTATCTGAAATGCATCACAATGGATAGTATGCAATTATTTTTCCATTTACCACCTAATGTTTGCTAAAAAATTTTCAAACTTTCACTTCATCAAAGTTTGAACAAGATAGGAGTTCCAGATCTGGTAACATGGCAATTAAAAGCATCAGGAAAAGTTGGATAAAATAGAACCCAAAAATAATTGTTATTATAAACTATTATGACCTCAATAAAATAAAAAATATGCATATTTGTTAGATACACAACTGAGCTCACAAAAACAAAAGTGTGAAAGCTGAAGCTGTGAGGGCCCTTATGTGATCCGGGATGGGAGGGGGCGGGTAAGGAGAAGGACTAGGCATCAGATAGACTAGCAGACCAGGAGACAAAGTCTTGGGCCCGCACGAGGGAGGAGTTGAAGCTAAGCCAGAAGTAGATTTGAAATCTAAATGTATATACACGTGTGATGTGGGAATCCCCAAGGCTGGTGATCCCCTCAGAGCGCCTAAAAATAACAAACACAAATCCACCTTACAGGGAATCTTTCCCAATCCAGGCTGCTTGGAATTCACACACAAAAATAATCTCCACTGAAGATGAACTCACAATTAAAAAATACAGACACACCTCAGAGATACTGCCGGTTCAGCTCCAGACCACCACAATAAAGCAAATACAGCAACAAAGATAGTCACATGAATTTTTTGGTTTCCTATTGCGTATAAATGTTTACACTATACTGTGGCCCATTAAGTGTGCTATAACATTATGTCTAAAAAGACAATGTACATACCTTAATTAAAAAATACTTAACTGCTAAAAAATGTTTACCATCATCTGAGCCTTCAGTGAGTCATAATCTTTTTGCTGGTGGAGGGTCTTGCCTCGATGTTGATGGCTGCTGACTGATCAGGGGGGTGGTTGCTGAAGGCTGGGGTGGCTGTGGCAGTTTCTTAACACAAGACAACAATGAAGTTTGCCACACCGATTGATCCTTTCTTTCACCAACAATTTCTCTGCAGCATATGATGCTGTTTGATAGCAGTTTACCCCCAGTAGAACTTCTTTCAAAATTGGAGTCAATCCTCTCAAACCCTGCTGCTGCTTTATCCATTAAGTTTATGTAATATTCTAAATTCTTTGCCATCATTTCAACAATCTTCACAGCCTCTTCACTAGGAGTAGATTCCATCTCAAGAAACCACTTTCTTTGCTCATCCATAAGAAGCAACTCCTCATCCCTTAAAGTTTTATCATGAGATTGTAGCAATTCAGCCACATCTTCAGGCTCCACTTCTAATTCTAGTTCTCTTGCTATTTCTACCACATCTCCAGTTACTTCTTCCATGGAAGTCTTGAATCCCATGAGGGTTGGAATCAACTTCTTCCAAACTCCTGTTAATGTTGATATTTTGACCTCTTCCTATGAATCATGAGACATGACAACAACATTAATCTCCTTGTACATCTTCATCAGAGCTCTTGGGTGACCAGGTGTATTGTCAATGAGCCGTAATGTTTTGAAAGGAATCTTTTTTTCTGAGCAATAGGTCTCAACAGTGGGCTTAAAATATTCAGTAAGCCATGTTGTAAACAGATGTGCTGTCATCCAGGCTTTTTGTTGCATTTATAAAGCAAAGGCACAGTAGATTTAGCGTAATTCTTAAGGGCCCTAGGATTTTTGGAATGGTAAATGAGTATTGGCTCCAACTTAAAGTCGCCAGCTGCATTAGCCCCTAACAGGAGAGTCAGCCTGTCCTTTGAAGCTTTGAAGCCAGGCATTGACTTCTCCTCTCCAGCTACGAAAGTCCTAGATGGCATCTTCTTCCAATAGAGGGCTGTTCATCTACATGAAAATCTGTTGTTTAGTGAAGCCACCTTCATGAATGATCTTAGCTAGATCTTCTGGATAACTTGCTGCTGCTTCTACATCAGCACTTGCTGCTTCCCCTTGCACTTTTCTTATGGAGACAGCTTCTTTCCTCAAACCTCATGAACCAACCGCTGCTAGCTTCAAACTTTTCTTCTGTAGCTTCCTCACCTCTCTCAGCCTTCATAGAATTGAAGAGAGTTGGGGCCTTGCTCTGGATTAGGCTTTGGCTTAAGAGATTGTTGTGGCTGGTTTGATCTTCTCTCCAGACCACTAAAACTTTCTCCATATCAGCAATAAGACTGCTTTGCTTTCTTATCATTTGTGTGCTCACTGGAGTAGCACTTTTAATTTCCTTCAAGAACTTTTCCTTTGCATTCACAACCTGGATAACTTTTTGGCACAAGAGGCCTAGATTTCCAACTATCTCAGCTTTTGACATGCCTTCCTCACTAAGATTAATCATCTCTAGCTTTTGATTTAAAGTGAGAGATGCGGGACTCTTCCTTTCACTTGAACAGTTAGAGGCCATTATAGGGTTATTAATTGGCCTAATTTCAATATTATTGTGTCTCAGGGAATAGGGAGGAGAGGGAGAGAGATGGGGGAATGGCCAGTCAGTGGAGCAGTTAGAACACACACAACATTTATCGATTACGTTTGCCATTTTATATGGGTGCAGTTTCTGGCCCCTCAAAACAATTACAATAGGGGCCAGCCCTGGTGGCCTAGGAAGTTCAGCACACTCTGCTTTGGCAGCCTGGGTTCAGTTCCCGGGTGCAGACCTACACCAGTTGTCTGTCAGTGGCCATGCTGTGTGGCGGCTCACATACAAAAAAAAGAGGAAGACTGGCAGTGGATGTTAGCTCAGTGCAAATCTTCTTCAGCAAAATAAAAAAATTACAATGGTAACATCAAAGATCGCTGATCACAGATCACCAAAACAAGTATAACAACAATGAAAAAGTTTGAAATATTGGAAGAATTACCAAAATGTGACACAGAGACACAAAGTGAACCAATGCTGTTGGAAAAATAGTGCCGATAGACTTGCTCAATGCAGGGTTGCCACAAACCTTCAATTTGTAAAAAAACACAATATCTGCAAAGCACAATAAAGCAAGGTATGCCTATAATAATAATAAAACATACATAGAACTAATTCTCCATGAACAAGAGTCAGCAGAGACAACAGAGATAAGAGAAACTGAAACAATAAAATAAGTATATTCTTAAATATTAGAGAAATAAAAGGATAATAAACACCAAGAAGAAGAAACTGGGGCTCAGAGTAATTGTGCACAGCTATGAAGTGCGGAGTCAGATTTGACCTGACCATGGATCTAAGGGGTCGTGCTTGTACTCTCTATGCTGCTCCTTCAAATCCAAACTAAGTAGAGCACACGAACCAGAGTCCAACCCTGCAGAGCCACAGGAGCTTTCCTCTCAACTGGTTATCTATGTCACCCCTTGGTTATGCCTGTAGGAGGGTGTATGGGTCCAGTCAATTACTGAGGAGAATTATGATAATAGATGTTTACAGATAAGCACAGTGTCCAGAAGATGATGCATAATGTTGCCACCTTTTCCCTTCCAGTCACCCGGATACCTGGGGTCTCTTCACTTTCCGATCTCTCTTCTCTTCCTCCACTATCCGCTTGGTCTTTTCCCACTTGGTCTGTCCACCTCACAGGGCCCAACTCCTTCCTGGAAGGACAGTGGCAGAACCTTACTGGGCATCGTTGGAGGAGCCTTTTAATCCCAGAATGGAGCGTCCTTGGAAAATAAACTTTTCTGTAGCTTATACTGACTGTCTCATAGCATAACTTCAATGCATTATTATGGTCCTCAATATTCTCAGTTTTTCTCTATTTTACCAAGTCTCCTCCCGGGGAGGGATAGACGAAAGAGGAATTAAGGAGGAGGAGCTGAGAAAATCCTAAACTGCCTCTTTTAACAAGTGGCTTGACCTTTACTCTTTAAGCAATGAGAACAATGAGCTTCTGGGAAACACCACCTTCTCTAGCTGCTGAGGGGAAGTGCTTCCCAAACATGAGCCACCTGTTGTGTACACAGCCTGTCTCACCTGAGAGCCACTGACAGGAACCAGAAGTCAAGGAGCCCTGGAGGCATGTGAGGGTCACAGAGAGCCTCTTCCTCTTTCGCCAGAGCAGGGCGTGTTAGGCTGCTCCTGGCCCAGGAGGACACTCTGGTTCCAAACCAAACAAAGGTCTTACCTGCTGGTAACCACCGGCCAAGTTCCAAGTGGGAGGGGAGACAGGTTCTTACACACCATTTCCTGCACCCACTCCCTGTGCAGGGCTCCTCCTGCTCCATTCGTCTTCTGCCCAGATGATGACAATCTTCTTCTCACCCCAATATGCCACTACTGCAGACACAGCAGAGATCCCCAACCATTTTGTCTGAGGTTTGAGATAACCAGTGTTCTAGTCAGGGTTCTCCACAGAAACAGAACCAATAAAGTGTGTGTGTGTGTGTGTGTGTGTGTGTGTGTGTGTGTGTGGACAGAGAGAAGAGGAGCAAGTCGGGGAAAGAGAGAGAGATTTTAAGGAATTGGTTCACATGATTGTGGGGGCTGGCAAATCCAAAATCCAGGGGGCAGGCTGGCAACTCCAGCAAGAAGCTGATGTCTTGAGTCTGGAGGCAGAATTCCTTCCTCTTCAAGGGACCTGAGTCTTTTCTCTTAAGGCTTTCAGTTGATTGGATAAGGCCCACCACGTTATGAAGGGTAACCTGCTTTACTCAAAGTCTACTGATTTAAATGTTAATCATAAGAAAAAAAAAATACTTTCACAGCAGCATCCATGACCAAACAACTGGGCACCATAGCCTAGCGACGTTGACACACAAAATTAACCATCACAACCTGGATGAGCGGTGAAGGATGATCACAGAGCCTCTAAGTGAGAGGAGTATAGGTACCCCTCCCCAGTGGAAACCTTGACAACCCTCAGAAAGGGATTTAGAGGAAGGAGAGGGGAGGGGCACAGAGTGGGAGCTCCAAAGCAGGAATTGTCTGGAAGGGCCAAGCCCCATAGTCGATACTCAGAGCACAACACTCACCTTCTTGAACCACTAGATAAATTCCTCATCCTCCTAATTAGATTTAAGCCATTCAATTTTGTGTCAAAGTTGCTCACAAGAGACAAAAAGAACTCCAGAGAAATCTGAAGCTTCACACACGCATCACTTCATTCATATAATATTATTGTCAATGGTCGTATTAGTATTGCAATTTTGCGACTGCTTCACGTAAAGGTGGAATAAGGCAAATAAACAAAACATATTGAGGCTATTAGAAACCAAGATTTTCAACCTAAGAGGAAAGAGAAGCACATATAAAATAAGACAGAGTTAAGGGGAAAAACCCTGTAATGTGAAACTGAAATTGGAATTGGAATTATCAATTCGATCACATGATCATTTTCCTTAGTGTATTTCCTAGCTCTGTCCACTAAAAGCAACTGAAAGCAATGAGATCCCAGTAGCAACAAGCACAACTAGCACCCAGACTTTGGTTTTTAAATATTACTCCCTATTCCAAAGAACCAGGGCTCCTCAGAGAGATGGCTGATTCCAGGACCTGGGCAGAGAGCACACAAGATAAGCCCAGGACATCTTCTGCCAGAAAGTAAAAGAAGTACATAAAGACTAATGGGGTTATATCAAAAGAAAACAGGAGGAACACTGCTTGGCAGTATCGAATAAAGTTGAACATACCCTATGAACAAGCAATTCATTCTTAGGTGTATGTCCCCCCCACCCAAAAAACAATGTGTTCACCCAAAGACAAGTACCAGAATGTTCCTAGCGGCTCTAGTGTAATAGTCAGAAACTGGAATCATCCTAAATTTCCACCTACATTAGAATGGATAAATAAATTGCAGGAGCAATAAAAAACAAAGAACTACAATGACACACATCAGAGATGAATGTCATGAGCATAATGGTGAACGAAGAAGCCAGGCACCAAAGAGTACATGCTGTACGATTCCATTTATACAAAGTTCCCAAACAGGCAAACTGACCCACAGGTTTAGAAAGAAGGCTGGTGGTTACTCTTGTGGGGGGCAGTAGTGATAGGAAGAGGGTGTGATGGGGACTTCTGGGGTACTGGTCACACAGGTGTTTGCTCTGTGAAAAGATTTTTGAACTATAGACTTGATTTTTTGTGTATTTCTCTATACACTACAATTCAATTTAAAAATTTTACTTTAAAAAAAGCCAGCTTGGGGCCGGCCCAGTGGCTTAGCGGTTAAGTGCTCGCACTCGGATGCTGGCAGCCCGGGGTTCAGATCCCGGGTGCGCACTGATGCACCGCTTCTCCAGCCATGCTGAGGCCACGTCCCACATACAGCAACTAGAAGGATGTGCAACTATGACATACAACTATCTACTGGGGCTTTGGGGAGAAAATAAATAAATAAATAAAATTATAAAAAAAAAAAAAGCCAGCTTGAAGGGGCTCCCACGGGCCAAATTTAGGACAATTTGAACATCAAAAAGGATAATGATTGTTGTTGGTTATTAAAGGAAAATACGAGTCTAGGGGGTGGGGAGAGGATAAACAGGACAGTTCTTCTTTACAAAAGAAAGTTAGTAATAAATGTAGAAGGAATGACAAGATTAGATGCGATCGCCATTTTATAACCCCCGATAATAATTGATTAAGGTAACAATCACCAGTGGAAGCTAAAACCACTGAATGAAAACTCATTAGCAAACAGGGCATTCACACAGGGCCCAAGGATCGTCCCAAAGACCACTTCTCTTTACAGTGGAGAGCAATGGAGAGGGCTCCTTTGGATGGAGAGGTCTGGTGGTGACCACCACCTCAATGCAGTGGTTGAATTTCACATCACAAACAATGGAGCAGTGTGACATTACATGCCTCCTAATAGGATGCAAATTAAACAAACAATCTAACCTATGGCAGTGGGTCTTCTTGACTACATTAAAATCACCTGAGGAGGGCCGGCCGTGGCTTAGCGGTTAAGTTCGCGCACTCCACTGCTGGCGGCCCGGGTTCGGATCCCGGGCGCACACAGATGCACCGCTTCTCCGGCCTCGGCCGCGTCCCACATACAGCAACTAGAAGGATGTGCAGCTATGACGTACAACTATCTACTGGGGCTTTAGGGGGAAAAAATAAATAAATAAGAATCTTTAAAAAAAAAAAAAAAAATCACCTGAGGAGATTTTAATATTCCCAATGCCTAGGCCACACTGCTAGACCAACCATATCAGGATCTCCGGGTAGGACCCAAGCATCAGGCTTGTTTAAAGCTTCCCGGGTGACTGTAACGTACAGCCAAGGGATTCTGGACAAAAATGTATACCCTGAGTCTAACTCCTAGTTTATAGGATATAAGGAGATAGAGCGGTGGTTCTTAGCACTGATGCTTATTAGAATCACATGGAGAATTTTGAAACTAAGGCCTCCTAGGCTTCATCTCCAGAGATTCTGATTTAATTGGTTTAGGGTAGAACTCAGGCATCAGTATTCTTTTTTCTAGGCTTTAAGTTTGATTTAAATAACTTCCAGTGAGAACAGAGTGAGCCAATTACTACCTCTTCCTTGCAATGCCAATAATCAAGAGAGGCAGTTCTGATGTGAGGATTACTAGGACAGAGGAACAAATGAACATCATGAGGAAACAGACAAATCTAGAATGAGGGACATTCTGTAAGATCACTGGCCTGGATTCTTCAGAAGGTCAATGTCATGGGGGGAAATGAAGAGGGAGGAACTAGCATAAGCTAAATTAAGTAACAAATAAATGTAATGTGTGCAATAGTTTGATAAAAACAGCGATAAAGACATTTGGGGGGAACAACTGGGGAAATTTAAACATTCAGTTGATTTTAAAGATTTTATTTATTCAGTTTTTTCCCCCCAAAGCCCCAGTAGATAGTTGTATGTCATAGGTTCACATCCTTCTAGTTGCTGTACGTGGGACTCGGCCTCACGTTGGACGGAGAAGTGGTGCCTCGGGGCGCTCCCGGGATCCGAACCCGGGCCGCCAGCATCAGAGCGCGCGCACTTAACCGCTAAGCCACGGAGCCGGCCCCATTCAGTTGATTTTAGATGGTTAATTTCCTCAGTAGGGATAATGACATTGTGGTTCTGTAAACAAATATGTCTGTATTCTTAAGTGATGTATGCTGAATATTGAAAAATGATGTGTTATATTGTGAATATAACTTGGAGGTTTGTTGTAGCAATCTTTCAACTTTCCTGTATGTTTGAAATAGTTCATTAGAAAGTTGAGAAAATGAGAATATTTTTAAATAGAGATAAAAACCTACTCACAAGGCCATATAATTTCCATCTGTATTACTTCTGTCTTGAGAATTTTCCAGAAAAACCCACTCACAACTCAACCTTACACAATCAACCTCACACCACACCCAACAATTAAAGCTGTATTTCTCAACCTTTGCCCACTGGATTTAAAAAGGACTTACCTGAAAAGACCTCTTATTCAAATGAGTTTGAAAAATGCTAGGTTATGCAGGATTTTCTTGCTACGGGACATCTCAGAAATCTTAGTGTACTTAACATGCATTGTTCATTGGGGTCTGGGGAGGACATCTGCATTTCTTAACCCTATTTTGTTTCCAACACTGTTTGAGCACAGATCCCTTTTATCCCAGAGAATCTTGTGGGTTAAGTGTTTTGCAGGCATTCAGAAAAACGCTAGCATGAATCATCCTCTCCCTCATTTGATAGTTCCTCTGTCTTTGATTAACCAAAGAACCCGAGGATTTCCATCTGGGCCCTGAAGACTAATGGTGCATTTGCAGCCAGATGAAGATCCGTCTCCCAACCAATGCAATTTCCTTTTCGCCAAAATACAAAATGTAATTTTTTTGTTCAGGAACCTATTTTTTTTAATATGTATGCACTGTTTTGTGTCTTTGCTTCAAGTGCACTAAAACGTCTATTTTAAATTGTGAGTTTCTGAAAGACCACCCCACGTGTCTCCTTCCATTCAGCATCCAGGACGGCAACACACACCGCAGACAGAATATGTGCTGATACCCAAAGAAGGAAGAGGTGGATAAGGACTCTTGTCGCAGGGTGTCCCCACCCAGCGCAGCCCCTACAGCACCACTGTTTCCAGGCCTCTCTCTGATCCTCCCACCTCCACCTATGAGGTGTGTGTTATGATCACAGGTGAGGTTCCTGAGGGTCAGAAAGCCTATGAGGCTTGCCTGGAGTCATACAGTGGACCAGCAGTGAGGCTGGGACCTGAGTCCCAGGAGCCTGATACCAGAGCTCCTGCTCTCACCCCAGACACTACTCTGCTTCCTGCAACCTCAGCCGTAATCCTCTTCTACAGCTCCTGTTTTGCTGCATGCAGTGTCAGGATCTTCAGGGTTTCCAGGAAAAGCAGACTCCATCTACCCCTGCCACCTGCGCTTCATATGTGGCACAAGGAACCTGGCAAGCGGCAAGTGCAGATTCAGAAGCTAAATCATCAAGAGTCCCCCTTTAACTAAACCAAGTTGGCCAGCCTTGTGGCACATCCAATGTCAAAAGACAGCTGTAAATGATGGGCTAATGGCAAGTGTGAACACAAAGGAGTCAAAGAGCCACCGCCCAGAACAACCTGGCTGGGGATCACCCTGAGCTTCTCCAAACCTCAGGGGCTGCCCGCCAGCCACTCTCACTGACCACGGCAGGAAATCCTGGTGATTCCCCACTCACTCCCCTCCCTGCCAAATGCAGAAGCACTGTAGATAAATGCATATGGGAGTTCACCCTACTGTGGCCAAATTAAGACTGAAAACTGCGCTTAAATTAAAGAGATGAGAACTCATTCTCAGCAGATCTCAGATCCAGTATGGAATTCTCAATGGTCAATGGGAAAAAGGGTTTCATAGTATTTTCTCTATTGATCGGGGGAAGAGAGACCCCACACCATTCTGTGCAACTCCTAAGGCTATCCCAGAGCCCCAGTCTTTTGGGCTGAAGTTAGTCAAGGCCAAGTTAGTGGAGCCCCACGGTTGCCACCTGCCCAGAGTTCACCGTCAGGGAGTTCAAATTCCTGCGCAAGATCTGAATCAGCCTGTGATTCAGATATACGTAGTCGTGGAGCGATGAAATGGTGAAATTTAAAGATACTCAACTTCAGGCCATGCAAAACTAGTTCCTCAGCTTACAGCGTTGCTTTGCTCATCTCCTGTCAAAACGATAGACATTGCAGTCTGCCATAAGGAACATTTTTAAGCAACATAAACTTGTGTTGTTCAGTAAGCATTTCCCAACCACCCACTCTGTACTATGTGATTGTACTGTATCCTGGCATTTTAGGGACAGTTTTGTCCAAATATCATAGCAGTCTTCCTTCTCCCACAAGCCCCAGAAACGATAAGCAGCTTCTTCTTATAAATGAAGTTGCAACAGGTTCTGAACTCTGAGTCTTAAGGGCTTTATAGCCAAGTCTCTTTTTTTCCTACTTAATATTAAGGAATAATTAGATATTACTTATATTAGTTTATCAAGGTTTCTCTCCTTAAATATTCAACATTTTAAAAGTCCAAATGTACATTCACGATCCCCCAAGTTTGAAATGGTGAACTAAACAAGATCTGTGCACAGTCGAGCATGGTGAACACCACCTAGAAAGCACTTCTTTCTTCAGGTGACCCGCCTCCCAATCACATAGAAGATGATTGACAATGACAGTATCCAGTCACAACTTTTCCTTCTGCTTTGGGCTTGAGAAGTGGGCTTCCTCTAGTCTCTGCCAGAGGCGCTTCAAAGTAACAAGCCTGAAGATATTATCACGATGTAATACGAGCCATACATAAAATACAAAACTAATCTACAACCATGCTCTGTCTAGTCTCTTGCTGTGGGATGGAAATGCCTGTCATGCTGGTCAGGCTTTCCTGGTAACTATTTATCAAAGGAAAGGAAGCTCTGGAACATGACAAATGGCAAAAGGCTCTCTCAGTCTTTCCCCCCAGAATCTTCAGGGGCTCTGCCCATCTGATAAGAGCACAAGGCAGATAAGACACAGCGTGCCTACAAAGAGTTCTCAATCTACGGGAGCAGACAGCCACCCTACTTCTAATTAGGCAGACTGTAACAATGGCCATAATAGGGGTGTTTCCAAAATGGCATACGTCTACAGAAGAGGGGAGCATTCATTCTATCTGTGGATGTTGGAGAAGCTACTCGAAGTAGTTCCTGGGCTTTTGGCAGTTGGAAATTTCCAGAAAGGGAAGGGAAGGGCATTCTGGGCAGAGAGAACCACATCATCCAATGCACCAGTATGTGAAAGCGCCCAGTGCCTTTGGGAAATGGCACCTGATTTTGGGAAGGGAAGAGCAAGACAAGACCAAGACATCTGACTTTTTTGCAGGGCAAATTTTACTTAAGTGATTTGCCCATTTTCTGTCCTCCTTTTTTTCCTTCTTCTTTTCTCTCTCTCTCTTTTCATTACACATTCAAAATAGATCCTACGCAGGAACTCAGCGGAGGGAGCACATCCCATAGTGGAGTACTAGACAGCGCTTTCCTAGATTCAGAAATGCCCAGTGACAGGGCAAGATCTGCTTAATAAGCAGATTGTTGCCATCAGGGCTGGAGATTCCAGGTCACCACAGTGGTGGGGCTGAGGAGAGCTCTCCCTAAAACTAGGTCTCTGAGTCCTAAAAGTGGGACAATGCAGCCACTACATCTTAACAGCAGATGAGTTTATTCAGCACTTTAAATTAAATTGGCTTTACCAATACTATTCATAGAATACAAATGGCTAAAGTTAATTGTGCCAAACGCTTTTTGGCATCATCTCTTTAAAAACTCCCGATAACTCCATAAAAGAGGTACCATTATTGTGGCCGTTTTACAGATCAGAAAACTGAGGGTCAGAGAAGTTCAGTAACTTACCCAAAGTCACACAACGAGGAAGTGGAAGAGCTGGGATGTGAGTTTCACCAGTCCAACTCCAAAGTCTGTGCTTAATCAGTTATGCTAAATACATAAGAGGTGGTTAAATAATGGTTCTATTGTGTTTCAATCATGAGGAACAAAAAAGCTTTTACATATTTAGGTTTCTCTGTACTTCAGGGTTGCCAAATTCTTGCCAATCTTTTATATTCCCCATAGCACACAATGTAATACTGGACACCATTGCTTATTATTCATGTTGATTCATAAGAAACGTTACACTGCACTCATACTAATAAAAGACAGAGAGAGAGCGAGAGACTTGATCAGTGGGTTGGTTAGTATGTCTGTCAGTCTGTGTGTCTGTGTGTCTCTCTCTTCCTTCCTCTCTTGTGTCTCTATCTCTCAGTCTCTCTCTCTCACACACACACACACACACACATACATACACACACACACACACACACACACACACATACTCATTTAAATTTCCCAGCTGCACATAGCTTCCTAGACCTGGACCAGACCAGTAACCTAGAATCAATTCGATATCATAAAACATTCCTACAGGAAGCCTGAAGTCCCCAGGAACTCAAGTTAACTGCTAAAGGGCAAATGAGGAAGCAGTAAAGAATATGGACTCTTGAGTTAGACAAGCCCTTACAAGCGACAAGACCTAGTGCAAATTATAAACCTATCTGAACCTCAGTTTCCTTGTGTGTGAAATGGGTGATGTAAACATCACATAAAGCTGTTGTGAGGATAAAGTGCAATAACGTATATAAAGCTCTTAACACAGAGTCTGGTACATGCTAAGCAACTAGCAACAACGCCAGTTGTGATTGTTACTATTATTTTTCACAGTGTCTTGTCTTGAGACTCTCAGAATCCAGCATAGTACCTGGCACACAGTCAGAGCTCAGCACATGCTCAGAGAAACAAGATGGAAAGAGATAGATATACTGAGACACACATAGAAAGACACAAGACAGAGAGAGAGATACAGCAAGGGAGATGGACATACTGAGATTGACATACTGAAACACACATAGACACAGCAAGAAAGACAGAGAGAGATAGCAAGGGCGATACTTAAAGAGTCAGAGACAGACAGAGAGAGACTGAGAGAAAGACAGAGACATGAGGGAGGAAGGAAGAGAGAGGCAGACACATGCACAGACTGACAGACAGACATGCCAATCAACCCACTAACCAAGCCTCTTGCTCTAAGTTTTCCTTCACTAGTATGGGTCCAGTATAATGTTTCCTTACGTGTTTCTTGTAAATCAACATAGATGATGAAGAAGGAAGTCACATTCTCCAACCCACCACCAGGCTTCCCATGCTACAGAGAGGAGCTGAGAATTAGGGGGATTGGTGCCCACATCTAGCACAATATCACGGAAGCAGTGAATGGCTGGCTATTCACTGAAGCAGGAGCAGGCTGTCGTGGCACTCTCTGAGGCGTTCCTTAAGGAAAACAGGGTGGTGCCACGTTCAGTCAAGTCGGAGTTGTAAAGACCCCATGACCTTGAACTCATTTGCAGAGGACTCGGTTAATCGAATGAGAGGAACACACATTTCCCTCCCTGGCAGAGCTACTGGGCAACACCACAGGAACTTTCCTCTACAAATATAAAAATGGAGCAAACTTTTATCCCCACATCAAAGGGAAAAACAGCCCAGTCCTCCAAAGGGGACATTTAACCCAGTCAGGAGCACGCCTGGGTCCCCTCTTGGCTGTGTTGGCCTTGAGCACAATGCTGGCTATAAATTGTGATCTTTTTAACACCTGTCATCAGCACATTTTGATAAAACACAGTGAGTATGGATGAGGTCACATTTGGGACAAGTAGATCTTTAGGGAACAGGTGTTGTGAGCGAATCATTGTAGAGACAATAGCTTTCTTTCATATGATGCCAGAGAAAGACTGAGTCGTTGGGAAAGAGTTGAAGACCACCAGAGTTCTATGCTTGAAATTCCTGAACTATTAACCACCCTGTTCCCAGCTAACAGCATTTCTCAGATTGCACGGGAAGAAAGGAGAAGTTTCCAACAGGATGTTAAGCTGATTTCAACTACATGGGTGTGATCTCTCTTTCCTCCACACAGCAGGCTGTGACAGTACCCTTCTCACTCCCTGAGGACAGATCCTGTGCCGGTTCATCCCCTCACAGCCACCTTCCTGCGCCATCCTACTGCTTCCATGTGGCATCATGCAGGCAGCTGAGGCTGGCTGATTTTGGCCATAGATGTTGTGGCCACCACGTCATTCGGTGCTGAGCTCTCTGCTCGGTAGCTCCAGGTGTTACAGAGACCCTGGAACTCTCCTCTGCCCTCCAAATAAAACCCACTTTATCTTGTTGGCTAACAATAGCTGTGAGAACCTTCGGGCTGAGCTGTAATAGGAATCCTAAACTACTGCGGACTCTGACAAGGTCAGTCTGTAAAGGGGGCCTCTTGTCTTCATACCTTTTCATTTTATTTCAGAGCCATTCCTCAGAAATAAGAAGCTTCCCAGGAGCAAGGAGTTACTCAGCTCGCCACCTTATTACAGATCCCCAGCAGAAGGAATCCCTGAAGCCAAAAAACAGATCATTTACTTTCATTCCTAAAGAAGTATAACTAATTTTGGAGATGGATGGTGGTGATGGGTCCACAACAATGTGAATATGTTTAATGCCACTGAACTGTATAAAAATGGTTAAAATGGTAAGTATGTATATTTTATGTTGCGTATATTTTACCACAATTTTTAAAAATTGAAAAAGAATAAATGTAATGCAACATTAAAAAAAAGAAGTACAGGGGCCGGCCCGGTGGCGCAAGCGGTTGGGTGCGCGCGCTCCGCTGAGGCAGCCCGGGGTTCGCTGGTTCGGATCCCGGGCGTGCACCGACGCACTGCTTTGGCAAGCCATGCTGTGGCGGCGTCCCATATAGAGGTGGAGGAGGATGGGCACGGATGTCAGCCCAGGGCCGTCTTCCTCGGCAAAAAAAGAGGAGGATTGGCGGGTGTTAGCACAGGGCTGATCTCCACACACAAAAAAAAAAAAAAAAAAAAAGAAGTACAGCTAAGTCCCAGGTAACTTAATGATCACTGGTTTAGTGTTATTAAATTACTTTTAAAGAGAATCTCAGTAGTACAGAAAGGACACCAGCTTCAAGGGTTCATGAACATCAAAACATCTAGGAAAATAAATGCCCTTATATCAAAAATGCCGTTAAATTAAAAACTGATACACTCTCTCTGGAATATGAGTATTATCGATGAGTAACATTGTCTAAAGAATGTCATAAGCTTTTCTTTCAGAAACCGGTTCTTCCACAATCGCAGCTTGGAGAACATTCGGATCGCAGGAGTGGTTTAAGAGGCTTATAAAGCTATAAGCCTTATAAGGCTCTCCCTTAGCAATAATGTGTTCAACACTCTGTTCTCATGGTACCTCTCAGAAATGTCAACAGACACAGTCCCCCATTAACATCAGTGGGAAATATTATTTGCTTTTGCAGATGGTAAATTAAGGCATGGGTAAGAGACTGAGCTGAGATCATTCCATGAGTAGAGAAGTTCAGATTACAGATCCTGAGTCCCTGTACCAGAGGCCACCCTTTCCCTGCCTTCTGGCTCAAGATCATTTAAGAAACAAAGGTCACTCACTGTAAATTAATAACTCCAATAAATACCCACCCACACAAGTACCTCCTCTCTTGAATCATGCCTGCTAACTCACTCTCCCCCAGGAGACTCCAACACAGAAAGCCCCAGAATGGAGGAAAGCCCTGAATGCAGCTTACCTTCAGGGAAGGGAGAGGTGCAATTAATTGTTCATACCTGTCAGTTTCACCTACAAGGAGTAGGAAGTGACCTGTAGAAGGTCTTAGGGGCAGGGCCAGGGACAGCTCCAGCACAGCTGAAGTTCTAACTCACCAGGCGTGTCAGGCACAAGTGACAAGGCACATCAGTCAGGAGCAATCTGGAGGCAGATAGAAAAGATTACAACCGTCTCTTGGCCAGGTATCTATAGAAAGAGCTTTTATCCAGATGCCAGGCAAAGAGGGACCAAAAACAAAAGAGAGAACAATGGAATGCTCACAGTTCCCTGCCACTCTACCCACAAACGTGTCTGCATCTGCCCTAGATTTCACACCTCTCCCCCAGTCTCAGCAGAAAAAAACACAAACCATCCTCTTCGCAATAAGAGTAATCCTTCCCCTTGAGTTCCAGCTCCCACCTGGCCCCTTCCTTGCAGGCATGCTCAAGCTATCCCTCATCTCTCCTATTTCTTTCACCTCTTCCTCTCTATTGCCACATTTCCTATAGCACAGTGGTTCTTAATATTTGTGGATTGCAGATCTCTTTGAGAAGCAGGTAGGTTTTGCATGCCATTTCTAAGGGGTTGAAAGATTCCCAGGCTCATGGAGCCCAGGCAAGGAATCCCTGCTTTAGCATGTCTCTTCCACCTTAGACCTTAGCTGCTAGTGGACACCTCTTTTTCCTTTCAAAGCAAGCTTCTAGAATACAGACCTCTGTGCTCCCTACATCCTATTCCTTCCTCAATCCACTGCCCTCACTCCACTAAAACTAACCTTGCTAAAGTTGCTACTGACATCCTAAATGCCAAACCCAATGGGTACTTTTTTCTCTCTCATTTGACCTCCTTCTGTATTTCACAGTGACCCACCCCCATATCCTAAAACTTTTCCTCAGATATCTTGACACCACAGCGATAAACCTGATTAACGATTTCTCCTTCTGATTAACGATTTCTCCTGATTAACGATTTCTCCTTCTCTAGGAAACGTTCGTACATGGTGGCTGGGGCCCACCATGTTTGTCTACTCACATGCCTCCACCTCACCACCATGGTTGACCAGTCCAGGGGTGGGCCTCACCAATAAGTGACAACCAATACCAATCAGTGACTTCCCTGAGAATTTTTGAATAGAGAGGAAAAATAAATTAAAAAATGTCTTGGGTTTCCCATAATGTTCTAGTCACAAATTCCAGTTATGTGCCTGCACCTACACACCTGACTACCCCTGTATCTTTAGGTTACATTCTTTTTTTCCCTTCAGTCATTTAGCATTTGGCTTCTGTTACTTGCCACCAAAAGATTCCTAATTGATATAAGCATTCTCTCACTCCTGGGTCACTGCCTCTCTCTCTGGCTGCTCCTTCTTAGTCTTCTCAACAGGCAACTCTTTCTCTGTCCGTCCCTTAAACATTGGTTTATCCATCAGAATTGTAGGTCACAGTGGTTAGTGAGACAAAAAAGTAGTCCTGGGTCAGTGAACCAGACTGACAGAAGGCTTTAGGTTTCACTGAACCAGACCAGGCCTCACTCAGAACAAGCTATTTGCAACACAAATTTCCACTGGAAAATAAAACCAAGAAAAAAACAATCAGAGTAACAGCTGCAAAGTTGACTTACATTGGGCTATATTTTAAAGATGAGAGAGACTCAGAATATGTATGACTTTGTAGAAAAGACCAATCCACCAAAATATTATTGGATACAAATAAATATTTGTCAGATCCAATAATTTGGACAGTTTCTGATATAATAGTCAAAAATCTAGCTATAAAACGGGCCTGTTCCTGACATCAGAATCTCTCTGATGTGATGCAGTGGGAGGTACAAACATCACTTACTGGTAAACTACTAGAAGTGGCTGACCTAAATCTAACTATGGTCTAGAAGTGACTGTCCTGTAGAACAACTGGCCTGGCTTCTCAGAGCACTCGGTGTCATGGAGAACAGAGGGAAGTGGGAGATGCTCTAGACTGAGACTAAAGAAAGGTAACAACAATCAAATGCAATGCATGAAACTTGATTGGAGCCTGGATTTTAAGAAATATCTTAAAAGAACAGTTTTGGGAGTTTGAGTATGGACAAGATTTTTAAAGTTATTAAAGTAATGTGGACTGTCTTTGGTGTAAAAATGATGTCATGGTTGTCTAACAGAATCTCCTTGTTCTTGAGAGACAAAAGTGAATACTAAGGGTTGAATCGTCATGATGGCTACAGCCTGGGGCTCTTTCATTCTCCCTCTTGTCTTCTCATTCTTCTTACTCAACTCGACTCATACTCACTCACCCACTCTATTCCTGCTTGCTTACCACACCCACCCACAAGCGTAACTCCCAAATCCATATCTCTAGCTCAGAACTCTCTTCTTAGCTCCAGACCTGTGGAGCCCCCTTTCTACTCGACATTCCCACCTGAATGTTCCAGCAGCTCCTCACACTCACTTATTCGAAGCCAAACACATCTTTCCTCTTCCCAACCACCCCCCATATAAACTGCTCCTCTTTCTCTCTTTTCTGTCTTGATAAATGTCAAGTTGACCAAGCCAGAAACTTCTCTCTTCCTTGCCCCAAATCTAATCAGTTCCCAAATCCAGTGTACCTCATAAGTCTGTCTTCTCTATCTTCTCCCCACTGCCCTATTCTGGTCCTCATTGTCTCCCAAAGGAAATATTATGAAAGCAAACTCACTGGTCTTTCTTGCCTCCAATCTTGCTGCCCTCTAATCTAGCTTCCACCCATCAAGATTTTTCTAACATAAAAATCTCATCAGTACACTTCTCAAAATTCTTCAGTGACTCCCCAGTGCCTCCAAGATAAACTCTAATAAACTCCTTTTCCATGATATTCAAGGCCTTTCATGATCTTTATCCCTGCCTTCCTTCCAAGTCTCATCTCCTTCTGAACCCCACCTCACAGCCAGTTGTTCAAACATAATAAACTACTGTGGTCACTCTGAGCATTCCTTGTCTTCCAGAGCTGCTGGGCCTTTGCACATGCTATCTTCTCAACTTAGATGCCATCCTCTGGCACCTCTGTATCAACCCCTCCCCACATTGCATACCAGCACACTTCTACTAGAGAAGATATGTCCGTTGCGAAGCCTTCTCTACATTCCCCAGGTTGACTTATGTGTTCCATTTCTCCTACGGCCCCATCAACACTGATACACAATCTCATGAAAGCAATTTAGTTTATCATATTACTTGTTTATGTAACTAGCTTCCCAACAGACTGTTAGATTCTTAATGACATGGGACCTTATTTTTAGTTTGTTTTTTAAGTGACTAGTCCATTTCCAGTTGATAGTAGGCACTCAACAATTACTTATTAAAAAATTGACAGGAGGAGGGAAGGATGAAGAGGGGGAGCACAGAGGATTTTTAGAACAGTGAAACTACTTTGTATGATACAATAATGGTGGATACATGTCATTATACATTTACTCAAACCCATACGATGTACAATACCAAGAGTGAACACTAACGTAAACTATGGACTCTGGGTGACAATGATATGTCAACGTAGGTTCACCAGTTGTTCCAAATGTACCACTCTGGTGGGAGATGTTGACAGTGTGCATGTGTGGGGGCAAGGAGTTTGCAGGAAATCTCTATACCTTCTGTTCAGTTTTGCTGTGAACCTAAAACTACCCTAAAAAATAAATTCTATTAAAAAAATAGAGAGTCATCTTTGAGGAATAAAGTAAAGAAACAGCAAGAGATGAGGAAACATATAAAAAGCAGGATGGACCAGTGCATAGCAGCATTTCAGTGCCAAAATGAAGAAAGAAATAGACAGTCAGGGATGACCTTTGAGAGGAGTTTGTTGAAAAACAATTTTAGATGAACTACCATAAAAGTACTGTTAATAAGCAGTAGAATTTTACGAGGAAAGTTAAAAATTCAGGCTCCTG
The DNA here is from genome assembly GCF_057802395.1 of Ceratotherium simum simum. Classification (NCBI taxonomy): domain Eukaryota; kingdom Metazoa; phylum Chordata; class Mammalia; order Perissodactyla; family Rhinocerotidae; genus Ceratotherium; species Ceratotherium simum. The sequence continues at coordinate 14,945,254 of NC_141902.1, read as the reverse complement.
TATTCAGTTGTAAGGGACCAGAAACTGGGCAAGCAGTGGAGATGAGAGATAAGCCAGGAAAGAAGTGAAAAATTTGAAAGTCCCTTGCACAGACATAGCAGGATAATTATTTAAACCATGAAGGCAGTAATTTAGGTCTAAAATGTCACCGCCATTAATTCTAAGTTTTATTGTACTCTGTTAGGAGAGAGTTCTCTGGGGATTATGAATAACTGCTTCTTGAAATGGAAACTCTGCAAAAACAATTGACATTTCTATACTCCTTAAGGAATAGGACTTGGAGAAAAATGACTTTTCAGGTGGCTATCTGAACATCAGTGTCTGAGTAGCTAATATTCATCCTTGCTTTATGTCACCCTCATTAATCAGTTCCTATTAAAGATAATGCCACACATGTAATCATATGGCATAGCATTATGTTAAATATTTAAGACTTTCATGTTGCACCGTATCATGGGTAGGAAGATATATTGCCCTGATTTGAGTACACGTGTCAATTTTTCATAGATTTTCATCCATATTCATGGCTCAAGGCCCCTTAGTAAATTAATAACCACAAGAGTTTGTAAGTCCATAGTCGCTTAGCATACTTCTCCACACTTGTTTTATGTCTAAAAACCTATTCAGCTTTCAAAAATATGCTTACTCTCTGTTTTCTAATTGCCTTGGTTTCCACTTTAGATTTTTTAAATCTGATCACATGATTTTAAAATCTTATAACACTTGTAAACTAAGTCATCAAAACAAACAACAAAGGAAATAAGACAATACACTACAAGGGAATGCCACACTATACTAAGTCTGAGATCTTGCAATAAAATCTATTTTATCCCATTTATTCTTCATTTTTAACATAAAACAAAACTCATCTTTTAAAAGAAAACTCATCTTTATAAAGTTTCCAAGATATAACATGGGGTTTTGTTTATTATTCCTTGCAACAACGCTATGAAAAAAATTCAGCACTGTCCTAATTATATAATCAGGGCAACAGAGAAGGCAAAACCCTTGTCCAAATTTCCATGACAAATAGCTGAATGGGGATTAGAACTCTCTGTTCACATGCTTATAGTCCATTTTCTCCTGCATACTTTTTGTGAAAATTGTGTTACCAGGTTCCTGGCCTCCCCTGGGCTGCTCACATCAATGATTAACCACCAATAAATCAATAAACTCCTGCTTCTTCTACCCTAAGCCCAGCCTGCTCTTGGGAGAAGCAGCATTGTCAGAATTCAGTGCCTGACCCTGCTCTGAAGACGGCAGCCTCTCTCACCAAAGGACCCCCTTCTCAGGAACTCCCAAAGTAAAACTCCTTTATCCTTTCTTTTAAGTCAGGCAAACCCAAACACGCTCTTCTAATTTGGTGAAAATCTATCTAGCTGTTTTCATTTGATGTAATAAAGAACTGGCAGAGGGACCAGCCCGGTGGCCTAGTGGTTAGGTTTGGCACACTCCGCTTCGGCAGCCCAGGTTCAAGTGTTCGGATCCCTGGCTCGGACCTACACAACTCGTCAGCCATGCTGTGGCCGTGACCCACATACAAAATAGAGGAATATTGGCACAGATATTAGCTCAGGGCAAATCTTCCTCAGCGGAAAAAAAAAAAACTGTCAGAAACTTTGTTTTATCCAAATGGGTAATATTGTCCTGGACCCCGGGGCGAACTCCATGGCAGTCAATAATGCACAACCTAACGCGGTAAAAGCTGCTTTGGCATGTGGTGCTGATTGGAAGGCTAGATTGTTATTTCTCCATCAGTAGCCTTAGAACAAGGTATTGTTAAAATGCAGATTCCTAGGTCCCAACCCAGACCTAGTGAATCAGACTCAGAGGTGATGATGCATTAAACCAACACCACTGTGATTCTTACACAACCTGAAGAGAGAAAGCCCCAGGCTGGACCGGAACTTCTCAAACTAGACGGCATGTTTCTTGAGGGCAGGAAGCAACTCTTACTCATGCTCAGAGCCCCAGTATCCAGCAAAGTGCTTAATAATGTTCAATGATTGAATCATATGAATTGGTTGTGTTAATCAAACGTGCATTATAAGTGTCCAAAATCTTTTACGTCAGACTTCGTTCATGCATAGTTACTTAGGAAGCAGTGCAAACACTTATAAGTCCTTTCAACTGATTTTACCTTCATCCTATTCCCAGGGTATGGAGTGCAGAATTGAATAAGCCAAAGGCAGGACTACCTCTGCAAAACTCACCATGTAGAACTGCTCCATCCCAGCCTGAGGCTTATAGATTCTCCAGTCACTCAGAAAATAAAAATTCTTTGGTCATTTTTAGGCAAAAATTCTAGTCTGCTCAAAAGGCTAATCTCCAAACTCTCATTCAATTAAAACTTCTCCATTTCCTCGATTGGGACCACTCTGCTGGGAGACCTGCTGAGCATGGGGTGTGTGGCGTGTAGCAGCTCCTTCTATGCCCCCTGCCGCATGCCCTCTGCTGCCTCTGGCTCCTCCGCGGAGGAGCGGGGGAGTGCAGGGAGGAAAAGGACGTAGGGACATCGAAGTCTTCCCATGCTGGTGCGGTTGTCATTTGAAAGCCGGCCTCAGTGCAGCAGATGCACAATGACTTCTTCCTTACGGGGACCCTCATCCCTGCTGAGGACCCTGATGTAGTCCCCAGTATAGGTGGGATCTCCTCCAACTGGCCACCAATGCCGTCCCCTCGGCTCCAGTTTCCCCTGCTGTCCCCCTCTAGCTGTGTAAAGCTGGCTTCACCTTGCCCTCCAGGAGAGCCTCTTTTTTAAGATAACCCAAGTTCCACTTCCTTTTCCACCTCTTCACACCTCAGCTCCTCCATCGAGGGAGTACTGTTCCTCCATCATCACCTGGTTGCCTCGCGCTGCCAGCTCTGGCCAGAAACAGGCACCAGTCCCTTCGCCTGAAACTCTGAAGGCCCTCCATTTGGCTTGCGAGCCCTGACAACTCTCTCTCCAGAGGATTCTCACTGCCCACCCCCACAATGATTCTTCACCCTCTGTTCCCTCTCCTGGAGCATGTGAGGGGCGAGTGCTGCCAACACCAGTTCCACAGTCTCTCAGCCTGTCCCGCATAGGTGGTCCAACATCTCATGGGGAAGCGGAGACATCTGTCACCTGTCTCAGTATCTGAAGAGACCATTAAAAAGGCACATCTAACATCCTGTTACATTAGTCAGACTCTCGGTTACAAGAAAAAAGTCTCGCTCAATTCATCTTAATTAGTGGAGGTTTGAGATGAGAATACATATGGAAACAAGGAACACTAAAATACTACGGCTGCCCAGGGGCAGCTGTACCCAGATCGCATAAGGACAAGAAGGCAGTTCAGAGTGTGAAATACATCTAATGACCGGGGACTCTTGTCACCCCCTTAGCAATGGAGTGCCAGGCTCCCCTGACATGGGGACAGAGCGGCCTCTCTGTTTCTGCTGCCATCCCTTCTTCTGCTCCCTGCCACATGCCAGCTCCTACTCTATACTCTGTCCCATGGAACACGGTATTATAAAAGATGTTAACAGGTGAGAGTTCTGTTGCCAAGTAAGTCTATAGGATTCTCAGAGTAATGCTAAAGCACCCTGTGCCTCTCCAAGGGGGGATGGATGTGGTGTTTCCCACATGCCCTGGCCTAGGAAACCCCATTTAAGGATCGAATATCTCGATCCTCTTAAAGACAAAGAAATTCTTATTCCAGTGTGGTCACCATCAGAACAATTTGGGCAGATCCTTGGTATCGAGCCATCTTACAGGCCGTTGACCAACCTGCAGCCTGACTCGCCTTGGCCTGGGTGCCCACCCCTGACCAGGAGAATGGAACGAAATATGACCTCCCACCCTTAGCAGGACACTTGTGAAGGGGACAGCACCATGACTGACCATCCTATAAATACTGCAGTCTAGAACCCCTTCGTGACCGCCAGCCACTAATCAAGGGAGTATAACCAGGAGACTTAAGTTCAAAAAAAGTTTTTCAAGTGCCTTGAGGGTCCCCCCAGCCTAGTGAAGTATACTGCAGTCAAAATGAAACCAGGATCCATATTAACACCTCTAATTTTCTTCACTGAATAAGTGAGCCACATTTTAAGTATATATAACATTTTAAGTGTGTATGTATGTGTGGTATATTTAAGTACTATGTAGGATATATAGTATGTTTTAAGTATGTATAGTATATGAGTATACTTTAAGTATATAGCATTGTTTAAGTACACATGTTTAAGTATACAATATTGACTTCTTCCTTTAACCCACTATGTGGCTCATATGTCAGGGCTAAATTATATTTCCATGTTTTTGATTGCTATTTACCCATAGCTTAAAGTCTTTAGCAGCCACTGGCATTTTTTAACTGAAACAATCCAAGTAAAAGAATAGATGCAAAAAGATTTTGTAGGCTTCTGTTTTTAAAAATGCTTATTCGCAACCCTGAATGTAAAATGTCCACGGGTGGGCTTTCCTCTTCCCGACATGTGCTGCTGCAGCCCTGTGCCCATTTAATGGCTCGGCCCTCCTCATCTTCACCTCAGCAGTCACACTCAGCCCATGTGAGAAAGTACTGGTTCATTAACCTCATTCCACAGATTAGATCATAAAGACGCACCTTTGACATTATAAAAACATGCAGGCCAATGTGACCAAAGGTCAATTTAAAAAGTCATGCGCTCTTGCAGTCGCTCCTTCATAGGGTCAGTTGTGGGCTGTAATTAACATGCAATGGCAGGACAGAGGACTCCCCAACCAGGAGCAGTTTAGTGTAGTGTGAAGTGCACGGGTCTGGAGTCAGACAGACCAACTCCGTGACTTCAAGCAAGGGTGTTAAATCTTCTAAGCATCAGTTTCCTCTTCTATAAACGGTGTGATGTGGAATATGTAACATTCAGAAAGAAGCTGTATACATAACGGACCTGCCCTGTGCCTAGAACACAGTAGGTGCTCAATAAACAGCGCTGATGGCAGCAGTAGTGCTTACTAGTCGTGGTGCGAGTGGTGGGAGTGGTGATGATGGCAGTGTAGATCTCTCTTTGGTTGTCTGTCCTTTTTTTCTTCCGTCTCTCCAACATGCCTTTCCTCCATATTCTAATAATAACACCCCCATTTTCTGTGGATAACTGCCCCCTCAGTTCTATGTGGTTCTGGATGAACTGCCAATCACAGTGCCCCACTCCCTTGACCAGATGGTGGGCTTCTGATCCAGGCCTTTGTAATTGATGTTCCCCTTCTTCCTGGCCCCAGGGACTGGGAGGTGGGGGAGGCAGAGGCAGGAAGGACAAACGAGTAAAGCAGGACCAATCAGAGTCTTTCCTCAGGATTTTATAGAGAGATGTTGAGAGAGAGAAGCTCTCATTCCTCTGGGGTGGCTGGGCTGGGAGCCGTAAGCTCAGAGCTGTCTGCAGCCATGCCACCCTTCACCTCCTGCACACAAGGAACGCATCTTGAAATGGGAGAGAAAGTGGCCAACACAGAGAGTAGCAAAACAGAAGGGGAGAGAGACAAAAAAATAATAATATTTGTATCCTTGGATCCAGCTCCACCCCAGATTTACCGGTTAAATAAGTCAATAAATTCCCTTTTTAGCCTTAAGCTCATTTGAACTGAGTTTCTGCCCTTTGCATTAAAAGATTTGGGTCTAATATAAATATACTTTTAAAAAAAGAAAAATAGAGGAGGACTAGAAAAGACAGCACAGAAGCAAGACCCAGGAATCCTCACACATTCCTTCCAGCACAGAAAACAGAAGCCAGCGGGTGTCCACACCACTGCCACACTGAAATGAGCAGCGGCTGAAGTGGCACACCCATTTCATCAGAGGCAGGCGACCTGCTGAAAGAAACAGAAGCAGTGTGGCATCCCTGCAATTTCTTGCCCACAGCTCAGTCAGTGGAGGGAGGAAGGTGAACCCTGATTTGTTTCCCTGGTCAGGGTTGTCCCTCTGCCCCACCCCAAAAGAGGGAGGGAGATGGTGGCGAGCAAAGCTGGAGAAGTTGGTGGGGACCATATTACAGTGGCCTCACTGTGAAAAGACAAAGGAGCTTGGATTTTTTTCTGGGAAGCCACGGGAGCCATTGAAAAGTTGTAAGAAGGGGAATGACATGATTTTTGTGTTTTTGAAAGCTTTCTCTGGCCTCAGAATGGTGCCTGAATTGGAGGAGGACCAAGCTGGAAGCATGGAGACCAGCAGAAAGTTTTAGCAACAATCAAGTGAGTGCTTGAACGAAGACAAGCCAGTAATGACGGAGAATAGAGAACGTATATTTAAATGGTCAAATCTACGAGACTTGGTGATTGGTTGTATGGGGAGAGGCAGGGGCATGGAGGCAAGAAGAAGGAATGAACCCAAGCCATACAGTCACCATCTGACTTCAAGGATCCAGAAAGAAGGTCTGGAGCTGGGTGCAGAGGAAGAGAAGGAGTTCGTGTTAGAACATACTCAGTTGGAGAATCCATGGGGATATCCAGATAGAGACATCCAGTAGGAAACTGAGTCATTTGAGTCCCTGATTCTGTGATCGCAGGCATGTTACTTAACTTCTTAGAGCCTCAGTCTCCTTATTTATCAAATGCAAATAATCCTCTCTAATCAGAGGATTTAATTAACTTGTCCAGGTCTGCCCAGCATTAAACATCATCCTTAAATGACAGAAAAACAGATAGAGGGTCCTGATCACACTGAGGGTGAGATCCCTAGGCAGTCCCTGGTCCTGGGGAAGCCTACTGCCTCCCTAGCCACCCACACCCCAATTCCTGCCTTGTCCTAGGGAAGCCCAGAGACTTGAGGAGCTCAGGCTTTGCCCTGAGGGTTCTCATGCAACTCAGCCTGTTGGAGGGTTTGGCCCACTTCTGGCCTTTGCATCCGTGTTCCTTCTGAGTGGAACACCCTTCTCCACTGGTTTGCGTCAGGAACTCCTTTTCATCCTTCAAGACTTAGTTCCTATCACTAGCCCTGTGATGTTTTATCTGCATCATCTCCCTGGCACAATTCAAATGTCATCTTGCAACAAGTCTATCTTCCTTTAGTCACTGGATTGTCCCTTAAGTAGTTGAAGTCTGTAGGGCTCACCTATAACGCTGGCTGATGCAACTTGAAACAATCTGAATTTAGACATCATTGAGCAGGGTGCCAGTCCCACACAACTATAATCCCTCAGCTCCACACCCATCTTCCTATGCTCTGCCCTGTGCTGCTGGGACTGGGACTCTGCAAACCACATTTCCACTCGGCCAGCAGTCTCCCTGTTAGGCTCTGCTCTGCTAGAGGGAGACTGGGAGGCTAAGGGAGGGAGAAGGGACTGCTTCCTGTCTGCCCGGTCCTGTGAGCATCACCCCAGCAATCCTTCTGCCCACCTGGAGCAGCATTTAAATCCAGTTTGCAGTTTTTCCAGTGTTTGTAGTCCTAGCCTCATCCCAGCTGTTGCCTCCTTTCCTGGAGGTCTGGTTCTCAAGCCCACAGTCCCCTCTCCGAGCTCAGAGATGCTGGTCCCAGCAGAGCTGCGCCTCTTCCTCAGAGGTCTGAGCTCTACTCCGCAGGGCCCCTCCTCCAAGTTTCCCAGTTTTAATAATCCCAGTCTTTGTTCCCGACCCCTGTGAGTGGTAGCTGCTTCCTGCAATTGCTCTCTCTCTGATCCCTTAGGCCTCTTTTCTGGCTTTTTCGGCCACTTAGTTAACAACTTTATATCCAGGTAACAGTCTACATATCAAATTATCTTTGTTCAAACAATTGGTGTGGTTTCTGACTCTTGACTGGACAACGATGGTACAAGGTGTTTTTAATGTAAGCATATAGTTGGCCCGGATCCATATATTTTATAGATTAATGAGTCATCTTTGCCTGGGGAGCCCCAGCTCTGAGTGTCTGGCCACCCTCAACGTGATTGTGTAGCCCAACCCCTAAATGCCCGACCACCTTGATGGAATTAGGCTGCCCAGCCCGCCTGCATGAATTCTATCCAGAGTCTGGACCCCACCAGCTGGCCCCATTCAAGGAGAGCCCAGTGGAATAGCCTAAGTCAACGGGATGCACACCTGGCTGTGGTGCCAGCTGCAATGTGCTAACAGGGTCTCTCTTTTCTCTGGCAGGATAAGAAATAACCTGGCTTTGTCCAGTATCCATGGTGCCCTGGAACATTGCCACCCTCCCTCTTCTACTGTCGGTATGGGTGGAACCTTGTCCTATAAGCCCTCGCCCTCTGCCTACAGACCCTCCCCTTCCTTCCCCACCGAGGCTCGGAAGGCAAGAGGCAGCATAAAACTTTGCTTGTGCTTTACTCATACCCTGCGTATTTGTCCTTTCATCTGGAGGGAAAAAAACAATCTGTTTCCAGTTCCACCTCCAGAACCAACAAATTAGTCCTGAACTAGACTAACACAAATGGTGACTAAGACATAGTGCCCATCCTTAAGGAGCTTCAGTCCACAGGGGCACACAGACAATAGGTTTTGAATTAGGATACAGGTTCGGTTGCATGAAGCAGAGATCAAAAATTGCAATGAGTTATATAAGAATACATTTATTTCTCTCTCATGAAATAGCCCAGACACAGATGGAGGGCTGGCAGGGCTGCCCTATTCCATGAGGTTGTCCAAGGCTCTTTCTATCCTGTTGCACCACCATCCCTTGAGGGTGGCTATTGTCCACAAGATCTAAGATGACCAGCTATCGCATTCACATTCTACTCAACAGAATAAAAGAAGGGGGGAAAATAGGGCATGTCCTCTCCCTGGAAGTGGCGCGCATCACTTTCTCTCACATCCCACTGGCCAGAATGGAGTCACATGGCCACAACTAGCTGCAAACAATGCAGGGAAATATAGCCTTTATTTTCGGGGCAACAATGTGCCCAGCTAAAAATGAGAAATTCTATCTTTACAGAAGAAGAGAAAATGGATATTGAGGGGAACTAGCTGTCTGTGTTATAACAGACAGTTATAATAGTGTGGTGATTGGTTCACGTAGAAGATGGGATATAGTGAAAAAAGGGCCCAAGAAAGCTGGAAGGGATAGGAAGAACATGGCCCAGAGATTCCAATTTCTAAGATGGAGCATTTCAACATGCTGACAAGATCCAGATGTGCCACGGGGTGGGAGGCTACAGCAGTAAAGGCAAGCCCATTAGACCCGAGAGAGTCAACAATTTTCAAGGTAGGACGTTGAGTGATTGTTAACAGAGCCTTGAACACTACTGGAATAATGCTTGCATTAGGGAGGAGAGAAATGTTGTGTGGAAGGCTGAGTTGTTGACCAGACCACAAGTAATAGAGGTGAGGAAAAAGTCAAAGACCTCTCTGAATTTTCATTCTTGGGAAAAGGTGGAAAGAAAGTCCTACCCACAAAAATAGGATGTTGGGATGAGATCCATTTTATATATATTATATGAGGTTCAAGTGGGAGACCTAAGTAAAACTATCCCGTTGATAGCTGAAAAAATAGATTTACCCTGAGTCTAGAAAGCCGAGTTACAATAGTGCCTATCTCTTAAAATGACAATGCCAATCATAAACCACTGTGCAGAAGAGGGGACAGTGGTTGGTGGCCCAGTTTGAACCTATTTGGGACTTAGCAGAAATGTAGGTGAGGATAAGCCAATTTGCCTAAAAGACTGAAGTGCCTTCCAGGGGGGAAAAAAACCATGCTGTGTTTTTTGCTAAACTTTGCATAAATTTGTATATGTCTGATGAATTGGTGGAAGAACCTAACTGCAAGAAAATTTGTC